>NC_077230.1:208289371-208621758 GCF_027887165.1 Monodelphis domestica
CCTTGTTTGTAAATTTTTTCTATGTTGTCCTTCCCATTAGATTGAGAGCTTCTTGAAAACTGAGGCTAGCCTTCACCTTTCTTTGTGTTATCAGCAATTAGTGCAGGGCTGAAGTCAGAGTGGACCCTTATTAACTTATACATTGACTGACAGATTTTCTTTCTACATATCCTTACTTTCACATGAACTTTTTTTTTTGCTAGTTTTCATTTTATTTCAACAGTAAATTTCACAAAAGTGGACTCAGCAGGGTGGTTTGCTTACCACTTAAAAAATTAGTCATTATTGATTGAAATTCATCCTCTTAACAGTAGTATTACTATATTGTTAGTTGTTGGGGGTTTTTTTCCAGAAATCTTACAGATTCAAACCTGTATGTTTTTTGTTTTTTTTTTTGGTAGATCTATTACACTCTAGTCAAACTGGCCTACTTAGAGTTCATCTGTGCAAGACATTGCCCAGATTCTTTCATACTTAAAAATCTCACCTCAGCTCTGTCTCTTGAAATCCCTAGCTCTATTCCAGACCATGAAAGCCTTTCTTGACTCCCATCAGTTGTTATCACTTTCCTCTCAACACATTATTAGTCAACCAATTAATCAACTTTATTAAGTGCCATGTTTGTCCTAGGTTAAGTACAAAGAATGAAATAATTTCTACTTGCAATGAGTTTACATCGTAATGGGGAAGAATATACGGCCTAATATGAATTTAAAAAATACAAATATGTATATCACATAGTTTGAGAGGGAGATTGCTAGCATTTGGGAGGATAAATTAATGAGGAAGATGGTGCCCAAGCTGCATCTTATTTAAAGGAAGGGAACTCTTTTTAAAGGAAGAGAACTCCCTTAAAGGCAAAGGTAGGGCTTTATTCTAAGTCACAAAAGCCTTTCTTGACTCTCATCAGTTATTGATTTCTCCTCAACACATTATCAGTTGTAAGGGGGGGAGGGGTTATTTTTTAAAGGGTTGGACTTGATTATTTAACAGTTTGGTTGCCAGGAATTTAATTAATTCCAAACAGATTTTATTTACAATTTATTTACAAAATGTACAAAGAGTGAAGCAAGAAATCAGAGAGAGGATAAGGTAAGATATCTAGACTAGGCACTAAGTAATTTACTCCCGGCCCCTCTGAGCAGGGAGAATTACTTTCAACTGGCCTTGGCAAAGCCAAGGACCATGGAAGTCTCTTCAGAAAATCCAGCATTTAAGAGTCAGCTTTTCACTCACCAAGTGCCAGTTCAGTTAGCAGATCCTTCTGTCCCTCTTCACCAACCTCAACTCAAAAGCATGAAGAATTGACATCCAGCAGAAGTGGAAGTCCAAGTTGAACTCCACTCCAAGAATCCTCAAACTCTGTGTAGCACTCTCTCTTTTAAAGGCATTAAAAAAAAAAAAAAAACCCTTACTTTCTCTCTTGGAGTCAATACTGTGTACTGGCTCCAAGACAGAAGAGTGGTAAGGGCTAGGCAATGGGGGTCAAGTGACTTGCCCAGGGTCACACAGCTGGGAAGTGTCTGAAGCCAGATTTGAACCTAGGACCTTCCATCTCTAGGCCTGGTTCGCAATCCACTGAGCTACCCAGCTGCCCCCTTTAAAGGTATTTTCTCTTGTATCACTTTCCCTAATTCCACATCTACCAATCACAGCTGACACTCTGCTTTAGGAATGCCCAGAAAGCAGTTAGTCAATTCTGATTCATTACCCACTATCGCACACATGGGTCACAGACCTCCCACTTCATGATTAAGTGGGATATTTGCACTTTTGGTGATTAGATCTAAATGGGCAAATCTTCATTCTTAATTTTTAAGTACTGTGTTTTCACTTTTTGTGATTGAATCTAAAAATGGGCAGGTCTCCATACTTAACTTTTAAGTAGGGTATTTATACTTATGGGGATTAAAATCTAAAAATAGACATGTTCTAATTTAAATCTTCACCATCAGGGAAGAGCTAAATACCTTCATTGTTACAATCAGGGGAGAGCCAAATCCAATCTTCACACAGTAAACCAATAAATCAACTTTTTTCATTATTAAGTGCCATGTCCTAGACCAGTGATGGCAAACCTATGGCATGGGTGCCAAAGATGGCATGCAGAGTACTCTCAAACTACTTTACAATATATATTTGCATCTTTTTAAACTTTATATCAGAGAACTCACTTAAAGGAAAAGGTAGGGCTCTATTCCAGGTCACCAAAGCTTTTCTTGACTCCCATCAGTTGTTATCATTTCCCCTCAATACATTATTAGCCAACCAATTAATCAATCTTTTTGATAAATTAAGTGCCACCTAGACTAAATACAAAAACTGAAATAATACCTACTTGCAATGAGCTTAAATCCTAATGGGGGAGAATATATGGCTTTATATAAAGTTTAAAAATACAAACATGTTTATAAATAGGTATTTAATATTATATTAATTATATATTATATTTTTATTTTATTAATTTTATATTTTATATTAATTATACATTATATCAATTATATAATTGATAGGGAGATTACTGACATTTGGGAAGCTCAATTAACAAGGAAGATGATGCCTGAGCTGCATCTCATTTAAAGGAAGAGAATTGAGAAAGAACGCTATCCAATCCAGAGAAAGAACTGTGGGAGTAGAAATGCAGAAGAAAAACATATGATTGATCATATGGTTTGATGGGAATATGATTGGGACTGTTGACTCTAAATGATCACTCTATTGCAAATATTAATAATATGGAAATGGGTTTTGAACAATGACACATGTAAAACCCAGTGGAATTGCTCATCAACTCTGGGAGAGGGGAGAGAGGAAGGGAGGGAAAGAACATGAATCATGTGACCATGGAAAAATAGTCTAAATAAAATAAATAAAGGATTTAAAAATTAAATAAAGGAAGAGAACTTACCTTAAAAGAAAAGGTAGGCTAAGGAAAAATTACATTCTAGAAATGGATGTCTTTTTGATGTAGTGGGAAAAGCACTGGATTTGGCAATGTTGAGTCCTGTATGAGGAAAAGAAAGCTGATTTGGCTAGAGATCAGATGTGGTAGGAAGACTAACATCCAACTAGGCTGCTAAGGTAGGTTGAAGTTAGGTAGTATAGGACTTTAAAAGCCAAACAGAGGAGTTTATATTTGATCCTGGAGGCAAATAGGAAGCCACTGGAGTTACCTGAGACACATAGATCTGCCCTTGAGGACAATTTCTTTGACAGCAATGTGCAAGATGGACTAGAATGGGAAAAGACTTGAGACAAGGAGACTATATTGATATCTGCCTATCTATTATCTAGATCTTTCACTATCTTCTATATAAAAAAACATATGCATGTACATAAATAATATACATATAAATATTTTCTATGTAGATAGCATATTTTATATATATACATACAAATATATTGCTTATACACAACACACATATAAGTGCATATACATATGTATGTATATGTATATATTATCTTTTTATGTATATGTATATGTTTACATATATCACAGATGTCCAAAGTAGAATGTAAATATGATTTATCACTTGTTTCTATGGATATATGATTTGGGGTTTTGGTTTTAAAAGATTGTTCTATTGAAAAAATGAATGATATGGAAATAAATATCAAGTGATAACACATGTATAACCTAGGAGAGAAGAAGGAAGGGAGAGAAAATGAATCATGTAACCATGGAAAAATGTTTAAAAATAAAAAGAAATAAAAATAAAATTCAAAGTAGAATGTAAGCTCCTTGAGGACAAAGACTGCTTAATTTTCACTCAGTTCTGCATTCCTGGAACCACATTCTACCTTGCCACTGTTGTAGCTGCTGCCCTTCACCCTCTTCAGCTGACCACTAGAGGCCAGGCTAGGGAGGAGCTAAATCACTCACCCCATGTTTCCTGGCCCTGGGCATTGTGATCTTCAGCCCTGACAACTTGTGTATCTTGCCTTGCTCCTTCCCACCTCTTGCTCAGAGAACTGTAATCAAAACAGCATGACTTTGGAAAGGATATCACTGCGCATAGTCTGTGTGACTTCCCAAACCAAAATACTTTTCCCAGGTCATTATTTTGTTATAGGTGCTGTCAAACCCATTAAAACATAAACTCATTGAGAAGAGGTACTGTTCCCTTTTGTATCTATATCTTTAGCAATTAGCACATAGTCAGAACTCAGTAATTAACTTTTTATTCACTCATTTTTGTCTTCATATTTTTAGCATCTAACAAATGCCTGGCTCATAATGGTTGCATAATTGCTCTTGAAATGAACTTGTTTTCTTTTCCATAAAGTTAATATTTTATGCATTTAAAATTTTAATTTTGTGACATTTTATTTAACATATGGAATAATCATTGGAATTTATGTTGTACTTTAAAATTTGCAAAGGACCTTATACACATAATCTCATTTGATCCTAATAGTAGCTTTGAAAGGCTGGATCTATGGGAATTATTATCCCCATTTTATAGATGAGGAAACTAAGACTTAGAAAGGTTAAATGATTTATTCATAGTCAAGTTGCCAGCAGATGTCAGAAGTGAGACCAAACTTCAGATTTAACTCCAATTTAAATACTCTGACCCCTTCATAAGACTACCTCCATATATTTATTGGGGAGAAGATGCCACCCTACATTGATAGGAGTTTCCTCATTTGGGGGTTTCCTAAACCAATGAAATCACAAGTCTAGTCTCTAGTCTTATATTTGATGAACTGCTGGAATAGCTTAGTTTATAGATCTCTCCCAAAACAATAAAGTGTCTGTCATAATTTCCTGTACTTCTTTTAAAAATAAATATTAGTGACATCTTTTCTTTTTACATCATCTATGTTTTCCACTATATTCTTTCTTCATTCCCTTCCAGAGGACCATCACTACAATAAAGTATGAAGAATTTAGAAGAAAGAAAAAAGAAAGATTACATAAAATGAAATGTGAGAAAAAGACAGTTATTATCTGCCACATCCTACATCCAAGGGACTCTGCTTCTGTAAGAGACTGGGTGCAAGGGGGAGAGGGAGAAGAAACAGGGTATTCTCTCATATCTCTTCTTTGGGACCAAACTTGGTTTTTATAATTTCCCAGAATTCAGTTAGTTTCAATTGCTTAGTTGTTGTTGCTGCTGCTGCTGCTCTTCTTTCTATTTACAATGTTAAGGCCATTGTGTAAAGTGTTTTCCTGATTCTGCCTACTTTTCATCACTTTATGTAAGCACTTTTCTATGCTTCTTGTGTTTGTTTTTTACAGTGTCACAATATTCCTTTATATTCACATATCACAACTTAATAGCCATCCCCCAAATTATGGGCATCCACTTTGCTTTCTTACCACAAAAAAAAAAAATGCTTCTATACATATTTTGGTATATATGGTAGTGGCAGCAGTCTTTCGTTTTTATCATTGATCTCTTTGGGGTATATGCTTATGTGCACTTATTTTTCATTTTAGTTGGTCTTTTAGGTGTCCACTGGGTAATGCCCATTCCATTGAAGACAAAGTTTGCATTTAAATAAGTTTTGGAAAGTTGCCTCTATCACATGCCATTTCTCACTAGTAACTAGAAATCAGGCCATGTTTGGGAGAGGAAAGCCAGGGGACAATCTTACTATTTCTCACCTGGACTTTTTCGATAGCCTGTCACTTGGTTTCTCAACTTCTCTTCCTCACTCTCCCTTCCAAGGAATGCTACACTCAGCTGAAAGAGTAACTTCTGCTAAGCTCTGGTTTGACCATGTTTCTACCCCCCACAAACTCCTGTGGTTCCCTGTTGCCTCTCTGAGAAAATATAAATAACTTGGTATGATGTTTACAGTAGGACTTTGTTTTACACCAATTTAACACACTTGAATTTAGGAATAGACAATACCCAATCGAAAAAATAAAGGCAGAAAAATATGTAAAACAAAAAATTTTAATTATGCACTCAATCTGTGCCATTTCCTCAAGTGGTATAAAGTCACACAGCAGTTTGCCCAATCATGTTCATTCTTTCTCTGAGAAAGCATTACATTGTTTTGTGCCCAACATTAGCTCCAGCATCAGACTTTTGTCTGGAGTTTTTCTTGCAACAAATTGTGTAGCAATGTTTCACTTTGTTTCATTAACACTGTTTAGTTATAAATAATGGTCCCAAAGTACAAAAGTAGAGATGCTGGTAGCTCTGAGAAACCTCAGAAAATTTGTAAAGTTCCTAGGTATGTCCGTATAAAAAATACTTCTTAAATAATGGGTTCACTGTTTTGAGTGATTTCCAACTTTTTCAAAGGTCTTAGAATGTATTGATCATGGAAAATGAGGTCCTACTGTATATCCCTTCAAAACATGGCATCAACTCACTCTCCAGCCTTATTATTCATTACTTTTGTTCCCTCATTCTAGTGTTCAACCAAGCTGACTTTCTTTTCTTTTCTTTTCTTTTCTTTTCTTTTCTTTTCTTTTCTTTTCTTTTCTTTTCTTTTCTTTTCTTTTCTTTTCTTTTCTTTTCTTTTCTTTTCTTTTCTTTTCTTTTCTTTTCTTTTCTACACCCTTACCTTCAGCCTTAGAATCAATACTATGTATTGGTTCCCAGGTAGAAGAGTAGTAAGGGCTAGGCAACGGGGGTTAAGTGACTTGCCCAGGGTCACACAGCTAGGAAGTATCTGATGTCAAATTTGAACCCAGGACCTCCAATCTCTAAGCTAGTCTTCTTGCTGTTCCTCTCACAAGACTTCACTTCCATTTTCTACTTTCATTGCTTTGCTTAAAACATGCTTAAAACATGCTTAAAATAAATTACTTCTGAGATACACTCATTTTCTTTAAAACTCAATCAATCAATCAAGCACAACCTTCCAACAGATGAAACCTTTTCTGATACTCTTCCTCCCCAATTGCAGGTACTCTTCTTTTCGGAACTCCCTTTTAATTTATTTCATATGTAATTTATCTATACTTATATGTGTACACATTAGTTCCTCCAGTAGGATGGGAGTAATCTGGGTGCAGGAGTTGTTTTATTTGCCTTTGAATGCCCAGTTTGCATACTGCCTGGCACATAGCAGGCCCTTAATAAATGCTTGTGGATTGACTAATTGATTGGTGCAAGATTTGAAATAAAAAGAACTACTGCTATCATAAGGGGAAAATGATGGCAGCGTAGAGAGAAAGCCAACCTTGGAGTTGTTCAAGCTCTGTCTTTGACAAACACTAGCTGGGTGAGCTTGCTAATCTCAGTGGCCATAAGCAACTCTATGATTTGAAGTTACAGAAGAATTGTAGATCTGCTGTACCCCATGGAAATTGTTTCCATATGGGATGTTGCCCGTATGAATGAAATCACAGATAGAAATTCCCCACAGATCCAACCCAATCATGTTGTTTTCCTACTAGATAAACTCCAGTAGTTCCCTATTGCCTCTAGGATCAAATACAAAGGACTCTGTTTGGCATTCAAAGTCCTTCATAACTTTGCCCCATCCTCTCTTTGCAGTCTTACAGTCTTCTTACACCTTACTCTCCAACATTCACTCTTTGATCCAGTGAAACTGGCTTTCTGGCTTTATCATGAACTGCATTTCTTGGCTTTAGGCATTCTCTCCATCTGTGCCTGTGTTCATACCTGGAATAATCTCCTGCCTTAATTCCACCCACTGCCTTCTCTGCCTTCCTTTAGACTCCAACCAAAATCTCATCTTTTCTAGGAAGCCTTTGCCACTCTAGTTCCTTCTCTCTGTTAATTATTTCCTGTCTATAACTTGTTTGTATATATTTGTTTTGCATGTTGTCTCCTCTATTAGATTGTAGGCTCCTTGAGGGAAGGATCTATCTTCTTCCTCTTTTTGTATTTCCAGCGTTCAGCACATGGAACGTATAGGAGCTTAATAAATGTCAATTGATTAATTACTGAAGGCAATGGACTGTGGAGATAAGAAATGAAGCTTATGTTGCCAGATGTGACCAATATATCTATTTACTTTGCTTTAATATACTTTGTGATATTTGTATCCTTTTGGGATGTGGAGAATTCATTGGAAAGTAACCTGTAGGCAAAAGTAAAAAAGCAGCAACAAAACAATAAAAAATTAATTTTATCCAACTCCCTTTACAATCATTATTCTCGCTTATCCTCCACACCAACAGGTCAAAAGTATACATCTTTGTCTGGGAAAATTTACTCAGAGCATAACCACAAATGCAAATCCTTGAACTATTTAATAAAATTGTAACTGAAAAGACAGAAGACACTTTCAATTCAATATTTCATCTCTCTCGGTTCTTTTATGTCTTGTATGTGGAAATGTGGTTTGCAGAGCTGTGATACAATATTTTTCATCTTCATCAACATGATTCTTGCTGTTAAGCACTTAGCCTACATTTTCTGATTTGATTTTTTAAAAATCATTTTCAGCATTAAGATCATTTCCTTAATTGTGTCAAGTTTGACCTGCTTAGTATGGCTACTTCAGCTTCCATCTTTTTCCTCGATGGTACCTGAGAATTTCAACATTCATTTTCTTATTAAGCATTTAAATGAAATAGGATTGTATCTTGCCTGATGATGTGGCATCCTTCATTAGACGTGCCATTGTACTGTACATCCAGATCACTGGGCTGAAATAAAGGAAGATGTTTCTGACTTTGCTCCCAACTTTCCTATGTGGAAGCTTGTTAAAGATCTTAATAGAATCTAGGTCAATTATGGCCCCTTGCGTCCTTCTATTTATCTTCCTACTCATCTCTTCTACAGAGTGCTCTTGTGACTCAGGGTAAATTTATTTATCTTCACGAGATTTAGAATGGGAATTGATTCAGAGGTCACCTAGTTGAATTCCCTTATTTTATACATTCAGAACTTGATATCCAGAGATGATAAATGACTTTCCCAAGGTCACAAAAAGCAGTCAGTAGCAGAGCCAGGTGTTTCAGGCCATTTGTTCCCAACAGTCCATTAACCCTAATGCTAATTATAGATACTGGAAAGTTGATCAAGTGAAAAGGAAAAAAAAAACACATTTTGCCCATGTGGAAGAAATGAAAAGTACAGTCATTTATGTGACACACTTTCAATTTATATCACAGAATCACTATATTCAAGAGATTTCAGAGTCCAATTCTTATGTGAAAGAAGAATCCTTTCGATATCCCAACTAATGAGTCATTCTGTAGCCTCTGCCTGAAGATTTCCAGTGTGGAAGAACCAGCTTATCCCCTGAAGAGGAAGGTCATTCTACTTTTGGATGGCTCTAATGGATAACAAGTTGTTCCTTCGACCAAGCCTAAATTTGCTTCTTTGCAACTATTCTCCCATTGCCTCCAGTACTGCCCTCTGTGGCCATGCAGAGCAAATTTAATTCCTCTCCCATGTGGCAGATCTTCAAAAGCTTAGGGACAAGTCCCCTCCATTTTTCCTACAGGCAAAGCTTCTCTTCTCTGGGAAAAAGTCTCCATTTCTTTCAACTAAGTCATTTTTCATGTAAGATTTTCAGACAGATAATTTGTTATCCTTATGCAGCTAGGTACTACAATGGGTAGAGAGCTGGTCCTGGAATCTGGAAGATCTAGGTTCAAATTTAGCCTAGAAACTTACTAGCCCTGTGATGCTGGAAGTTACTTAGCCTCAGTTTCCTCAGCTGTAAAATGGATATAATAATAGCACCTACTTTGCAAGGTTGTTGTAAGGACCAAATTAGATAATGTTTGTAAAGTGCTTGGTACAGAGCCTAGCACACAGTAGGTACTTATTTTATTCCTTCCCATGCAGGGTACCACCTCTTTATCTTTAAATTAACTTAGTTTTTATTCCTGTATTTAGGAAGATGAATCCAACTAGATAGATTCCTCTCAAAAGTGACCTACTTTACTCAGGCATAGCTTAGCAGTCTTCAGCCATATTCTTTTCATCAGCATTCTGGGAGATGATTAAATGTTAGACTGTTGTTAAGTCAATATTACTTTGTGTTCACTCCTCAAAAATAAAAAAAAATTATTTATAGGAAGAGAAAAATTTTAGAAGGCTAATAGTAAAATTCTATTGTGATGAATCTATTCCAAACTTTCTCTTCTTTCCTTATGCCTTCTATACTTCTCCCTACCCACACCTTTTCAGCTAAAGATTTTGCCTTTTATTTTACTGAGGAAATTGTGGTCATTTCCACAAGTTCCTTCTTCTCCTCATCTCTTTATTATAAATGACAAAATATTTTGGTTTAAAGGCTTGCTTTTTTACAAAAATGAATAATATAGAAATGGGTTTAAGAGATAATATTTATGTATAACCCAGTGGAATTGCTTGTCAATTTCTAGACCAGGAAGGGATGAGGGGAAGGAGAAAACATGAATCATGGAACCATGGAAAACATTTTTTAAAATATAAATAAATTACAAAATATTCCTTAATATCACCTTCCATTCTCTCCTTCTTTCCTTCAGTCTTTGAGAATGAGATATCCCTTCTCCCTGACAAAGCTAATTTTTCTACAAGTGTCCTTGAGTCTATCCTCTCCCATCTTCTCTAGAAAATTGTCTCCTCAGTTATTACCTTTATCTACTGGTTCCTTCGTCATTGCCTCCAAATATGCCCAGATCTCACACATCCCTAAAAAAACCTTCACAAGACTCTACCACCTCATCAAGGTACCATCTTATATATTGTCTTCCTTTTCTGTCTATACCCATTATTTCTATTTCCTCTCCCCCTATTCCTCAATGCTTCATAACCTAGCTCCTAACTCTATCAATCAACTGAAGCCACTCTCTTCAGATTTACCAAAGATATCTTAATTGCCAGAACTGATGATCTGTTCTCATCTGTCTTGGCCTCTCTGCTAGATCTGATTCTGTTGATGCCCCTGTTCACTTCAACACTCTCTCATCTCTGGGATTTTGTGATACTCTTCTTTTATAGTTCTCCTCCTAAATATATGACTAATCTTTCTCAGTCAGCTTTATTAGCCAATTAACCATATCATGTCCCCTAACTGTGAATATTTCCCAAGGATGTGCTCAAACTAGTTTGAATTAGCTCAAAGGAACTGGTTTATAAATTTCAGTTTAAGCATTTACATCTTGGAAAACAGCAATCACTACAAATCAGGCCTTCCCTTATAGTTTTGTTGGTTTTCTAGACTTAGGAAAGTGATGGCGAAAATGTTAATAATGCAAATTAAACTTAATTGTTTTCTTTGGAAAGCTGGTTGCTAAACATTTGTCAGCATTCCTGTGGTATTCCCCAAAGTTCTATCTTGGGTTATCTTTTATTCTCTTTCTTTACTCCTTCTCTTGGTGACCTTATCAATTTCTATGGGTTTAATGAGTACCTCTAAGCAGATGATTCATAGATCTATCTATGCAGAGCCAATCTCTCCCCTGAGCTTTAGTCTCACATCCTCAACTGCCTTTTGGACATTTTATTCCCAAATGTATGATCCAGAGCCACTTTAAAATTAACCAAAACATAGCTCATTATCTTTTCCTATAAACCCACTCCTCTTTGAAATTTCCTAACTTCTGACAATGGTATCGTTATTCTTCCAGTCTCCCAGGTTTGTAACCTTGTCATTATTGTTGACATCTCACTGTCAAATCCTCTACATTTCTGGCATCTGACCCTTTCTCTTTATTCATATAACCATCACTCTAGTTCTGGCCAATGTCTTCTCTTCTAGACTATTGCAAAGCCTTCTCATTAATGTCCATGCCCCTGCTCGTCTCCATTTCAATATCCCTTACACATATAGCTGTAAAAATGATTTTCCTTAAGGGTAGATCTGACCATGCTATCCTCATTCAATCCACTCCAGTGGCTTTCTATTACCTTTAGGCTAAAATGCAAACTCTTCTCATTGCTTTTGGGAAAAGGCTTCACAGGCTTACCCAACTCTTCCAACTTCATTATACATTATAGTCCTTCACATATTCTTTTAAATAGATCTTTTCTGTGTTCTTCACCAGTGGTATTCCATTTTCTACCACCATGTTTTTTTCACTCCCTGTCCCTCATGCCTATAATTTACTCTCTCCTCACTTCTATTTCATAGAATTCTTTTCTTCCTTAAGGAGACTTCTTTTTCATAAAGACTTTCCTAATTTCAACTGCTAGTACCCCCTTTCCTCTTTGACTTAACTGGGCTATATTTATTTTGTGTAAATGTGTGAAAAAATATATACACATGTATATATACACACACTCATATATATGTATACAGTCATGTTTTCCCCTGGGATATAATATCAGCTTCTTTGAAAGGGATTGTTTAATTTTTTTTTGTATTTGTATTTGTATCCCTAGTACCTATAAGTCACAATGCCTGTCACATAACAAGTTAGTAGTAGTCTCTCTGTGTCCAAGAATGACAATTGTCTTTGGAAAAAGTGTAATAAAAACACAAATATTTAAATGTAAGCCAAGAAATGTCCTTTTGTATTACTACTGTGTATTAAGAATACTCAAAATACATACCTGTGGGTGTATATGCTTTGGGGCAGAGACATAGCACCTTTCATCTTTACAATGCTCAGTATATTTTATATCTGTTGCCTCAACAGTTCTCACAAAACCTTGTGGGTGGTAGGCATTATCTTAACTATACTTTAAAATGATGGGTCAGACAAGCCAAGTGATGCGTTATTATCGCACAGACAGTCTGTGGTATGGGTAGGCGTGGAACCCAGATGGTCCCTCTAAGGAAGACAACCAAGCCAAAGTAGTGTCTTCTTGGACTGATGGTGTCTCTCTAAGCAATGATAGTTTTGAATTCCCATCATCGTGGATTTCCCAAGTGTGTCTGCAATACTTCAAACAGATGGTCAGCATCACACTATGTGACTGGTACTGATAGCGATGGGAATTACACAGCTAACACTTCTTGGAGAAAAAAAATTGGGAGAATATTGAAACATGCACCCTAATCTATCTTGATTGTTTTCTCATTTCTCAGAAAAGCAGCAAGAAAACAAAAGCCTCTAAAACTGAATATTCAAAATATTATTTTTAGATGAATTGGGATAAAAAACTTTGTTGTGTGCCATATAGTATGAAAATTATCAAAGGCTAAAAGCAATCCTGATGAGTAAGAGTCTATTGCCCTGTTTTACTGATAATAATAGCAAAGTCTGAAGCATGCTCAACTATTCTGATATCTACTATTCCTTTCAAGTTATATTATCTTCATAATTTTACTTGCTGATTTTTTTTACAATGCAACAACCTTATTTTATAAGCTAATCCTTAACTGAATGAATTTTAATTTTGTGAGCTGAGTTTCTTATTATATAGTCACACATCCTTTAGACAATTCATCCTAATTAATATAAACATGGAAGGGCCAGACTTCTTCATTAAATCAATCAAAAATATAAACTAGGTACCAAAAAAAGTCCTTATTTTGAGAGGAATGAAGTGAACTCACAATGAAAATATTTTGTGACTGGCAGAAAAAAATCAGACATAAAAAATAACCAGGCAGTGTACATAGCAAGTCAGTGCAGAATCACAAATTCCAGCAGTAGGAATGTGGTGATAGGGCTCCAGCCAAGCCAATGAGAAAGAATCACATACAGAAATATTGTCTTACATCTACACTACATAACCATTTGAGTTCAGGAAATCCTTTAGAGCCATCAGAGGTCCCACCAGTGACTAGGAGTCAATAGCAGTATCCACCAGAGGCAGTAAAATTATTCCTAACTATGCCCAAAGGGCGATAAAAGACTGTCTGCCCTTTGATCCAGCCATAGCACTGCTGGGTTTGTACCCCAGAGATAATAAGGAAAAAGACTTTTACAAGAGTAAAATTATTCCTAAAAAAAACACAAGCTGAGAGCAGTTCCTGCATCATCAGCTCTGAGAAACACAAAGAACAAACTGACGAAAGGCACTTGATAAAGGCTACAGAAAACCCTAGAAAATCAGCAGTTATGCATAAGAGGAAATTCATAAGGTCTCCTGAATGGTGAAAGGAACTTCTGGTCACTAGGAGCTATGAGTTTATCCTTTCGTTTCTCTAAGTTTGAGTCCACTCTCCCCAGGCACAGTGTGCATGTAAGAGAGGAGTACACCTCTGTTTTAGGGAGACATTTCCGTAGCAACTGCCCTTAATTAATAATCAGTTCTGCTTTGACATGACATCGTCATCCCTACAAAGTAGAGAGCCATGTAAAATCAAGCAATAAAATAACAGAACTTAGAGAGGGGAAATGAGGTATGAGGATATCATTCAAAAACTTCATCAGTGGCCCAAAAAGAAAAAGTGTTTTATACATGTTAAATAATTTAAAAAGACATAAGTACTACAATAAGATAGTGGCAATGTCCACAGCCTGAGGCTGCCCATGGTTTCAGGATGTTGAAAAGACTATGCCCCATTTCTCAGGGGACTGGGCTGGCAAAATCTCAGGAAGGCTGGGGGGGGGGGGCACAACTTCAGGTTCTGGCCTTGAAGACCATGAGAGACAGTGTGTGTGTGTGTGTGTGTGTGTGTAGTGAGGACCAGCCTTCTTCTCCTCCCAGCTCCTACTACACCAGCAGCTATACAATGGATATGACACTTTTCCTTGACAAAGACCAGACTTTACTTGTTGAAATGGTTGCAGTTTGTAAGTTATTGTAAAGTGATACAGTTTTCTGTATTCTCGCTATATCTTCAGGAAGAAATCATGAATGAGCCAACTCAAAATTGTTCAAAATTTGCTCAAAATGTTCCCTAATATGTCAATTATGTTGGAACAAATTTGCATTTTCAGAACAAGTCTTATAGCAGTACTGACTGTATGTGCTTGATGAATACCCTTTCAAAAATTAATTCACTTAGATGGATAGATATTGAGGAATATGCCCCATGTCAACTCATATACAAAAAATATTGGAAATTCTAGCCTACCCTTAATGGTTATTACCCCCAAGGTGAAAAATAGTTACCAATGCCCTGGGGATATGGTCTTCCAATACAAATGGGAATTGGAGGAATTATCCATAATCAAGTCTATACTTTTAAAGAATCATTTCAGAGTTTGATAACTATAGCCTTCTTGTTTGATAATGAATGAAGAATCAAAATACAAGACAAGTCTGTGATTTCATCAATATGGGTATTCCCTCCAGCACACCCATTCTTGCCTTCCTATCAGGTGGAACTCTTGTCCATGTTGTTTCATATTTGTGATCCAGTCAACATTATGGGGATTTTTCATGTTTGAGATAATTGTGGAATCATTTGAGAATGTAAAGATTTAGTCAAAATGGAAACCAGGTACTTTCCAGTTAAATAACAGTAATTCTTTAAACACAATGCAAATAATTTTTCCTTTACCTTATCTTTTTCAGCCTTCTATAGAGCTATTTGAAAAGCACGCACATTTTTCAAGTATGATTTGTCTTTTATAAGTCTATGTCTATTGTTCTCTGATCTCATTATCTTCTGAATATTTTGCATTCTCATTTTCCATGATTGTACAGTATTAAGTTTGAAGTTAAATTGGATAACCACTTGGAGGAATGGATTGGTTATGCTATCATTCTGGTATGACATTTGCATTTTCCCAGTTTTCTCATTTCTACTTTGTTCTTTTTGACTCTTCATAAAATGATGTAAGTGACTTTAAAATTCCCCAACACCTTAGAAAAATTACTGCCTATGTATGTTCATCTGTTTGAACAATTTTTACAAGGTTATTCACATCGACTGAATTTTTGGCATCTAATAGATGTTAAAGAAGAACATATTGATCACATCAACACTTTTGATTTTTTCCTCTTATAAATGAAAGTGTTTATTTTATTTAAATCTCAACTTCTTTACTAGTTTAATTCCACTTAACTTCTTTTCTTTACTACTAAAGCAGTCTAGTTTTTGTCACCATTATTTTCCCATCAAAAAGCTCAGTGGGTGGTGACATATCTTGCTTCATTTTCTTTCCAAAGATCCAGAACCAAAGAGTAGGAATTCTTATAAAATGCATACGCTTTGAGGCATCTGTCCCTGTTTTCAACTTTATAAAAAAAAGTTATGTGTTTCTTTCACATGAGTTTAAGCCAGAAATAGGTTTAGACGTACATTTTTATATCAATGTGCCAACCTAATCAGTGGAAAGAAACAGACGGTAGTGAGAAGGTCCACTGCCATGTCCTCCCTCATTTTGGGCTCTTCCTCCTCCTCCTCCTCTTCCTCCTCCTCCATTGAAGTCAGAGGAGCCAAACTGTGAAAGACAGTCAGCCAGCAGCATCTCAGGGAGCTCCACCAGCTGCTCTGTTGGCAACTTCTGAATCGCCTCTGGGTCTGTCATCCTGCCTCCTATTCCTGAATATCATTAGAATCATAGAATCACAGCTTTTTGAAGCTCGGGTTATTTACTTTATCCTTTCCACTCCTTTGATTCCAGGGAATTGCTACAGCTATTTACCTAGCATTGATTGTATTTGAAATTCTTCACCATGTACCAACTTGATGAATTTGGAGGAGTGGAGAGAGTCAAAAGAGTCTAGACAATGTCTATGATGAGCATATTTATAAGGCAGTAAGGTGTCACAGTAGATAGAGCACTCGACCTTGAGTTAGGAAGACCTGGGTTCAAATCCAGCCTTGGGCACTTACTAGCTGTGTGATCCTAGCAGATCACTTAAACTGTCTACCTCAGTTTCCTCAACTGTAAAATGAAGATACAATCATTACCCACCTCCCAAAATTGTTGCAAGGATAACATGAGATACTTAAAAAGCCCTTGGCAAACCTAAAATTGCTAGATAAATGCTGCCCAGTATTGTTATTCTTATTCTTTTTGGGGGTGGGGAATGAAGTGGTTTAGGAGATCCTTTTGCCTGGACTGTGTTGCAGGTGACACTTCGGCAACAGTTTTCTTACACCCAAAGGTACTTACCTTTGAACCTGTAGTGTACACTAGAGACCAGAACATGTCACAACATGAAAGTCTGACATGTAATGCTAGATTTAAAATAAAACAAACTCTTCTCAGAAAGAAGGTAAGCATAGCAATTATGTTTGTTCTTCTAGCATTCAGTTCAGGAGCAGCGGCTAGCAAAATAGAGTACAGATTCCTGAGGCTTTCAGACTGCGGTATGAAAGGCTCTACTTAGTACAATGGAAAGAACACTGGATTTAGCATCAGGGGACCTGGGTTCAAATCACAGTTCTACTACTTACTGCTTATGTGACATTTGAAAAATCACTTCTCCCTGGGATTCAGCTTTCTCATCTGTAAAATGAAGAGTTGACTTAAATGTCCTCTAAGGTGCCTTCTAGCTCTAAAGTTATGCTCTCATTCAGTGATGATAGACCTTTAAGAGACTGCATGCTGTGCCCCCAGAGATTGCATGCTGGGCCATGCCTTCCCCCATACCTCCTGCACATGGGAGGGAGGAAGCACTCCCATTGGGCTGCTGGGCAGAGGGGCAGGAAGTGAGGAATATCTGCAGGAGGTGTAGAGAGGGGGAGAGGAGTGGCCCAAGCACTCTGCTTCCCTCCAGCTCTGCCCCCTGTGAGCTGCCCATCTTCCCTCCATGTCCTTCCATTGGGCTGCTAGGCAGAGTGGCGGGGGATGTGAAAAAATGTCATCAGGCATGGTGCCTGTGTGCCATCTTTGGCATGTATTCTGTAGTTTCACCATCACTGATTTAGTCACATAGTACAAAAAATACTTATCCAGAATTCATTTATCCAGCAATTTCAATAATCTGGAACAGAGAGAGAAAGCCAGAAATAAACCAGTGCAAGCTCTGGAATATAATGAAATCCCTGTACTTTTAAAGCTCAAGATATTTGACTCAGAGGAGAGTACTCCTCAGTTCCTTTTTCAGGAGTAGGAGTCAAAGAATTGAAAGGACAGTCAGAGACAGTTTTTTTTTTAACCCTTACCTTCCATCTTGGAGTCAATACTGTGTATTGACTCCAAGGCAGAAGAGTGGTAAGGGCTAGGCAATGGGGGTCAAATGACTTGCCCAGGATCACACAGCTGCAAAGTGTCTGAGGCGAGACAGGTTTCTTGGTAATAGAGTTGACAGCATGACAGGAAAATACAACACCAATGTAAAAAACAGATACAGGAAATTAAAAAGTACAGCAACTTGAGGCCATTTAGTATGGGGGGCAAACTGCCTTATATTTTAATAGTCTAAAGAAACCACTGAATCCCCTCAGAATATATAACAAAGAATACTCATAATGGTTATCTTGAGTCATGAAGAAAAGTTGAAATTATGTTTAAGCATTATGTTTAAGAAGGAGGTATGGACTAGTTAATAATTATAATTCACTTATATAGTTCTTGAAGTACTTTCATGCCCATTAGCACTCTTGATTCTGACAAAATTGTGAAGTAGCTAGTGCAAGTAATCTTTTCCTCATTTTATAGATGAAGTAACTGAGGCTTAGAAAGTTTATTTACTTTTTGCTCCAAGGTCATAGAGCTTGTGTGATTGAAAATAAGATTGAAATTAAATCTTCTAACCTCAATTTCAACAGTATTTCTACTATATTTGTTGATAAAATGATTAGATTTTTAAAAATCTATTGTTAAAAAATTGTTTGATAGAAATAAGCCTTATTGATTTGGGAAATTCACCTATTATAGAACAGCAGTTAGATAAGCATCCCAGTTCTTAGAATATACATCTTCAGGTGAATCTCAGTCTGTCTGGTAAACGTTCTTCATAGTAGATCATCAATACATTCTTATCAACTGACTTGCTTAATTAATAGTCCCAAAATGAACCTAAGAGTTGTTCTAAAAAAAACATAAATATGTAACATAGTAGGATTCTTTGTGATACATAATAAAATGTACTTGAAATGCCAATCACAGAATCATCAGATTTCAGAATTGGAAGGGACTTTATATCTAATCCTAACCATACCCTCTGTGAAAGGAAAATTTTTTATTCCCTTTGTCTATTTTAAATTAATCAATCAAGAACTTAAAGTACTCCTACTTAACACTTAGTAAGAGCCTTTTACTAGAAAAAGTTCACACTCCCAAAGACCACAAGCATGGCCCCCTGGCAGTGCCAGGCAAATTGGGAGGCTGTGATAGGTTCCTGTGTAGTGGAAGAGAGACAGGGAGTGTTGTGGAAAAACTGCATATAAAAAGCCCCAAGACTCCTGAGGATGCATTTTTAGGAGGAATTTGGCTGAAGAGGAGGCTTTTTCTGTGATTCTTTCTGCACACTTTACAAAGATGCATTCACCATTGGTGAGTTGGGCTGAAGAAAGAGGCTTACACTGGTGAGACCCTTGTTGAAGTGGCTACTGGACTTCCACATGAAGATTGAAACTTTGTTGGGGAGCAAGCTGAATTTCTTCAAATAGGAGCTCTAGGACTAGGAAATATTTTCTAATTCCCTTATACATTTCCCTCCTTTTACTATATTTATATTAAATTAAATCATTAAGAACTACTAAACAGCCTACTGACTCATAGTTTAACTTTAATTTTTATTAATGGCGACCACAACAACTTTTTAAAGTCATAAATTTAGTCAAACCATTTTTAACCCTTACTCCAACAACATACCCAAAATGTCATCCAACCTTTGCTCAATCCAGTGAGAGAAAAATCCATTCTTTCTTTCTTCCTTTTTTTTTTAAACTCTTACCTTCTGTCTTGGAGTCAATACTGTGTATTGGCTCCAAGGCAGAAGAGCAGTAAGGGCTAGGCAATGGGGGTTAAGTGACTTGCCCAGGGTCACACAGCTGGGAAGTGTCTGAGGCCAGATTTGATCCAAGACTTCCCATCTCTAGTCCTGACACTCAATCCACTGAGCCACCCAGCTGTCCCCAAAATCCATTCTTTCTTGAGGTTTCTCATTCTTCTTTCAAGATAGCTTAAATTTATCTTAATTTCTGCCTATTGCTCCAATTTCTCTTCTCTGCGTCCAAGAAAGGCAAGACAAATACCTCTTCCAGATGATAACTCTTTGAATATTTGAAGACTAGTATCATGATCATCTCCTCTTTCCTTTAGTCCTCCAGTTTTCTTTACTTCAGACTAAACATTGCAGTTCCTTCCACTGATCCTCCTATGGCATGGATCCGACCCTTCACCATTCTGGTTGTTCTCCCTTGGACTTTTTACTATTGTATCCATGACTTTCCCCTGTAGGTATACCTAGAACTAATCTAATACTCCAGATAATGTCTGACTAGGACAGTGTACTGAGGCTAATTCCTTCTTCTTCCAAGAAATTATACTTCTCTGGATGTAGTTCAAGATTCAATTATCTTGTTGGTCTCTATATCACACTGATGATTCTTATTGAACTCCTAATTTAACTCTAGGTCCATTTTAGTGTTTCACTATGCCTTTCCCTGTACCTAAAAGAGTGGCTGTATAACATTCCACTGTATTTCATTCAGGCTGATATTCTGGCTGTCAAGATTTTTTTTTTTCTGGAATGTGAGAGAAAGTCCTGAATCTATCTTCTAGTAGGTCAGCTTTTGGTCCTAGCCTTGTACCCTTGGAAAATTGCTCAGGATGCCATCTATGCCTTAATCCACATTGTTGATAAAAATATTAAAGATTCCCTAGGACACTTCACCAGATACCTCCTTCCAAGAGGGCATCAAAATCATAAAGACTCCTCTTTGAACACAGTTATTCAAACCTTTCTCAATGCATCTGCCTATCATCTAGAATACATCTCTCCACCTTTTTTTTAAAACAAGAATGACATAATCTAATTTGTTGAATTATTTACTATTATGTAGATGAATTATATCTATACCATTCCCCTGATATATTCCTATTTAAAAAAAACAACAACAACCTGTACACACTTAAAAAAAATAATGTTAGCCTGGCAGGACCTGTTCTTACTAAAGTAATGCTGGTTCTTTGAGATCACAAAATATAGATTAGTTGCTTTACCAGCACTATAAGACCTTGATGCCATTACCAAGTCTTCATAACCACTAATTTTGGATAAAATAAGGACCATTCAGTTTTTCCCACTTTGAGGTCTTTTTGAGTACAAAGCAATTTCATTTTCCTAAGGTTTTTAAAAACATAGATTTAGAGCAGGAGGGGATCTTAAACATTATTACCCTATTATTTTACAGGTGAGGAAACTAGAGCTAGGGAAATTAAGCAACTTGCTTAGGGTCACACAGCTAGTAGATGTCTGGGGTTAGGATTTGAACCTAACTCTTATTGATGCCGAATCCAACTCTATCCACTCTGCAACTCTGCTAGTTTTCCCAGTGAAGAGGGGGCAGCTGGGTGACTCAGTGGATTGAGAATCAGGCTTAAGAAGGGAGGTCCTGGGTTCAAATATGGCCTCAGACACTTCCTAGTTATATATTAGCATTGCCCTGACTGCTCTTCTGGCTTGGAACCAATACACAGTATTGATCCTAAGACAGAAGTTTTAAGAAAGAAAACAAAAGACTTTCATTCATTGTCCCTGGTTTTGCCCTCTGGGTCCAAAGAAGACAAATGAATTCTTTCACAGGACAGCCCTTCAGATACTTGAGGACAGCTGTCATATCCTCCTTCATCCTCTTGGTTACATTTACCACAATGTACCATATTCTCCTTCTAAAAACAGTTTCCTCCCTTAGTTTCCATTATGCTCTTTTCTCTCAGTTTTTTTTTTCGTCTCTGATATTCTCTCTTGCCTCTTGCTTCCACTCTTAAACTCCTCCTCCAAAATTTAGTCCTTTCCTTCTGTTCCTTCTCTGTTGTCTCACATCAATGACAATTGATCCTCCAATTTTTATCTCTGGACCTGATCTGTTTCCCCCATTCTTTTCCTTCCTTTATATCCTCAGCATTGTGCCTGGCACCTCAGAAGTACTTCATGCATTCTCGTTGATTTGACTTGTCATCTTCTCTCCATGTGAATTATTTTATGACATCTAATGTTGAACACCAGACTTAACAAGGGAGGGAAGTGAAGGAAAGTTTCATGGCAGAGTGGGTTCAAACACAAACTTCCCTAATGCTTTATCCCTCAAAGGTGTAGCGTTGCAGAAAATTGGAAAATATACAGGTGCGAAAAGCCATTTTATAAATGCCATTGGTAGCTATTTTAGAGGGAAGGACACCTTCCCTGAGGTATGGCTGCAGGTATGGAATTATGGTCAAAAAGCAGCTAATCCCAGGATTCCTATCTGCTGGAGTCTTGTCTCTAGCCATGCAGAGACTGGCAGTAGATATCTGTGACAGCTCCAACTTATAGTCAAGTTTTGGGTAATGCTGATTGACAAAAATGTAGATTGCCTTGTTTTCAATGAATTATCCAGGGGGCAGCTGGGTAGCTCAGTGGATTGAGAGTCAGGCCTAGAGACAGGAGGTCCTGGGTTCAAATCTGGCCTCAGGCACTTCCCAGCTATGTGACCTTGGGCAAGTCACTTAACTCCCATTGCCTAGCCCTTACCACTCTTCTGCCTTGGAGCCAAAACAGAAAGTAAGGGTTTAAAAAAAAATGAATTATCCATAGCAGTACAGCATCTTGCTGTGAAGTAAAATTCTGAATTCTTGATGTTATTTCCTAAAACTTTCTTCTCTGGATAATTTCAAATATCTAAAATCTCCTACATGAGAAACAATCTACTGACTGCTTTGTAAAGTGGGCAGGAGAGAGTGCTTTCTAGATTTCTCCAGCAGAATTGAAATTCCTTGAGCACAGGAATTGTCTTGTTTAGTCTATGTGTAAAGTGTGTGTATGTGTTTCCAGGTTTATTTTAAGAATTTCTTTTTAATATACTACATTAATTTTTATTTAGGGGTTGTAGATTAGAGAGAATTTTTGTGTATTCCTATGTTTGGGTTCTGCATCAGAGACTGCTTTTCATATTTTCTTTGTCCTCAAGAATCCCAATGAATAACCTTTTAATAAAATTTGGTTAATAGAAAAGTGAGACAAGGATTCTCTTCCTGCTTAAGTGACCTCCACACAAGGGGATGAGGAGGGGTGGATGGTTTGATGGACCACCTCCTAATTAGCTGTTTATAATTAGAGACATTCTGGGATGCTTAAAGGTGGGTCTGAATAATGAGCTTCCAAATTGTATTTATGGATACGCCTGATAGAATTTGGGGGTCTTTGGTCACTCAAAAGGGTCACTGACCTATCACTTTATTGGTTATGAAGGTAGCCTAAATTTTAAATTGATATTCTTACCCCAAACCAGTCTCTCAAAATAGTTTTAATTGTAACAATTTCCTCATTGGTTTGTATAGATGTGGTCTGCAGGAAAGTACAAATGGATACAACACTCTACCCTCCTCTGCCCATAATTGTTCAATGAAGATTTTGATTTCTGCCAGGAGGTGGGTGGGAGATTGAGGCCACAAGCTGGTCATTCTGTTGAGTACTAGGCTAGAATTATATCTATCTGTCCTAGTCATATTGTTAGTCTAAGGTAAAAAATTTATTTAGGTTCTTCTTGATGATGAGGGGATAAAATTAATATTGTTTGACTAAATATAAGAGGATGTGGTCACTGATATTATAACTCAAGTCAAAACAACTCTTTATTTAGCAGCTTTATTTACAAAATAGAGGGAAAGATAAAGTAGAGAAATGTGAAAGAGGGTAGAGTAAGCAATCTAGCTAATCACCCTAAATGTTTCTCCAGCACCTGGTTCAACTCAGGCTGGGCTAGTTAGCTCTTCACAGGAGGACCCTCAGTGAGAGGACCCATTTAGCCTCAGGACCCTGTGATGAATAACCATGCAGACTCCTCCAGAAACTAAACTCTCCAGAAGCCAGAAAAGGAGTCAGCTTTTCACTCACCCAAATTGTAGTCCAAGGGGGAAAATCCAAGAGCAGTCTTACCAAATTATATAGTTCTAGGTCCACACTGAAGAAGGTCCTCCACCAACATCCAAATACTTGAATGAGCTTGAAAACTCTATGACAGAGTTTCAGCCACTTTTAAAGACTCCTCTTTCCATCACTTCCTGTTTCTTCCTCCACTTTATTGTAGTCTTTAAATTTTGCTTTCAGTTGTTTCTTGGAGGTCCAAACCCTTTTAGTGAGTAGTTTGTGGGCTTCCCCTACTTTAGGGTTAAGTAGGAGTGTATTCAGCTTTTGTTGAATAAATTTAAAAGTAGGCAAGGGGAGAGTTAATCCCATCTTCACATTTATCATTGTCCTTTAACAAGGAAAAGATTCAGGGCAGCTAGGTGTTTCAGTAGATAGAGCGCCAGCCCTGGAGATGGGAGGTATTAGACTCATCTCTGGTCTCAGAGCTGTATGACTGTTGAGGGTAAATTTTAAGGTTGAGACTGAATATATTATTTAATGGTCACCAGAGATTTAAATTCTAAATCCCAATGAAATACTCAAGTCAGAATAGAATTTTATTGTGGTTTATTTACAATAGAAGGAAGAAATTATGAATGAGGAAGAAAGAGGGAAAAGGGAAGAAGATCTACTCTGGCCTGGCCTAAGCCAGGGGGAGTTCAGAGGCCTCAGCGAAGGGGCCTTCTCAGAAGATTAAATATAGCTCAGCTTCCAGTCACAAGGTTTCCTCCAAGATGAGGGGCCTCCTTGGAGCCTGGTGCCTTCAGAAAGCCAAGGAAAGAGGATTCAGCCTTAACACTCACTACGTGGTTGCCTACAGGATGCAGTCTCAGGTCTCCACGCTCCAGCCCTCCAAGTAAAGAATCACTGCCAAAAGCCGCCAAAGTCCCTCTCACCAGAAGTGATGCAAAATATAAAGGCAGTTCTTTACATCACTTCCTGTGTCTCATATGTAACAATGGTGGCTTAAACTTGACTTGGGACAGCCTAGGGGGTCAGTCAGTTGTTTCTGATTTGTCACTTGCTAGCACATGCAGATAGGTGACAGACCATCCTTCCCCACACTTAATCCTTAAGTGGGGATGTATACATTCCTGGTTGCTAGAATTCTAAAGACTAAGCAGGGAGGAGTAAATCAAAAATTCACATGACCCCAGACCAAGACATTTAATCCCAATTGGCTAGCCCTTATCATTCTTCTGCCTTGAAACTGACACTTAGAATTGATTCTCCGACAGAAGGTAAGGGTCAACCCCCTTTCCCCCCCCAAAACCCGACAGGGATGGGATTCCCTAAGCTATATTCAAAGGCTTATCTAAATCCCAAAGACCATCAGAGAAAGTGAATAGCAAATTCATTTATCCAAGCCAATAGCAAACAGAAATAAGAGAAGTTACACAAATGAAAACATACTAGACAATACACAGCATCAATGAATTTTTCCCAGAAAGTAAGATAGTTCAGCTAAACCATATAAGAGAAAGGGGATCTCAATCTCACCAACAGGAAATTCCTTGAAGTCACTAATGGTGCTTCTTCATAAAGTCTTTCTCTTCCTCTAAAGATCTCTCTCTGAAAGGGAATCTGGTACTACATGTGTCTTCTCTCAAAGTCAGAAGCCAGAAAAAAAATGATTCTCTTCTACCTATGTTCTCACCAACTCTGACCCTTACAAAGCCACTGAGCATCTTGGAATATCATCAAATAATAGTTCTTTCCACTATTGAGAGGAATTCTATATAAATGCCGCTTTCGACTCCAAGGTTACATTTCTACATCTTTATCACTTAATATGGTGACTTGCATATATCAGGAGCTTAGCAAATATAATGGGGCTGAATTGAATTGATTTTCAAATGTAAAAAGGGAAATTTCATGTCATTAAGGTTATTCCTAAATTGAGATTTTTAAGATCCCAAGAAGTTTCCAGGCTTCTCAGATTTGAAACTAATCATCCCAGAATCCTCAGAAGGAAACTCAAGTAGGGTACTATGTCTATTGATGCCATTTTTTACAACCTAGTTTCCCAAAGGAACCACCAGCTTCCTTGGTTTTATTTTCTTTTTCTTTATTAATTGGTATATTGCCTAGCTAGTAAAGTTTTATCTTTTTAAAAAGCCATATTTATTTTTTTACTGTTTTAACTTTATTATCCTTTATTTATTGATTTTAAATTCTGTCTTGCTGATGAAAATTCTTTGCTGTGTATAGAATTTTCCTAAGACAGGAGGACCCATAAACTCAGTTATCTTAAAGTTCATTCTCCATTTGCACAGCTCTACTTCTTCAATACTTCAAGGATCTATCATTTGATTCATGTGGTTTCTTCTCCTACTGACACAGATAAGTTCCCTCTATAATTTAGTATGTGGTTTAATGCATTTGTTCAACTGTTTTCAGTCATCTCTGACTTTTCTTGACCCCATTTGAGCTTTTCTTGGCAAAGGCACTAGACTTATTTGCCATTTTCTTTTCCAGCTCATTTTATAGATGAGGCAAACAGGAGTAAGTGACTTGTCCAGGGTCACAGAGCTAGTAGGTTTCTGAGGTCAGATTTGAATTTGGGAAGATAAATCTTTCTGACTCAAGGCTTGGAACTCTATCCATTACAACATCTAGCTGCTCTGTTTAATGAGTTGCTATAGTTAAAAAATTCACTATCGAAGACCAGTCTTCTGGCAATAAGCTTCTTTAAACATAGTGGAGCCAGTCCTTGGACAAAATACACACGTATTTTGCTTAACCTGCCTGCCCTCAAATATTGCTTAACCTGCCTTGCCAATTTGAAAAGATCTGCTATGAGTATCTTTCTCTGAAAAACTGTAGAGAGCTCAGGGTCACCGGATTTCATGATGATGTAATGGAGTAGGACTTTAGTGGGGTTACCATCTCTGAATCTGATTTTTTAATGACTAGTAACTATTTCAGATCTTCTTTCTTTTGGGCCAGGGCATTTTAGCTCCTTTAGAGGCAGCTAAGTGGTACAGTGAATAGAATGCAGAGCTGGTGTCATGAAGCATTTTGTTCAAATCTATCCTCAGACACTTAGTAATTGGTTCAATCATTTTTTATTTGTGTCTGATATAAATGATGATTATGATCCCCATCTGGGATTTTCTTTGCAAGGATATTGGAGTGGTTTGCAATTTCCTCCTCTAACTCATTTTCTACATGAGGAACTGAGGCAAAGAAGGTTAAATGACTTACCTAGGGTCACAAAACTAGCAAATGTCTGGGACAGGATTTGAACCCAGGTCTCCCTTATTCTAGGTCTGAAGCTCTTTTCACTGCATCACTTAGCTGGGCAAGTCACTCAACTCATGTGCCTCAGTTTTCTTAATTGTAAAATGGGAATAATTATAGTACCTACTTCATAGAGTTGTAAGGATCAAATGAAATTTTACTTATAAAGCAGTGGGCACTTATACAGGCTTATTTCCTTCTCTTTCTTTGCCAGTTCTCTGATGGTTCTTTCATTCTTTGGGTTCCTAGTTTGATAACAAATGTAGGTCAGGGACATTAAAGACAGGACTGTGCTTTAATATATTTTTTAGATTTAATTTTATTTGCTTTGATATTTTTGAAAGGAAAAAGAAGCGTGGCAATCTAGAGAGAGCTCTCTTACATCTTCTCTTAGGCATTTACCTGTGCAATGACTTTATTAGTTTACATGGTCTTCAGCCTTTGGAACATTTTTATTTCCCTCTTTCCCCCCTACCCTCCATCCTTCCTGCTACTCCCCACTCCTGCCATTTCAGTGCTGGCATTACACGGCTAGATCAAAGCAGGACAAAGTCCCAGATCTAGGGTAGTTCTGCTCCTTGGATTCCAGAACTAGAATATTGCCTTCTTCTTCCATACTGCTGAGATCAGGAGAATCAATGAAGGCTTCTCTGCATCATTTTCAAAGTCTGATTTGGACACTAGTAGAGTCACAAGAGCTCTCTTTGCCCAGCTCCATTTTATGGGGAATTTTGATGTTTATAACCAGATATTGATTCCTAAAGTCCAATGACCCAGATCTTAGGAGAAGAAGCTACAGCTTGGAGGATAACTTGAATAAGGCCACATTTCTCTTTTTTTCTCCCTCCTGTAGAATCTACAAGGTATATGGCATGTAAATAATGCTTTCAAAATGTATTATCTTTTAAATAATCCAATTAACTGTTTATTACAAAGATCATGATGCTGATGATGGAGCAATTGATCACCAACCATGAAAGGAGAGAGGAAGTCCAGAGATATAATTAGTGGTTATATACATATCCCTAGATTGGCCTCATAAAGCAGGGGGAGCCAGTGAATGAATGGCAACTAGCTGCCTTTTAGGGTCCTGACTGAGAGGAAGATTTATGATGGCAATTAATACCCACAGGTCATAGGTGACTATATTTTGATTGTGTTAAGAGGTCAATATGAGCCTAAAGGGACTACAAAAACACCAGAGCTTTACACATATAACTATTTCAAACAATTATCATATAAGTCAAGACATTTGTGTGAGGGCATTGCCTATAGTGGAACCATTGGGACTGGTTTCAAAATAGGTGGAATCAATAGTAATTCTGCATTTGGAAGTCTAGTCAGGCACTGACTTGTGTTTATGCCAATAATTACAAGGTCAAAGGACTGGAGGCTGAAATCCCAGACTTATGCTAGGAAAAGTCATTCTTTCCTCTGTTGTTCCCAGAGCTGTCTCGGTAATGATGACCAAAATAAGGAGACCCTAGGTAACTTAAAGACAGCGTTAGCCATAGGTGTTTATGAGAAATCATATTAAATTAGTCACATGCAGTCTTCATTGGGAGAAAAAAAGCATAATTAAGCAGAAATAAGTCAAGGGACAAGGTAAGGACTGCCAGTTCCTTATATTTGTTTTTCTCCACTCTAGCTATTGGAATAAATGCCTAGTATAAAAACAAGACAAAGCAAAGACAAATATAATCATGTATTTACCTGTTACACTCCTAATGGTCTTGAAGAAGAGGACTGCAGATGTTATGGACATCAGTGATTATAGTCACTATGCTCCTTCTGCACATTGACCACTGCTCTCTTCTCTTCTCCTTATTGTTCAAGAGCCCTTCAAGCCCACTGCTGTTCCATTACCTGAAAAACCCACTCCTTTTAGTCTTTGTCTCACATGAGTTTCATCTCTTCCCAAACTGGGAAGAACCACAAGTCTCAGGATCTTTCTGGACAGTCAAACCTCTTCCCAAGGATGTCAATAAATTGGTTTAAAAAAAAAGCCATTACTTTCTGTCTTGGAATCACTACCAAGTATTGATTTCAAGACAGAAGAGCAGTAAGGACTCAGTAACTGGGATGAAGTGGATAGAGCTAGGAAGTATCTGAGGCCATATTTGAACCCAGATCCTCCTGACTCCAATCCTGGTGCTCTATCCACTGTACTACCTAGCTGTCCCTCCACAAATAGATTTTATAAACAAAGGTCTAAATGTTATTTCATTTGTGCCTATATCTATATACTTGTGCCTGAAAGTAGTTTTGGAACCTCTTTTTTTATTATTATTTTTTTAAATTAAAACACTTACCTTCTATCTTGGAGTCATAGTGTGTATTGACTCCAAGGCAGAAGAGTGGTAAGGGCTAGGCAAAATGGGGGTCAAGTGACTTGCCCAGGGTCACACAGCTAGGTAGCTGAGGCCAGATTTGAACCTAGGACCTCCCATCTCTAGGCCTGGTTCTCGATCCACTGAGCTACCCAGCTGCCCCCTCTTTTTTTTTTTTTAAGATATGGAACATTGTTTCTAGACATCAGAGAAGAATCCTGGAGGAGGCACCATTTGAGTTGGGCTTTGAAGGAAGGAAAAGATTTGAACAGATAGATCTGGGGGAAAGGAGCTCCATTCTCAGAATAAAATATGGTGTGTACAAAGGCAGAGATAAAAAAAAAGGCAGGATAAGAACTTAGGACAGTTTGGCTGGAACAAGGAATTGGAGTCAGATTGCTGTGGGTCTTAAATTGAGGAGGTTGTAATTTAGTTGGTAGGTAATAGGGAACTATGGGAAGCCTTTGAGTAGAAAAGTGACAGAATCAGAGTAGTAAGTTAGGAAGATCACTCTGGAAGCAATGTGGTAAATATTGTAATTATTGTAAATATTGTAAAAAATGTAGTAAAAATGTGGAGGGGAGATCTACTTGAAACAAGAATATCAGCTGGAAAACTATAATAATATGATGAGATGAGAAGAAATGAGGAACTATGGCTAATAGTTTTTTAGTGAACTTCTCAAAATTGCCCAATCTGCTTAGCAATTGGGGGTGGGGGGAGTCTAGTTCTACTTTCCAGTGAAAGAGGCTCTTCATGAGGTCAATAAAAAAAATGGAAATCTGGGTGTTGCTTCCTTCAGTGATTGTTTTTTTTTCCATTACTTCTTTTTTTTACTTTTTTTTAAATTTTATAGTATTTTCTTTGATCATTTCCAAGCATTATTCATTAAAGACAAAGATCATTTTCTTTTCCTCCCCCCCACCCCCCCGTAGCCGACGCGTGATTCCACTGGGTATCACATGTGTTCTTGATTCGAATCCATTGCCATGTTGTTAATATTTGCATTAGTGTTCCTTTAGAGTCTTTCCTCTGTCATGTCCCCTCAACCGCTGTAGTCAGGCATTTGCTTTTCCTCAGTGTTTCTACTCCCACAGTTTGTCCTCTGCTTATGGATAGTGTTTTTTCTCCTAGATCCCTGCAGATTGTTCAGGGACATTACATCACTACTAATGGAGAAGTCCATTACATTCGATTATACCACAGTGTGTTTGTCTCTGTGTACAATGTTCTCCTGGTTCTGCTCCTCTCGCTCTGCATCACTTCCTGGAGGTTGTTCCAGTCTCCATGGAATTCCTACACTTTATTATTCCTTTTTGCACAATAATATTCCATCACCAACATATACCACAATTTGTTCAGCCATTCCCCAATTGATGGGCATCCCTTCGCCTTCCAATCCCTGGTCACCACAAAGAGTGCAGCCATGAATATTTTTGTACAAGTATTTTTGTCCATTCATCTCCTTGGGGTACAGACCCAGCAGTGCCATGGTTGGATCAAAGGGCAGACACTCTTTCATCGCCCTTTGTGTATAGTTCCAAATTGCCCTCCAGAATGGTTGGATCAATTCACAACTCCACCAGCAATGAATTAATGTCCCTACTTTGCCACATCCCCTCCAGCATTCATTACTTTCCATAGCTGTCATGTTAGCCACTCGGCTAGGTGTGAGGTGATACCTCAGAGTTGTTTTGATTTGCATCTCTCTGATTATAAGAGATTTAGAACACTTCTTCATGTGATTACCAATAGCTTTGATCTCTTCATCTGAAAACTGCCTATCCATTTCCCTTGCCCATTTATCAATTGGAGAATGGCTTGATTCTTTGAACAATTGATTTAACTCTTTATAAATTTGAGTAATTAAACCTTTGTCAGAGGTTTCCATGAAGATTTTTTCCCAATTCGTTGTTTTCCCTCTGATCTCAGCCACATTGGTTTTGTTTGTACAAAAGCCCTTCAATTTGATGTCGTCAAAATTATTTATTTTACATTTTGTGATTCTTTCGATGTCTTGCTTGGTTTTAAAGTCTTTCCCCTCCCAAAGGTCTGACATGCATACCATTCTGTGTTTACCCAATTTACTTATGGTTTCCCTTTTTATGTTCAAGTCATTCACCCATTTTGAATTTATCTTGGTGTAGGGTGTGAGGTGTTGATCAATTCCCAATCTCTCCCACACTGTCTTCCAATTTTACCAGCAGTTTTCATCGAATAGTGGATTTTTGTCCCAAAACCTGGGATCCTTGGGTCCATCGCATACTGTCTTGCTGAGGTCGCTTTCCCCCAGTCTATTCCACTGATCCTCTCCTCCGTCTCTTAGCCAGCACCAAACTGTTTTGATGACTGCTGCTTTGCAACACAGCTTGAGGTATGGGACTGCTAGGCCCCCCTCATTTGTGTTCTTTTTCATCATTTCCCTGGATATCCTTGATCTCCTGCTACTCCAAATGAACCTTGCTATGGTTCCCTCCAAATCAGTAAAGAAATTTTTTGGGAGTTCAATGGGTATGGCACTAAATAGATAAATAAGTTTGGGTAGGATGGTCATTTTTATTATATTGGCTCGTCCTATCCATGAGCAGTCAATGTCCTTCCAATTGCTCAAGTCCAGTTTTAGTTGTGTGGCGAGTGTTCTGCAGTTATGCTCATACAGTTCCTGTGTTTGTCTTGGGAGATAGACCCCCAGGCATTCCATTTTGTCTAAGGTGATTTTGAATGGGATTTCTCTTTCTAGTTTTTGCTGCTGAGCTGTGTTGGAGACGTATAGAAAAGCTGATGACTTATGTGGGTTTATTTTGTATCCTGCAACTTTGCTAAAGCTGTTGACTATTTCAATTAGCTTTTTGGTTGAATCTCTAGGATTCTTTAAGTAGACCATCATGTCATCTGCAAAGAGCGATAACCCGGTCTCCTCCTTGCTTATTTTGATGCCCTCAATTTCTTTTTCTTCTCTAATTGCTACTGCTAGTGTTTCTAGTACAATGTCAAATAGTAGAGGTGATAATGGGCATCCTTGTTTCACTCCAGATTTTATTGGGAATGGATTTAGTTTATCCCCATTGCAGATGATATTAGCTGTTGGTTTTAGATATATACTGTTTATTATTTTTAGGAATGACCCTTCTATTCCTATGCTTTCCAGTGTTTTTAATAGGAATGGGTGCTGTATTCCATCAAAGGCCCCCTCTGCATCCATTGAGATAATCATGTGGTTCTTGTTGGTTTGCTTGTTGATGTGGTCAATTATGTGGATGGTTTTCCTAATATTGAACCAGCCCTGCATCCCTGGCACAAATCCCACCTGATCATGGTGGACAACCCCCACAACCACCCGCTGGAGTCCCCCTGCCAGCATCCCATTCAAGATCTTTGCATCTATATTCATTAGGGAGATTGGTCTACAGCTTTCTCTCTCTGTTTTTGGCCTGCCTGGTTTTGGAATCAGTACCATGTTTGTGTCACAAAAGGAGTTTGGTAGAACTCCCTCCTTGCTCATTATGTCAAATAGCCTGCATAGTACTGGGACTAACTGCTCTCTGAATGTTTGACAGAATTCACTGGTGAATCCATCAGGCCCTGGGGATTTTTTCCCAGGAAGTTCCTTGATGGCCTGTCAGATTTCATTTTTTGATATGGGATTATTTAAGAATTCCACTTCTTCTTCTGTTAGTCTAGGCAGTTTGCACCTCTGTATATATTCATCCATATCACTTAAATTGGTGTATTTATTGCCATACAATTGGGCAAAGTAATTTTCAATGATTGCCTTAATTTCCTCTTCCTCAGAGGTGATATCCCCCTCTTCATCTTTGATGCTGTTAATTTGCTTTTCTTCCTTCCCCCTTTTAATTAGATTGACCAGTACTTTGTCTATTTTGTTTGTTTTTTCAAAGTACCAGCCTCCTGTCTTATTTATTAAATCAATAGTTCTATCACTTTCGATTTTATTAATTTCTCCCTTAATTTCTAGGATTTCCAGCTTGGTTTTCTGCTGGGGGGTTTTAATTTGGTCGCTTTTGAGTTTTTTCATTTGCATTTCCAATTGATTGATCTCCGCTCTCCCTAGTTTGTTAACATGTGCACTCAGGGATATGAATTTACCTCTGATTACCGCTTTGGCCGCATCCCAAAAGGTTTGAAAGGATGTCTCGCCATTGTCATCTTCCTCGATGAAATTACTAATTGTTTCCATGATTTCTTCTCTAACCAAACAATTTAGAAGCACCATATCATTTAGTTTCCAATTAGTTCTTGACTTGGTTTTCCATGTACCATTACTGATCGCTATTTTTATTGCCTTGTGGTCTGAAAAGGCTGCATTTATTATTTCTGCCCCTCTGCATTTGTGTGCCATGCCTCTGTGACCCAATGCATGGTCAATCTTTGTGAATGTGCTGTGTGGTGCTGAGAAGAAGGTGCATTCCCTTCCATCCCTATTTATTTTTCTCCATATCTATTAATTCTAATTTTTCTAAGATTTCATTCACTTCTTTTACCTCTTTCTTATTTATTTTTTGATTTGATTTATCTAAATTTGATAATGGTTGGTTCAAGTCTCCCACTAATATGGTTTTACTGTCTATTTCTTCCCCCAATTCTCCTAGTTTCTCCATTAGAAATTTGGGTGCTATATTATTTGGTGCATACATGTCGATTAGTGATATCTCCTCATTATCCAAAGTCCCCCCCAACAAAATATAACCACCTTCCTTATCCCTTTTGATCAGGTCCATCTTTGCTTTGGCTTTATCAGACATCATGATTGCCACTCCTGCCTTCCCTCCATCAGTTGAGGCCCAGAAGGTCCCAATCCATCCTTCAATTCTGACCCTGTGGGTGTCAACCCGCCTCATGAGTGTTTCCCGGAGACAACATATGGTAGGGTCTTGGATTCCAATCCATTCTGCTATTCGTCTACGTTTTATGGGTGAGTTCATCCCATTCGCGTTCAACATTATGACTGTCACTTGTGAACTCCCTGGCATTTTGACATCCCCCCCCCTAATTCTAACCTTCCCTCTTCAGCTCCACCTTCCAGGCCAGTGATTTACTCCAAATCAGTCCCCCTTGTATTTCCCTTTCTACCCCCCTCCCTTCTTATTCCCTCCCTTATTTTCCCCTGTAGTCTTTTTAAAATTTCCCCCCCACCCTCTCCCTCCCTTGTACTGCTTCCCTCCCCACCAGTCTGTTTTTTACCCTTCTACTCCCTTATAGGGTGCAAATCTATTCTCTTCCCCAATGGATTGGATTGTTCTTCCCTCTTTGGGTCAGTTTCAAAGTACGTAAGAGTTGAGTATTTCCTATCTCCAACCTCTTTACCCTTCCAGTGTATCGATGTTCTCCCCCCTCCCGCCATGAGCTTCTTTGTGACATATAAATTTACCCTCATTTGTTTCTTTTCCCATTTCTTTTAGTCATAACCTCTTTTCTTTTTTAGCTTTGGTCATGTATATATATATATATATATATATATATATATATACATGTATATGTATTTATGCATGCATATATCTATATACCTATTTATGTCTTGTCCTTTCATCCTATACAGTTTGTCACTGTTCCCTCTGAGTGTAGTTCTTCTAGCTGCTTAGGTGATAGCAACAGTTTTTAAGAGTTGCCAATGACCTCTTTTCTTATAGGGATACATATCATTTTAACTTATTGAGTCTCTTAAAAAAATTGTTGTTGTTGTTGTTGTTGTTTTTCCCCTCTTTTTTAATTACCTTTTGATGGTTCTCTTGAGTTCTGTCGTTGGACTTCAAATTTTCTGTTCAGGTCTGGTCTTTTATTTATGAATTCTTGGAACTCTTCTGTTGTGTTAAATGACCATACTTTCCCCTGTAAGAATATAGTCAGTTTTGATGGGTATTTTATTCTTGGCTGTAGGCCTAGTTCCCTTGCTTTCCAGAATATAGTATTCCATGCCTTTTGGTCCTTCAGTGTGGATACAGACAGATCCTGTGTTATCCTCACCCTGTTTCCATGGTATCTGAATGGCTTCTTCTTGGCAGCTTGTAACACCTGTTCTTTCATCTGATTGTTTTTGAATTTGGCTATAACATTTCTTGGTATTGTCAGTTGGGGATTAAATATAGGGGGTGATCTGTGGATTCTTTCAATCTCCACTTTCCCCTGTTGTTCTAGGATCTCGGGACAGTTTTCCTGGATAATTTCCTCTAGTATTATGTCCAGGCTTTTTCTTTTGTCGTGGTCTTCTGGTAGTCCAATTATTCTTAAATTGTCTCTTCTTCAACGATTTTCTAAATCGTCTGTTTTGTGAATGAGATGCTTCACATTTTCCTCAATTTTTTCATTCTTTTTGTATTATTTTATAGTGTCCTGCTACCTTGTGAGGTCACTTGATTCTAGTTGTTTTACTCTGGTTCTTAAAGATTGGATTTCATCTCTGGCTTTTTGGTCGTCTTTTTCCTTCTGGTCTGATTTTCTTTGAAGATCATCTTTCATCCTCTTTATCTCGTCTTTCATCTCCTTTGCCTCATCTTTCATCTCCTTTGCCTCATTTTCCAGCTGGATGATTTTGGCTTTCAGGACACGATTTTCTTGTTTTAGTTCAAGTGCCTCTGTTTCCAGATGACTTATCTTAATTTTTAAGTTCTTTTCCCAATTGTCTTCAGCCTCTCTTAGTTGTGTTTTTGAGTTCTTCCACAGCCTGTATCCAATTCGCTGGGATTTATGGTTTATCGTTTGCTGATCTCTCCCCTCCTGTTCCATTTGGTGAGTAGCTGTCTATTGTAGTTTCTTTCTTCTGTTTCTGTTGTTTGTTCAAATTCACCCCTTCTTTCCTCCCCGTATTTGTCTGTGCTCTTGTTCCTCTCATTTTTTTGTTTTTTGGGGACTTCTATCAGTCTCCCCTCTTGGAGCTTTAACAGATGATCTCTTGGTGTAATCTCTGGGGGAGGGTTGTTGGGGGTTTGAGCTTTCCTGTCCTCTGAAGGCTTTTGATTGGCTTGATCCAGCAGTCAATGAGGATGGATGGGGAGCCTGGGCTTCCCTGTGTTCTGGAGACTTTTGATGGGATTGAGTTCAGCTTAGTTGGGCTGGGTTTACTCTGAGTTTTAAACTTCCTGGAAGGCTGGAGCAGATATGGAGAATCTCCAAAGCTCTGGCCAGGCTGCCAGGTCTATGCTCCTTCTAGGTTTCCATCTTGACTTCGCCTCTAGGTCTCTGTTTTTTCAGAAGACCCCTCTCTCTAAGGGGGGGGAGATGCGTGACCTCTCTGGGCTCTGAGGGCTCCTGATGGGATTAGGTTCAGCTGGTTCTTTCAGAAGACCCTGCTCTCTAAGGGGGGAGGGGTCATGGCTTGCCTGGGCTCTGAGGACTCCTGATGGGATTAGGTTCACCTGATTTGGGCTGAATGAGCCCTGATGCAAAAAGCCTCCTCCTCCACAATCTGTGTTGAATGCCTGGAGACTGCCCTGGGTTGTTTTCAAGGTAAGCCCTTCACTGGTCCTGAAGTTTTTGTTCTTTCAGAAGCTCTGAGGGCTCCTGATGGGATTAGGTTCAGGTGGTGTGGGCCAAATGATCCCCGAGCCAAAAAAAAAAAAGCAGCAACCTCCTCCTCCACAGTCTGTATTGAATGCCTGGAAACTGGCCTGGGTTACTTTCAAGGTAAGCACTTTGGAGTAATCCCTTTGCCAGCCCTGAGTTTTCTGTCCTTTCAGTAGCTCTGAGGGCTCCTGATGGGATTGGGTTCAGCTGGTGCCCTAAAGCTGGGACCTCCCTTAAGACTCAGATGGAAGGACCCAGCCAGGGGGCTACAGGCTTCTTTTCTCTATGTCTCCCTGCCGTCTGTGTTGGGCACCCCAGAGACTGGCTCAGGTTGCCTTCAATGTGAGTCCTCAGAGCCCTGAGGTTCCCGCTGCTGCCGTGGGCTCAGCACTTTGTGTTGGGGAGATGGGTCCTGGGACCCTCCCTCTGTCCACCCCCCAGATCTGAGCCATCTAGGGCTCTGGCCCTTGGGGTGTGGCACCCCCTGATCCAGGTCCAGGAGGAGGTCTCCCCAGGTCCATCCTGCTATTCAGCCCGAACCTCGGTGGCCCAGGAGCACTCTGTTTGCGATTGGTAAGGAAGGGTCTCCGAGGTCTGAACCTTCGCTGCCCCTATGCCGCCGTCCTGACCGGAAGTCTCAGTTCCATCTCCTTCAGTGATTCTACATTGATTGGGCAAGGTTCTGCCTAAAGCTTGGGCAGCTGTAGTCTGGAAAGACTCCAGCTGACTTCTTTTCTTAGCCTGGGTCTCCCTATCCCTAGGAGGAGAGGAAGTGATTAGTATAAAGGGTTTTTTTTTGTTGTTTGTTTGTTTGTTTTTAAATTTATTTATAATTTTAATTGATAGGCATACTAGTATTACATTATAACATTTTCAAATATATGTTTTTTTAGGTTTTATGTTCTATCAAGTAGATGTAGCCAAAATAGATATATTAGCATTATTTCATTTCATCTTGGAAAAGAATGAAAAAAATTGATCCTAACACTGACATGGCAAAAGAAAATCATTACCTTTTAGTTTTTCACATTCAGCAATAGTGAAAAAATTCTATGCCTGTTCGCCTATTCTGTTTGCCTATCCATGGGCAGTCTTATGGACCTCTGCTTCCCAGAGCCTGCCATATAGGTGTTGGACTTAGTTTAAACATCTAGTGGGCTTTGGCTCTGCAGCAGCTCAAAATCCCTGAACTCCAACCATCCATTCAACCTCCCCCAGGAGCAAGGATTAAAGCTATTCAACTACCACCTCAGACTGTAGCTGACAATTTATTAGCCACAGAAAGTACTGAAGTAAAGCTCCTTGTTTCCAACCAACTATAGACACTCAGATACAACTAGAGCTGTAACAATCATTTCTTCTTTTTAGTTCAAATTAAATGAATAAATCTTGTAAGTGCCTGCAGTATCCAGGATACTAGGCATTTTGTTCTTTTTTTTTTATTTATTTAAACCCTTACCTTCTGTCTTAGAATTGATATTATCAGTTAACTGGGGTTAGGTGACTTGCCCAGGGTCACACAGCTAGGAATTGTTTGAGGTCAGATTTGAAACTAGGACCTTCCCCATCTCCAGACCTGGCTCTCTAGTCATTTAGCCACCTAGCTGCCCCTTAGGCATTTTGTTCTTAAAGAATGTAATTTTTTCATCATTCCAAATATGAAGGGGGGAAAAAACTTTTTTTGGTCCCAATGCTTGCTCATGGAAGATGCTTAATAAATGTTTATTGACTCAACATTAGGGTCTTTCGAGTTATTTCTTTCAAGCTAAGTAGAGTTTACCTCTTTCTTCTCCCTGATCAATCTGTGCTAAAGAATTCAAACCAGTTTTATACTCTGATTTGTGATTATATTTTCCCCTTGAAGACTTCTAGCATGGATGAACACCATGATGCTTGTTTCATGTTTCAAAACTATGGCATTGATCATAAAGGGGACTGGGAAGAAAACGAGTGGTTTATAAAAGTTCATCTATTATCAACTCCTCCATGCCTTCTTGATATTGGTTAAGTAACAAAGCTAGCAGGATTAGTAACGTTGATTTGACTTGTACAAAGTCAAAATTATAAATATGTTAGAGATTCATTTCTTTGGGTTATTTGTATCTCTAAGAAACTGTTAAATTTCTGAAATTCCTAGAGGTTAATTTAGAAATTATTAATAATGAATTATATGCACCTGATCTCTTTCAGCTCTCCCTATCAGTTCTACCACTTATATGATCTTGGGTAAATCACTTAGTCTCTCTGACCCTTAGTTTCTTCATTTATAAAATGAGAAGATTATTTAAATGAACTAAAAGGTTCTTTCTATTCTACATCCTAAGATATTATGAAATGTCAGCCAGCAGTCAAAGGTAATTTTGTTCAGGAGGCAGGAGAACAGAAAAGCCTGAAAACCTTCAAAGAAATGTAACCAAGATACTAATGAATCTCAAGTTTATGTTTGGATTAGCAGAAAAAATTGGTCATTTTTAGCCTGAAGAAGAACTTAAAGGGGGATAGTTGTTGGATTCAATCATATAAAGGATTGTCCTAGAGAAAAAGTCCTCTTTGAAACAAAGGATAAACATTTATCATAGGCAAAATTTGAACCCAGGTTTCCTGCATCAACACTAACTTTTTGTCTATAATATTGTTTTCCTTATTATTCCACAAACTTTGCTTAGAGAAAGTTCCCCACTTCCCCCCATCTCACTTCCCATGGGACTTCTTCTAAACCTTTTAACACCGTCTGGTTACTAATGGAGTATAGGTAGAACCCCATTTATTTAGCCTTCACTCACATTTTAGGCTAGCTTATCTTTTTTCTCCTTCTTCTACTCAATTCTTCAATGGTAATGTGACTACTTGCGCCCACTATGTACTTCTTCAGTGCCCTTTGGGGGACTTTTAACTTTAATTCTAGAGACAATGTTCCTCCATCTTTGACCTAAATGTCCATGAAGAAAAAACCAAAATTCCACTTAAAGAATGAGATAAGAAAAGTTCAAGTCTCTTTCAAATGCTTCAGCAAGGATTTTTTATTTTTTATTTATTTATTTTTTCTGCAAATTATTTGAAATGTATTTAGCCAATTGCCTAGGGTACTATAAGGTGAAGTGATTTTCCAGGGGTCATACAATTCATTTTGTGAGACAGAAACAGGAATTGAACCCAGGTCTTCCAGACTCCAAGGCTGAACTCTATCCACCATCACCCAATTGCCTCTCTTATTCCTTAGAGAATTGCACCAATGAGATAAAAGTAACATCTCATGCTCCATCCATTTTCAATGATGTTTACAAACTTTCAGGCATGATTTTTTAAAAAAGCATCAGACCCAATAATGATCAAGATACCAAAGGAGAAACTATAGTTCGGGACTCATAGCCAGCCCAGTTCTGCACAAAACCATAGCAGAAGCCTGTGAGCACTACCCAAGGGGTGTGACTAGAAAAGACAGCACCAAGAGTGAAGGGCACCAGAGAAGTCTTTCAGTATACATCAGGGATGAGCCAGAGACAGCTGGAGTCAATAACTACATTGGTGGGTAGGAGGGGAAGAGCAGAAAGATAGAAGCTTGGACCAAGGGCAAAGCATGGCCACATGAAGCCTACAGTTGTGCTGTGAGGTCTGGAGCCAGAGAAGTTCCAAGTGGGAGGACAGATATCTGTCTTTCTGCCCTAGAGAGATCTGGCATGCTCACCTGATCTTTCCCTAAGGGTATTGGAGAATAAAAAACTTGCCTATGGCAAACACTCCCACTCTCACAAACAATACAGGTCAAGTCCAACCAAGGGGCCACCATCTAAGGAAAAATGCAGGAAAGGGCAGAGCCTTATCCTGACAGAAAGTCCCCTCTGAGAAAGTAAGACTGAAGATATAAACAAATAGAAGACATTGACAATTTAAAATTTTATGGATCCAGGGATATGAAAGAAACAAAACCAGAAGAAGACAATTAACATCACAACATTTATAAGCAGTTTCTAATAAAAGAAAATCTTGGCCATAAGGATTAAAAGAGTTCCTGGGAGAAATGATACTATAAGCAAAACCAATTCCAATTTTGGAGAGTGGATTTCAAAGAAGGGATTAAAAAGAGAAAATAAAGGTAAAGTCATGTGATTGGGATTTGAGTGAGGGAAAAAGAATTGGGAACAGTAGAGAGAAGACCAAAGGCTTCAAATTTAGATCACTGGTGTTTAGCATACTTGTTTTCTTTTGCTACCTATCTTTGTGGATAGATGACAAAGAGAGAAAAAAGACATAAAAAGACAGAATGGAAGCAAATACCTAAATAACAATTATGACCATGACAATGAATAAGATGAATATGCTCATAAAGTAAAAGAGGAGAGAAGAATGGATTAGAAATTATATTTTAACAACAATATATTCTCTCTATAAAAGATTTTCATAAAGTTAAGATGGGGAACAAAATCCATTATGCATCAAGTAAATTTCTAAAAACTAGAATAGTAATAATGATCTTAGAATAACAGTACAAATAGACATATTTAAGAGAGAAAAACAGGGAAACTACAAAATGCTTAAAGAAACCACAATGAATCATCTTTCAATGCTTGATGAATAAGCATTGTGTGCCACAGCAGCACAGAATTTAATTTAAATTTAAATATTTAAATGAAAGATTAATCAAATTATAGGGAGATATATACAGGAAACTATAATAAGAATAGGAGATTTCAATGTACCCCTTTAAGATCTAGAGAAAACTTAAAAAGAAGATAGATGTGAAATATCTAAATAAAATCATGCATATGTGAGTATGTGTATTTCTCAACTAAGCATAAAACCTTTACAAAAATTGACCATATATTAGAGCACAAAAACCTGACAGATTCAGAAAGGCAGAAATATTAAAAACATACTGATCAAAATGTAATAAAAATTATGTTAAATAATAGATCTCTAATGAAATTATTAAAATTTATTGGATAATAATTTAATCCTAAAGTACTGGTGGGTGAAAGAACAAATAAGATAAATATATAATTTCGCCAAGGAACATGATGCTAGACCACATGAAAACTTTGAGAGGCAGCAGCATAGAAAAAATGTTTATCTCAATATACTTTTATTAGCAAAAGAGAGATAAAGCAGATCATTTAAATGGGCTGGACAATTTATTTAAAAAATTAGAAAAGCAACAAAAAAAAACCCCTCAAGTAAACACCAATATAGTATTTCCAAAAATCTAAAGATTAACAAAATTAAAAGAAAAAAGCCTATTGAAATGATAAACAGAACTAAAACCTGGTCTTCTGAACAAAATTAAATAGATAAAAGTTAGCAAATCTCATTTTAAAAGAGAGAAAAAACAAATTGTCAAAAATGAAAAAAAGCAAAAAAAATCACAGTAAATGAAGATGAGATTTTAAAATGAACAACTGTTTTTTTCCAATTATGTCAACAAAATCAATAACTTAGATGAAATGGATGACTACTTACAAAATATAATATCTGCAGTAACAACTAGATGAAGAATGCCTCCTGTCAAGTCTATAATATGAAATTGGATGGATAACCTATAAAGCTGTCAGCACATATATCTTGAACAAACATTACCTATAATGAACTTTGTCCTTATTTGAACAGGAAGAAGATTATGAGTAGGTTGGATCATCTGGGGAAATGCCAGTGTGTGGCTGCTATGGTCTTTAGGAGCAAGAAACACTTAAGTCCCCAGTCCTGCCCCTTGCTCTGTAAGTACTGTTCAATCATTTCATTCATGTCCTATTCTTCATAACCCCATTTGGGATTTTCTTGGCAAAGATATTGGAGTGATTTGTCATTTCCTTCTCCAGCTCATTTTCTAAATGAGGAAACGGAGGCAAACAGGGTTAAGTGACTTGCCCAGGGTAATACAATAGGTACAATAAGTAGTATAGCCTCCAGTAGACAATGTCTCTTACCTTTAAACCTATTCTATTAATTAATTTAGAATTTTAATTTAGAATAGAAAATAGAATTTAAAAATAGAATAAAAAAAAAACTTCCATTAATGTGGGAATTTCTACCCTAACCTTGGAGGAGCTGATGAAGGAGATCAGCAGACTATTGCTCAGAGCCACTTAGCTTTAAGCATGGGAAGTGAGGAGTAGGTTAGTCCTTTATATTTACTAGCTTTGTGACCCTGAGCAAGTCACTTAATTTCTGTTTCCTCATCTGTAAAACAAGTACTAAAATACCTCCCAGGATTGTTGTTAGAATCAAATGAGATATTTTTAAAGCATTTTGCAAACCTTAAAACTTGATAAGAATTCATGCTGTATTTGTATTATTCTTGTATATAAATTATATATAAATACAATTGGGTAACACAAAACAGACTGCAATGAAATGCTAAAATATATGTTGCTGACAAGTATTATGGAAAGGGGAGAAATCAATGTATATTAAGGAGGGAGGCTTCATCTCGCTAGAATGAGGGGTTTGTTATATGCCTTCAAGAACTGATAAAATTTGAATAGATTTAAGAGAGTCCTCCTCCTACTCAATATATTTCCTTGGCTCCTACGCTTCAAATTCCACCCAACTGAGATTAGAGCCTTTAAGGATTGCCCTCTCTAGAACTCTTAAAATGCAAACATCCTCCCTTCAGAGAAACCTCAGACACTACTTTGAATTCATTTATCAAATCACTTCCTACTTCATCTGAAGGAAGTAGCAGGGTTTGGAAAGACAGGAGAAATGAGAAAAGAAAGGAGGAATGCCAGAGTTGGATTCATTTTATGTCACGAGTTTCCCTGGGTCAGTTCTGGCCAGGGATGTGATGGGATGGCACCAGGAGCATCTTTGGAGCATGAACCCCTTCATCCACCCAGCCCATATGTCCCGGAGGACATCTAGCTGTCAGATGAACTCTTCCCTTTAAGTGGCTTCCACTGCTTGTTGGTAGCAACTGCTCAGGCATCTTTGGACCCCGCATTTCCTCTCCACTTCCTGGAGTGTGCATCCCTGATGTCTGGAGAAGCATTACCTTGTGAATAACCTGCTTATTTTTTGACCTTGGAAGAACAGAAGGCAAATGGACTTTGAGTACTTCCAAACTCCTACCCATTCATAGCATGTGCGTGTAGGAGTGCAGAGACAATGAGGAAAACAGAGGAGCCTTGTGTAACTAATTACCCGGGCTCCCAGAGGATCTCTATCAGAAGCACTTGGGCAGCCTGTCACCAGAACCTTTGCAGCAATGTGAATAGTCCTTATGCAAACCGAGGCAGACAGCAAAGCAAACCAAAAAGTTAGGAGAGCTGAGATGAGAGGAATAGAACAAGTGTGGGAGGAAAAGCAAAGAAAGTCATTATAAAGTAGAACTGAAATCGATCCGATTTAGCTGGCTTTATCTTTTTCTGACATATTTAATTTCCCCAAATGGATATGGATATATGCAACATGAATTTGTTATTCTAATTTTTTTCATTAGCCATGCAGCAAGTATTTGCCTTTTGGGGTTAGATCTGGGATTTCACTGCTGCAGGGGAACTCCCTCTGTCAGTGTAGATCAACAACCCTTTTCCAAGTTAGTCTTAGAAAGTTGCTGGGGAACGTGGAGAAGTTAAATGACCTGCCTAAGGTAACCAGTTGGCTTGGTATCTAAATTTTCCTGCTCTCTATTGGCTCTATCATTATTGCTTTCCAAATTAAGGTAAATACCTATTAAATAAGTTGGCAGAGAAAGGGGAAAGAAAAAAAGAACCCCAAATGGCAAGAATGCTTAATTTAGAGTCAGAGCCTTGATTGGAATCCTGGCATTATTGCTTACTACCTGTGTGACTCTTATGCCTCTGTGACTCAGTTTCCTAAATGTATAATAAAAAAGGATGGGTCGAGGGGGTTGGACTATGACCCTGGAGAGCCCTTCCTAGGTCTAAATCTATGAAACTGGCTTAAAACCAGAACCCTCCATTTTTAATGCCTCCTGTTTTAACTATTTTGCACATGACTTTTAGAACAAGAATATATTTAGTCATTCATATGTTCTCTCCCCGGTTAGAACATGCATTCCTTGAGGGCAGGAATTATTTTTTGGTTTGTTTGTTTTGCCTTTCTTTGAATCTTCTAGCTCTTAGGAGTTTGGCACATAGCTTAACCCCTCTTAATTCCAGCGCCTTTCCTCTCTTCTTTATTTCCTATTTATCCTGTATATAACTTGTTTGCTCTTATCTGTTTGCTTGTCTCTCCATTAGACATTAAGATCTTTGAGGGCAGGGGCTCTTTTGTTTCTTTTTTGTATCCCTAGCACTTAGCATAATGCTTGACACATAGTAGGCACTTAATACATGTTTTACTGACTACCTGACTGACTCAACCATCCTTTAAGTTCTTGTTACAATGGAGGAAAAAGAAAAAAACATTATTGATATACACACATATATGTGAATCTATATAGATACACATACATAACTATATATACATATATACATATGTGTATACACACCCACACCACATAGATAAAAACTAAAGTTAAGAAATCAGTATTTTGAACTTTTTCCTTAGTATGTATTCTCCTCAGTCCTGGGTAGGCTGATGAGTCATTCTTTTTAACTATGAGATGGATACTTTGATCTATCCAGTAGCCTTCCAGATTTAAAAGTTATGAGTCATCGAGTTATCCAGGACTGATAATAATGTATTCCATGAAACAAAATCTTGATAAAAATAAAAATAGAATTCAAACTGTAAAGCATGTACCCATAGCCGTCGTCATTCTGTATTTGGTTTTTAAAAAAATATTTTATTTCAATTGTTTTATTAAATGTCCTCATATAATATATTTATCCATCTTGTCCCCTTAAAAAAATCTATCCTTTAGGCTTTAGGAAAAGTATGGTATCAGTTATCTGGAATTTACTAAGCACAAATTTTTAATATTAATATACCTAATTTTTTTGCTGTTGGTATAGTTGAGATGGACCAAGATTATATTTGTACCAGTTTGCTGGTGGAATAGCAAGCACGTTATGAAGGGATGGAAATTCCTTGCATCTGTTCCCACTACAATAGGAGCAATCTACAAGAGATGAATAAACCTAATATGTAATTGGCTTATGACCATTTTGAATAAGGCAGAAGCTGGTTGCACACCTTTCCCCTCTCTCTTTTCTTTCTGATTGTTCCCATTCCCTATTCCATACCTTTCTGCTCCAGGTATTTAATAAGCTGTCATGGGCTTAGGGCACTGTCTGCTTATCTCTTCACTACTCCCAGCTTTCTTCTCTCTCAGAGGGATTGTACACATGCCAGGTTTTCCCTTTTCTACTTTCTGTAACTATTCACAATGCAGTTAAAAAAAAAATTTCTTTTTGTTCAAGACATTTTAAAAGCCTTTGCTTTTCCTTTTTGTTTTCTGATTCTTAGTTACTCCAGGAAAGTCTTCCTCCCTCCTTTCCTTCCTTCCTTCCTTCCTTCCTTCCTTCCTTCCTTCCTTCCTTCCTTCCTTCCTTCCTTCCTTCCTTCCTTCCTTCCTTCCTTCCTTCCTTCCTTCCTTCCTTCCTTCCTTCCTCCCTTCCTTCATTCCTCCCTTCCTCTCTCCCTTCCTTCCTCCCTTCTTTACTTCCTTCCTCCCCTCTCTTCTTCCCACCTTCCTTCTTTTCCTTTCTTAATTCCTTCCTTCCTTCTTTCCTTCCTTCCCTCCCTCCTTCCCACCTTCCTTCCTTCTTCTTTCTTCTCTCTTTCCATTGGATGTTCCAGCATCTCAGGGTTATGCTTAGAATCCTAAGGAGACTAGCTAGTACAGGTCTGGTGATCCAACCTACTAATCCAAGTTCAAATTGGGATAGTAGATTCAGAACTTGTGCTATATTTAATAACTGATTAAATAATATTATAATAGTATTATTTTCTACTATTTTTCTAGTCTATGTTGATTTTGGGTTAGGTCTAGCTCAGTTCAGTCCAGTGATTCCATTTTAGGAGTAAAATGTGATGAGGCCCTAGTGAAGCATCCAATGCAATTAAAACAACTTTATTTGTGCTAAGATTAAAAAGGATAAAATCCCTAATTAAAACCAAGTCAAAGCCTACTTCCTTCTGCTCCTTCCTTTATCAGAGTTCTGTGAAGCAGGTTAACAGGACATCTGCTAAAGCTCCCAGGGCATCCATTGACCGGAGACAGTGCCTTTTACATCTCAGAGAGCAAGGAACCAAATCAATGATTCAAGCTCTAGTCCCTTTGACCAACCAACCTCTAGGATAGGCTCTCCTTAGAAAGAAATGTGCACAACAGACATAAAACTGGTGCCTTCTATCCCTTAAAAAGCTTACATTCTAATAGTAGGATACAACACATGTAGGGAAATGATATCCAGAGAAAGGACTTATGAGTAGATTGACATGCCCTTTTTAGCTACAGTGAGAGTACTGATATAATTAGGGCAACTAAGGCACTTAACCCTGTTTGCCTCAATTTCCTCACCTGTAAAATGAGCTGAAGAAGGAAATGGAAAGCCATTTTAGTATCTTTGCCAAGAAAAACCCAAATGGGATCACAGAGTTGGACATGAGTGAAAAAAATGACTGAACAAACAACTGATAGAATTACTATCCCTAGAGCAAATGAAAGCAAGGGGAGAGAATAGCAGAGGGGTACAGAGCACAGTATTTATATTGGATGGGTCCTGGTGCTGAACTGGACATGTTTTAGTGTTAGGAGAGAATATTTAGCAAGACCATGATAATTATTTAATATGTTTAATGTTAAATATATTTTAACATATACATTTTTATTTATATTTAAATATATTTGCAGGGCTATAATGTAGGAACTAGAAAATGCCAACTATATGACAGGTGCTGTCATATAGGACTCAGAAATCCAAATCCAAAAACCAGCCAGTTTCTGCCTTCAAGGAGTTTATACTCTACTAGAGAGATGTGAATGACTTGTTCTCACATGAGTAAACACAAGCTACATATAGGAGGTAAATCTAGTGTCATGGTTGGAGGTGGGGAGGTGCAGTAGTAACATGGAGAATCAGGGAAGATTTTTCCTTGGAGGTGGCCCTTGAACTGAATCTGGAAGAGAGCTGCGGCTTCCAAGAGGAGAGGAAAGGAAGAGGTTTCCTGGAAGGGAGAACAGGTTGGCCAAGTCAGGGATTTGAGAGGAATGTCATGAACAGGGAATAGCAAGCAGGTCATTTTGACTGGAACTTAGAGTGATAGAGAGGGAATAATGAGTAATTACTCAGCTTGGACAGGTAGGCTAGAGCCAGGCAGCAAGGGGCTTTAAATGCCAAAGAGAAGAGTTCATATTCTATTAGAAGTAGGGAACCATTGAAGTTTTTTGAGTAGGGCAGTGACAAAGTCAGATCTTTACTTTGGGAATAATCATTTGAGTAGGTGGGTCAGAGAGGGAAGAGGTTGAATGTAGAAAAATCATTTAGGCTATTTGAGGTAACTGTGGTGAGAAGAGAGATGGGGATGGACAAGAAAGATATGGGGCCTGAGGCTGGGGCTGGGTGAGTGATCTGGGTCAAGAAGGTCAGAAGTGGATGGCTGGAGGCAGGAGTGGGCAGCAGGAGAGAGCTGAATCCAGAGAAGTGGCTTTGCAAGGGTGGGTGGGTGGGGTGGGTGAAAAACCTTGGCAAGAAAAACATGGCTTAAAATTTTTTTTTTATCTAGGCTATCTTAAAAAATTGAGAGGTTCTTCTCCGACTAGTGGTTGCCATCAACGGTAAAAATTAAGTTTATATCTCTAATAATAAAATTATTATATTTTATGAGGTTTATTAAGGATCATTAGAAATCAAGGAATAAAGAGGATACAAAATAAAAACCATATGCCCATGGTTAGCCATTTTCAAATTGTACCCACCTTACCACCATCACTGCTGATGCTACATCATGCAAGAAGAGAGAGAGAGCATGGGAAGTGTTACTGCCAGTTAAATGCCAATAACGTGATCTCCCCAATGTGGAGACACAGGAGAGATTATAGGGAATTCTGCGAAATACCAAGGACTTCTGGGGAATGAAGTCTAAGGTTCAAAATCTCCATTTATATACTACTGATTGTCTAGGATTTAAATATATCTAAGTACATTATGACATATTTCATGTTCACTATCATACATAGTACATTACATATGTTGTATAATATATGGCTACTTGCAGGTGAAATGGAATACTTCAAGACATGGTGGGCTCCCTTTCACTGAAGCTCATCCAGAAGAGCCTGGATAAACTTGGGGGGGCGATATTTTTGAGGAGATTTCTATTTACGTAAAGTTTCAATTAGATGATCTTCGAGGTCTCTTCCAACTTTGACATTCTAATTCTATGGACTTTTGAAACACAATTTTTAAAAAATTGGTTACTTCTGGCAATATCTGTATTTATATAGATATCTATATTTATACCCGTGTTTTATAAACACATATAATATATAAAAACATGTGTATGTAAAGCTGTTATATAAAAAAACAGATATACACAGGTATATTATATATACACTGAGATATATATAAGATATCAGATATACTATATATTATAGATCTAAATATAGTATAGTATAAATATTATATTTATAATATATAATGCATCTGTTAATATATTTGTATATACAGATTAAAATCTTAGATAATCATTAGATGCTATATATTTTATTTCACCCAGATATGTCCTCTGTGTACATCTATATGGAAAATATAGCTATTTATGTATGCATATATGCATGTATCTCTTTTATAAAAATAACATATAACTGTATAACTGTTTTACATATAACCCATATATACACATATATCTGTTATGTTAGACATGCATATGTATATAGATAAATTATATAATAAATCATACATATGTATACATAGCATAACAGATAAACACAGAGGATAAATATTTGTGTGGAGAAATTAAATATATGATGTTGGATGATTGTCTAGAATTTTAATATATGTGGTTTATTGTTTGTATTTCATATACAATATTACATACAATATGTTACATATATTTAATTTAATATAGTATAAATAGATTATTTTTAAAAATTAAAAAAAATGTATGTACTGTCTAATTGGAGCTACTTAATATACATTTATACCAAGGCTTTTGAAATCTTAAGTTTGCCCATAAATGTAGTTTTATGAAAAAATCATCCTTGATGTTCACATAGGACATTTTCATCCCCCTCCCCCCAGAATTATTCTTAATGCTATCATCTTCTGATCCTGTGTTTTCCCTGAGTTTATCTGGAGAGTCAATACTAACATACCTAAAAATTTTAATGAGAGAAATGCCAGTCATAAAGTACTAGTCAAAACAATATAGACAATGTAATAGTTTCAATTAGAGAGGGCTGCAGTCAGAGCAGCCAAGAATGGCTTCTTAGAGTAAGGTGAGAGTAGCACATATTAACTAGATGCTTTTGGAATTTTTTTCTCAGTTGGAATTTTAGACATCTACAAATGCTTTATCTAGAGTTGCCTTTTGAAGGTGGGTGGCATTGTTTGTTTATTATGGATTGGCCCTTTCCTACAAAAATAAAATTTCATGTGAATGAACTTCAAATTTAAAATATAAATGTAGCCAGTAGGGAAATTGTTTCTTCCTCTGACCCAAGGACAAGTGTGCCCAGATGGAATAGGCATCCTGCTTCTACTTTACCTTAGGCATGGCTGGTCACAGTCCTGGCTAATTTGAATAATCCTACTCAGTTGTCTCAATTCCTTGGAATTTAGAGGAAATAATTAGAAGAAAATTAGATGGCTTTTTTCCAAATCCTGATAAAATACAGCAATAAAAATATTTATAAAAGCACACACAAAAAAAAAACCGCACACAATTCCTGTGTATATGAGGAGGAAAGGGCATTTAGATTTTAGTTTCTCTTATATATATAAATCTAGTCAACAAGTATTAATTAAATGCTTACTGAGAAGCAGGCACTGTGCTAAGCACTACAAATATAAACATGAGTATAAATGATAAAAATCCCTGCCCTCAAGGAGCTTATGTAACTATGGTGGAAGATACTACATAAAAAAAGAGTAGAAAAGAGGATGATATTAAAAGGTACCCCCTGCCTGGTGCATGGTCCTATGGAGAGGATTCAGCAGTACAGACTTCGGAGGAATGAAGACATGATTGACCTGGGTTTCCTCCTTAAAATGGAGGTTTTAAGGAACCAGTCAGTCTTTCTGGGGAGGTTTTTGTGCCATCAGAGGTTGGCAGGAAAAGTGGAAATGAAAAAATAGATTGCTAGGAGGTTCCTGACACTATATCACTAATGCTATGATACAGGAGGGGAGTGTATCTTCTCTCAGATGGGCACATCTTGTAAGTCTTCCCTTTGTAAGTGGGTAAAGATTGCACCCATCACCTGGAGATAGAGACTAGAACTGTGATTTTATTGCTCGAAGGAGCTCCAAATGAAGAATTTCCTTTATCAATGCAGATCTTCATTATTATTATTTTGAAACAACTTAATAATTGTCTTAGGAAGTTCCCTGGAGAGGTTAAGTGGTTAGCTCAGACCTACACAGCCACTGTGTGTAAGAGGAAGGACTTGAACTTATGTCCACCTGCCTCAACCAGCTCTCTTCTAGCTACTATACTGGTTCTTGTAGAATCAAGCAGTTTTATTCAGTTTATTCCCATAATTAGAGGTTGTTGTGTTTTGCTTTTTTTTTCTTTTTTCTGGGCTTGATAACAATACTGAAGCCATGTAGAATACTATAAGGGGAGCCATGATGGAGAAACATCAGTCTTGGATTGAGACCTGATTCTGCTATAGCGGTTGAGGAATTCCAGGAAAAAATGCCTTTTGGGAGTCCTGCCTGAAAGTGATTGAGACCCTAAATAGATCTTTGGTAGAAGGCTCCTGGATGGAGAGGGTCTTTATTTTCCAAAAGCACATTTAAAGATTTGTTTTTATTTTCCTGCAGTAATGAAATTTTATTTTGTGAATTGTTTACTTGAAAGTAGGGACTTGGTTTCAGTGTACTGGTGGTAAACAAATGGGACTTGTACTCTGCCTATTTTCCCTGGGTTTTCCTGACAGTGCTATAGACAAAGACAGTGAGAAATTTCCAAATTGTTGCTAACTAGGTTCTTGAGTCACAAGAATCTCTGATACAAGGGTGAAATGTATATTATACCCGATTATGTGTAAATTTCTACTCATTTTGCAACAAAACGATTCTATTTTGTATCTGGGACTTGATACGGAACAGAGAGGGAATACAGTTTCCCATGGCAATACAAAAGGGAAGTCAAGGTCAACATTAGACTTGGCAACACACTATTCATGAATTCATTCAAAGGACCACTTAAAAATATGACTATAAATACAAAACAGAGTTTGTGCACTTATGTGTATCTTTGTGTATATTTATGTGAACATTTACCAGCTGGAAACTGCCTCTCCCACAAGCACCATGGGAAGAAAAAATAAATTCCATCTCTAAATCCTAAAACAACTTTATCAATTAGATTGAGAAAAGGTAAGTCAAGGAAACCAAGGTAACTTTTTATAGGAAAATCTAATCATCTTGTTGGTTCCAATTAGCTTTGATCTGATTGTCGGATGGGCTAGTTTTTATATGATAGCCCCAATTTCTTGTCTTTATGACTTTTTAGTATCTTTTTTTCTCCATTAAGAATGCTGTCTCAAACCTCAGGTATGTGTTAGTGAGAAAATGTAACTGCTTCTTGGAAGCAATGAGGCTTAGGGACCTGAGAAACACTGCTAATTCAATATTCTTCTATTACTAATTTTTATGTGTTCTTAAGACTCTCATGTGCAAATATTATTTATTAAAGCCTAGGATAATAGATTAAGATCTGGGAGGAGCCTTAGAGGCCCCCATATTATAGATGTGGAAACCGCCTTAGAGAGGTTAAGTGACTTGTGCCACTACTTAAGAGTGTCTGAAGTAGTATCTGAATTCGGGTCTCTCTTCCTCCAAGTTCAGCTTTTTAACTATCTGAGAAAACAAGGGGATACAGACCTATGGTTTTACAGTTAAATAAAAATTGCAAAGTTTCTTCAAAATGTTATTATCGTTTAGTGATGTCCTACTCTTCGTGACCTCATTTGGGGTGTTCTTGGAGAAGATACTGGAGTGGTCTGCCATTTCCTTCTCCAGCTCATTTTACAAATGAGGAAACTGAGGCAAACAGGGTCAAGTGACTTGCCATGGGGAAGCTAAGTATCTGAGACCAGATTTGAACTCTGAAAGAGGATTCTTCCTGACTCCAGACTGGGCACTCTATCCACATTATAACCTAGCTGAGGAAAGAGTGCCCAGCCTGGAGTCAGGAAGAATCTTTTCAGAGTTCAAATCTGGTCTTAGATACTCAGACACTGTGACTCTGGGCAAGTCACTTATCCCTGATTGCCTCAGTTTCCTCATCTGTAAAATGAGCTGGAAAAGGAAATGGCAAACCGCTCCAGTATCTTTGCCAGAAAAATCCCAAATGGGATCACAAAGAGTTGGACATGAGAGAACAACTATTTCTTCAAAATATGAAATAATTTATTCAGTCTAGTTCATCAAATTATTTAGGATGCAACAAGGAGTAGCAGCTATAGAGATGACTTTATATCCAAGAAGATCTGGGTCCAAATCCCAGTTTTGACACACATTGTGATCCTGGTCAAATCAAATTTATCAATATATCAAACAACACTCTAAGACTATATAATAAGGTGTAGCGGTGGGGATGGCTCTCAGTGGTAGTTTCCTTCCCAAGCGAAATTGTTTCCTTCCCAAAGAAATTAAGCACCTGCTGTGTAAACAGTACTGTGTTAGGCGCTAGGAGAGGGAAAAAAGATGAGAATGTCATGGAGCATGTAGTCTAGTAGGTGGACATACACCATCAACTCAGAGAATATAATAAATTATGTTATTTAGAGACATACAAAATAAAGTTCAATGTGAAGTATAAGACAGAGAAAGGTCATGGGAAAATGTCAAGTAGGAAATTTACAAACTTGAAGCATTCTTATTTGTCATAGACTTCACATGGCTAATATTTCATTCAAATGGTAAGACATTTACCAAAAAAATTCTTTTTTAAAAAAATATTTACTTATTTAGAATATTTTTCCATGGTTATAAGATTCATGTTCTTTCCCTCCCCTCTTCCCTCCCCACTCCTGGAGCTGACAAGCAATTCCACTGTGTTATACATGTGTCATTGTTCAAAACCTTTCCCCATATTATTCATATTTACCAATAAATTCGAATTCCTCTAATGTCGAGAGGAAAATAGATGGCACAGTGAATAGAATGCTAGGCCTGGTGTCAAATTTGCTAACTGTGTGATCTTGGGCAAGTCGCTTAACCTCTATTTGCCGGAGTCTTCTAAACTGTAAAATGGGAATAATACTAGTACCTACCTCCCAGGGTTGTTGTGAGAGCCAAATGAGATATATTTGTAAAGAGCCTGGCATATTGTAGGCACTCAACAAATGCTTATTTCCTTCCATCATTTGATTTTCTCTGTGTTAAGTAAGTACTGTAGTTAGGCTGTAATCTTCAAAGTGATTAAAGATCTTATTTAGGAGACAAATATTTTAGGGCTTGATGAAATCAGCCCCATGTCATCTGCAAACAGAAGGATCAGGAAGACTTCTCTATCTATAGGGTTAAGAAAACTGGAAAAGATCATCCATGATTCTCGAATCCCCAAGTTTGAACTTTAATTTCACAGACCTTGATATTCTGTATAATAAAATAGAAATAGCACTAAAGAAAATAAAAATTAGAAGGGCTGCTGAACTAAACTAAATATATTATCAGGATATTTATGCTGGAACTTAAACAGTTTTGAAGGTATTGAATGACTGATTGATTTTCAAAGATATTTGCAAAAGAGAAGGAAACAATACTTAGAAAAAAGACACAGGAATTATTATTACTATTTTTAAAAAGGGCAATCTCATTCTCTGTTTTTTTTAAACCCTTACCTTCTGTCTTGGAATCAATATTGTGTATTGGTTCTAAGGCAAAAGAGTGGTAAGGGCTATGCATGGGGGCTAAGTGACTTGCCCAGGGTTACACAGCTAGGAAGTGTCTGAGGTCATATTTGAACCCAGGACCTCCCACCTCTAGACCTGGCTCTCAATCCACTGAGCTGCCCCCTCTTCCTCTATTTTTTGCATTAATTTTTAAACTTGTTTTGTGTTTGTTAAACAGGTTTGGTCTTTTTCTTTTTCTTTTTTTATTCTTAGAAGGATGGTTCTCTGTGTGAAGAAAAGAAGAAAGATAAATTAGGAAATAAAGGTGATAAGAAACAAAAAAAGATATCACAAAACTTAAAACATTTGATATAATCAAGAGAAATCAATAACTACCAACACGTTTACTTTCCCATTGCTATTAAATCCTTACAAGAATAATCCACTCTTGTTGAGGATATTCTTGAGGAAGTTATGAGAAAAGAAGAATCAGATTTTTGCTAATGATTTTCTCTGGCAAATTGCAACTTTATTGTTATAGACCTTACTGAAGCGGGTAGAATATAGAAGATCCCATTGCATTTATTGCTTGTTGATTAGAAAAAAGCATTTGATTCAGGAGAACAAAATAGCACCTTAAATGTTCTTTTGGGACAAGGAGAATATACATGCTAACATCATATGAGATTACTTGAAAGATGTAACCATGGAGATAAATTTGCTCAAGGACCTTTTGATTATTAATTTCAAGTTAGCCAGGCAACAGTAGTAAAAGCTCACATTTATATAGCACTTTAAGATTATAAAATACTTTATATATACATATATATATATATATATATATACACACACATATACATATTATCTCATTTGATGATCAACAAAATTATAAGCCACCATCATGGAGGAAATTCAGAATCAAATCCCCAAAGAAAAGACATTCTTTATATATGGTGAGATCTTCCAGATGCTTAATCAATAAGAGGAAATAAAGATTCTTTATCTGAATAATCTCTATAATTGCCTCTCTTTCTGCTTTAGAGACCACTTTGGCCACTGAGCACTAGATGCCATATTTACATGTTTTAATTCTTTAGAGTTAACATTTTAATATTCTTTGACTTTAGGAGAAAAACCTTTTTTCTTGGTAGCTTTATTATAAGGGAAGTATGATTGCCAAAAAACTTTCAGTCTATCATCATTCCTTCAATTTTCCTTCAAGACTCATAGTGCACAGAAGGCAAAACAATGTGACATCCATTTATGTCTATTAATGTGGGGGAAATATAGCATGTAGGAATACTAAGGAGTAACTATTAGAGATTGCGCCACTTACCTTTAGAAGCAACTTATAACACATCATAAAGGAAAAAAAACAAACAGAAGAAAAAGAACTTGCCCAGACACATTTGCACTCAGGGATCATATATACTGTGCTGACCAGGCAAATTTATACCTAGAAAGAAAATCTCATGTAGCTTCCTCTGAGTGTGGCAAGTAATCCTCCAATATAGAAAACTAGAATAGTCCATGTAAAACTATTCAGGTTTTGGTTCATGAATCCTTGATTGAATATTCTGATAGAAAACAAAGTTATTGTTTTTTCCTTAGTGATCTGAAATAACTAAACCTGAGGCTTCTGGGAGATTGGAAAAATGAAAATACATGTCTATTTCTTTGCAATTCTTCTGACAAGAGAGATGTTAGTCTATAACTTTCCAATCAACACAAGAAATTGTTGGTGTCTTCTTTATTTTAAAATAAATCCAAACAGTAGAGTATATGGAATGAAAGAGGGCCAAAAATCAACTTGCAAGATGATCACTTTTGTAATGAAGTATATTCCCTCCCTAATAAATAGGGAGGCCAAAGAAAACCATGGAGATGAAGCCCTAGAGTCTGGCTTGCTCACCAACTTCTAGGACGGTTTCTCCAGCTGAAAAAGGGAGTCAGAAAATAAACAATCTTGTTCCCTGTGCATTTATCAATTCAATTACTTCAGGCAAAAGCTGCCATTCCTGGAACCTGCCACAAACATTGGAAAAAGAAGCTAAAATTCAGTTATGATTGCTCCATTGTTGTATTATCTTGTCTTCCAGTCAGTTTTGCTTTGTTTTGTTTTTGTAACAACAACAACAACAAACTGCTGTTAATGATGGTTTTTTTCTTAGTTATCAAGAGGCACAGCTTCAACATTAAAATCCCTTATGCAGAATTTCTCCTTCAAAAGAATTCCTTTTATCCACATCAACAAAGCAGGTTTAGTATGGGCTGTCAGCCAGGATGTGGAAATGGTCTCATATAAAAATGGATGTTTTAATGGTATTTGTTAAAACAGGATTCTACCTGCAAGTACAGTGGATTAATATTTGAACAATGCCTTTTTAGCTTAAGGAGCACTTAAAACCATGGAGTCCGGAGACTATTTCATTTTCCTATCTTGTCAGAGAAGGAAAATATCATAGATACTGTCTTCAATAATTTTTTTTTTAAGTACCAGAAACATGCAGCCAGTGGTATTTTAATCCTGTCTTTGGTTATAAAGTTTACAAAAATCAAATCAAAACAAAAAATTCTGCGGAGGGGCATAGGAAATTCTATCTTTAACACTTCCCACATACCTTGCTGGTGTCATCCCATTTTAAAACTATGAATGTAGAAACATTAACAAGGAAAGTGAAAGGCAGGATTTTCATTACGGGTAAAAGGCTGAAATTCTATCCAGTTATCTTTGACTCCAAACAAGGGTTTGTTTTCTCCTAAAGGGTATAGATCACTCTTGAGAACCAAGGGGTTCGTGTTTATAATAACAGGCGGATCAAAAGCACTGCCCGCTCTTTCTCCAGCACTGATGACCAGCCTTCTCCAGCTTCACTGCCCTACACCTGCCACCGCATCCCTTCCCGTTCCCTCCTCCCCCTTCCTTTATCATCAAAGCCTATTTCCTGGCTGGAAGGGTTCACTTTGGCAGTTTGCAAAGAGAGAGCACAGTTTTGTTCAAGAACTTGGCCCGACTCCCTTTGTAAGGCTCACCTCTCTACTTGGGAGGAAGGGAGATTCCATTCCGGAGGGTTAGTGATGTGTACGGGTTTGTGTGTGTATGTGTGTGTGGTGGTAAACTACACCCCTCCCTTCATCTCTGGGAAGGAGGATTTGACAGGGCGTGCTCTCTGAAATGTCACTGCAAACCTCAGGAGTTTAGGACAATTCAAAAAAAAGCAGGGTAAAATTTCCCTCTTAATCTCAGTAGCTGCAGATCCAGGCCCGAGGCAACAACTCCTTCTCTCCACTCCTTGTTTCTTTCTTTCTCCTTTTTCCCCCCTTTTCAGCAACAGCGGGAGTCGGAGAGGGAGTGGGTGTGGGTGTGGGAGTGGGAGCAGGGAGTCCTTCCCCTCCCAGGGCGTCTCTCTTGGTCCTTCCCTTCCGTGGTGCGAATAGGTGGTATTCCGGGGAGGGGAGGGGACGGGGAGAGAAAGCAAAGGGGAGATGGTAGGGGGTTTGGGGTGGGGGGAAGAGGAAGGTGGTGGGAAGAGGGCAGCAGCTTCAGCCTCAGCGGCAGCCACCCCCGCCCCTGCGGCTGCCCACGCCAGGATCTGCGTCACACGGGCCGTGTGTGGGAGGAAGACGGAGCAGCAGCAAATGTAGCAAGAGCGGAATCTCCCAATGTGACAGCTAGAGAGGGGGGTGGAGGAGGAGGCGGAGGGGAGCGAGAGAGCGGGAGGGAGGGAGCGGGTGGGGGAGGGGGGTAGCGGGGCGTGGGGGAGGGGGTGGGTTGTGGCTGGCAGGCAGGCAAGGAGGGAGGCGCAGCTGCCTCTGCTGCTGCTGCCGCTGCCGCTGCCGCCTGCTCCGCTCCGCTCCTCCGCGCACTCTGCCGCCAGCCCAGCGCCAGCGGTCCCTTAGAGCCGTCGGGGCGCGCGCGGGGAGCCGGGAAGCTGGGGAACCTCTGCGCCCCGTGCACGAAGAACAGAGCGCGCGCCCCGGGCCCGAGGGAGTCGGGGAGGAGGAGATAATGGGGGTGCATTAAAGAGGTGGAGGGGGAGAGGAGAGAGGCTCCCACCACCTTCCCTCCCTTGATGGGAAAGGAGGAGTCTCCGCTGCTGCCGCTGCCTGGAGAGCGCTGGGGGAAAAGCGACTGGCACTAACTTCGGAGTTGGGGCAAGCTCGGGGAGAAAGAAAAGAGACAGCTGCATCCTCTTGCAAAGTATGTATCTCACCCTCCTCTGCAGAGCATGTGTGTGCAAGCCATGACTCCCCCCATCCCCCTCCGAGATAAAAGATTCCCAAACATTACCCCCCCATGCCCCCTTCCCCCCCCCCCCTTCCACCTCCCAGATCCGCTCTTAGCTACTTGGTGGCAAAGAGTTTGCAGTCCGAGCCACTAGTTTGGCCCGGGAAGAGTGGGAGACTTACTTGACCGTGCGCCGGAGTTAAGTTTGTGGCTTTGGGGTTGCTCTGGGGAGAGAGTGGTAGTGGGGATCTGAAGGAAAGGGAAGAAGCAGAAGAAGAGAAAGTGGACATTGAGGAAAGATGGTCTCCTCAAACTCTGCCCCCCACCCCTCTCAGTTCAGTTTGCTGCCTAGGCTAAGTTGATTTCTTCTTCTGCTGCTGCTGCTGCTGCTATAGATTGCCGGAAGGAGAGGGCGTAATCCTGCCTGTGTGGGTGATTCCCAGAGAAAATCCAGAGCAAAAAGGGACCAGGGAAGAGGCGGCATGTACCGAGAGGTCCCCGCATTGTCTCTTTCTGCCCTTGGAAAGCCGGGAATGTGGAGCTCGGAACTCCGTGCATGGTTTCTAGCTAGGAAGAATCCCGTGCAAATGTGTATGTCTTTCTCTGTCTATCTGCCCCAGAGCGCTGCATAGCTAATGATTTGCAGTTCTAGATATATCCTGGCAGTGCTTTTAAAAAACCCTAAACTTTGTGCAAGTGTGAGAAAGCCTTACCTTTTAAAAAAAAATTTCCAAACTTGTTTTGGATTTTTCCTTCTACCAACTCTGGGAGGGAATTATAGTTTTGATTGGAAAAAAAAATTCTAAACTAATCTACACTTGCTGAAGCCATGCATACATATGCAAATACAAGTAGGACTTTTATGGACATGAAATCAAGTGTGTGATTTTATGTATCTTTAAGAACATAAATGCAATGTCCTGTTGGACTCTTTACCAAGCAAGTTTTTAGATGTGAAGCACATTTGGATGTACTTTAATCAGCCAAATTGGATAAAAGGCACAGAAAGCCTAACTTTTAGCTTTTTTAAACACCAGTATAGAGGAGGTTTTAAAGCAGATGATGACAGTTTCAACTCAATTTCAATTCAAGGACCCTTCTCTCATCTTACTAAATAAGGGTCCTTTAAAAAATTTGGATAGTTGCCAATTTAAATTTTTCTACCCCAAAACTCATTTTGGGGGGAGTCTGGCATTATCAACAGGCTTATCCAGTTTACAGTCTGCAAACTTAGGAAGGACAAGTGTCAGAGAAATTCTCAGGACTTTACCCTGAAATTTTTTGGCAGCCCCTCCAGAGATAGTATTAGATTACAGAATTACAAATGGTTCGCTGGTAGTAAATGGTTAATTGCTTTGTTGGTTAAAGAAGTGTACACATACAAAATTACCTGATTAGATCTTAAGTCTCCTGACAATTTATAGGTTTTTTTTTTTTGCATAACAGATTTCTAAAAACCTGCTGATTACCTACCTGTCAACTTTCCCCTTTGTGCCTGTTCATTTTAAATAGAAATATTTGAAGAAAGGGAGTTGCTTCTACTATTTGTGGGTGGAGGCTATTGTCTTCAACACTAAGAGAACTGCTTCTGGCAAAATAGAAGGGCTGGTAGAAGTGGATTTTGAATTCTAGGGCATCTCTTTCTGTACTTTATGAACAGAATTGTACCTCATTTCCTAGGTATTTTTGTATAAGTGGAAAAAGTATATTTCTAATTTGTTCCTTTGGGTTTATTACCATATAAATCGATTTCTTCTCCTATGCCTTTACTGTTTGCTGGCAAGGTCAGCATTCTTTTCCTTTGTATTTGCACTTAAGAGTACAGGATTCTAAAAGGAAATAACTCCAAAGAACTTTTGGAAGATTTCCTGTTTGATTTCTTATTCTTTGTACTACCTTCCTGGTAAAGGTAACAGTTATCTTTGTTAAATATCATCTTTCAGCCTTGGTGACCTTTTGTTGTATGTGACTGTATCAAGAATGATAAATCAAATTCAAAACCAATATATTTGAAGCATTATTTTGAATTGAAGGCTTCTGGAGTCCTCTTATTTTACCCATTAATTGCAGAAGGGATTCATATACCAAAAATCCTTTCCAGTACTACTACTGAGATAAAGGAATATAATGAGCATCTTAATCTAAAGACATAATTTGCTTTTAGTTTTACTTTGAAATGCTCAAAATTATTAGAACAATTAAGCAGTCACCTGTACTTCAGTTTTTAATCTTCCTCTCCTTTGCCTAGTAAATAAAAGCCATTACTCTTTAGATAAGCCTTATTTTTTTTAAGGAAAGAAACCCTCACTAGATGTTATTCTTCTTGAGATGCTATTTAAAGAATACTAGTGGAGCATTTTAAAAACTATGCTTTAGCCATGAATATATTGGTTTATTAGTAGAGATTCTCTGGATTTATACTTTGAATGTTTTAGAGGAAGAAGTTATTTATCTGTACTAAGGGAAAAACAGCTTAGAGAATTTGTTGTATGACTTTAAATATGTAAAGAAAGAATATGGAGGGAGGGAAAAAGAAAGTAGGTCAGATTTTTGTGCCTGCTGACCCAGACAGTGTCCTAAGGCATAGGCCTTTTATCTTCTGTTATACTGATTGTTATGACAACTGTATTTATATATTTAAAATAAATACATTTTAAAGATGCTTAAATGTAAAGATTTACTATATATGCTCTAGTATAGTGACAGTTTGGATTGGTTATTTATATGAAAATTAACATATTGGAAATCTTAGAAAGTTTAAGCCTTCTGCTCATTGGACTTTATATTTGCTGGGGAAGTTTATATATTATACACACACACACATACACATATATGTTACATAATAAATACTCAGTCAGCACCCACTCAAGCATATAAGGAATGCTAGTCTATTTGGATTTATTTTTATCTTAACTACTTCTTTCATTCTCTTGAGTAGTAGAGTTAGGAATAGTACAAGTATTGTATAAAATGCAAATTCCCTTCTTGATCTGACATATTCAGTTCCTCCTACCCTTAGTGAAGTACTAGAATTTAATATGAATATAATAATGGATCAAATAGGAAATTTGAGAAATTGGTGTGTGTAAAAAAAGGGAGTAGAAAACCTTATTCTGTAATTCATTTTCACTTAATACTATTCTGTTGTGTTTAGCTAAGCAGAAACACCCAAATTGCTTACTATTTTTTGGTGCATTTTCTTGTCCTTTATTTGGACAGAATTTTCAGTGTCTTTACAATGTGATATGGATTTTCTTTCAGTATTGTAAATGGCACGTACTTTTAATGTTTGGTATGGTAAAAGAGGTTTTAGCTATAGCATTAAAAAAAAGTGTGTGTGTGTGTGTGTGTGTGTGTGTGTGTGTGTGTGTGTGTGTGTGATCAGACCTGTTATTTTCTTGCTATGAGGTGTATCCATTGAGGGGACTGTCTCAATCAATGCAGGTTGATCCTTGTTCTTCAATTTATAGTCTTAGAAACTTGAATGTGAACATTGATAGGATAAATGACTTGCCTAGGTTCACATAGGAAGTTGTCAGTGGTAAGATTTGAACCTAGGTGTTTCTGATTAGGAGGTTGGATTTCCATCCACTATGCCAAGCTGCCTCTCAGTCTACTATTTTGGACATAATAATTAGTCTGTGCAAAATAATTGTGTTCATCTAGTTAAACTAATTGTGTTATTTCCCCTGTTTTAGGTAACAATTTAATATCTTATTGCATATATGAATATATAGGGGTTTTTTCCATTTGAATTAGTTTATTTGGTCAATTTAGAACTATAGGGCTTTTTAAAGGGATGTGGAAGAAGTCATTTTAAAATTCAAACCTTTTTTTTTTAGAACCACCAGAAAATGAGAATTCCTTCTATAGAATTTTACTATTTATTTCATTAGAGATGCATGTTTAATTTTTCCTGGAATGTTAAACATTGTACTAACTTGTTTTTATAAGGAACACTAACAGTGTCAGAACCACTCCCTTTTACCAGTCTTTTCCTGGTGACTTTATTCCTTGGAGGGTTAAAATAATAATGAACCTTGAAATTTTGAGGGCTACTTTTCTGTTTCATAGAACCTGTCAATTAATAAATGCAAGTAGCTTTCCAGTTTAGGGTGAGTAACAGAAATTCACTTGTGTAAATGAACCTTGAAATATATATTCCTATAGGATGAATGCTATAAAATGGTAGTTTGGTTTGGTAGTAGAAGGAATAATATTTGCCAAGCAGAGGGAATAGAGGATGTGTTAGACCAAATTCCAAACTAGATGGTACTTATCTTTATGTTCCTAAGGCCCTTTTTGCACCCATTTCTTTGGTTTTTCTAGGTACCCACTGATCTTATGCTCCCCACTGAAGAAGTCCATTCACATCTGCCTTATTCCCTTCTTCCACTTCCCCATTGGGCTCCAGGCTCCACAATAAATTTGCTTCTCTTGACCTGCCCTGAAAATGTCCATTCCTGTTGGGAAGAAGTCCATAGAAGTGGGGGGTTAGCAAGAAAACACTCTGTTCAAACAAATTCTTACTAGTATGTAAGAGCATCTTAACCCTGGATAAATAATCTGATTATAATAAAAAAAAAAGATGCTTATGAACCCAAATTAATCTGTAATTGGTGGAATTTTGAACAGTGTCACATGAGGAGTTATTTTTGGTTCTTGCCGAGTAAAGTCTGTCTTTAGGGTCAGCTCCTGATACTGTTTTTGACTTTTCATAATTTCTCCCCTTCCCCCACTTTTAGAAAATTCCATCTATTCAGCAAAACCTCCACATTGCATTGTGTTTATTTTTACAGTCACTACAGAGGCAGCAGCCACAGGGGCTCTGACCACAGGGGCTGTTTTGTGTAGATGGGCCATTTTTAAACTGGGTATTTGTAAATTGAGAATACCCTGGATTGGATGGCAAGTCTGAAGCTACAAAATGAAGAACATTCAGGATCACTTAATACTACTTTTAGCTCCTTTTTATTATTTGTATGCTGGGCTATTATTATCACCCAAATTGGAGGCTAACATGTTTTGTTTTGTTGTTTGTTTTTTTTTATCAGATTTTAGCTATATGCTGTTGTTATTTTTAGGAAAATGTGATTGGATCTATGATAATACCTTATCATATGAAGATTTATAGAATATCCTTTTGGGGAAGAGGATATGTTGAAGATAGAAAGATGCAAAGGGTGTGAGTAAGAAAACAGACTTAATCTACTTTAAGCTAATGATTTATTGAAACTCCAGCAAAGGACACCACCTTCCTGGAGCCATATTGATTTCTGGCCCAGTCATGATGGGGGGGGGGGGAGGTTGGAGGTGGGGTCATTCAACCTTTCACTCAATAAATATTTTTCTCTCCTACTGTGTGGAAGATTCTGTGCTAGAGGCTTCTGGGGAATACAAACACGAGTAAGGTTCATTGATCTTAATTAAGCAACTTATAAACTAATAAGGGAACTAGGGTATATATACAAATTACTACAATGCAAAGCAAGTAGGTGCATTAAGAAGAGAACAAAGGAAACTGGAAGCTAAGAGAAGGAAGGAATCTTTTTTGTCTTGGACAGGAGGATCAGGAAAGGTATTATGAAAGCAGTGACACATAAGCTGGGCCTTGAAAGATGGGTAGGAATTTGACAGGTGGAGTAGATAAAAAGAGACAGACTGGTGTAGTTTTTTAGGGCCATATTTGGAGGTAGAAAGACCTGGCTCTTGTCTCGGCCACTTATCTTAGCCCAGTTATCCTGAGCAAGTTACTTAACCTCTCAATGAACTCATTTGTAACATTAGGATAATAGTCCCTCATCTGATTTGGATCATAGATTTAGAGCTGGAAAGAGCCTTATGATCCTACCCCCTTTGTTTTACAGATGAAGATACTGAGTCAAAGTGAAGTTAAAGGGACTCTTCCAGGGTCACAATAAGTGTCTGAGGCAGAATTTAAACCCAGATCTGCTTCACAGGGTGGTTGTTTTTTGGAAGTTCAGATGAATAGTGGATAGATTTTGGCCAAGTTTTTGGCCAACTTTAAAGTGCTTTATAAATTTCAGCTATTATTATTTTAGGCAGAAGGAGCAACATGAACTAAGGTGAACATCAAGGAAGGCCCGTGGCTTATTTGGGGAAAGGCAGGCAGTCCAGTTTGATTGGGACTTAAGGTAGTAGGAGATAAGGTAGCTTTTGGGCACATCCTAGAGGACCTCAAATGCTGGAATACAGAGTTTGGATTTCTATATTGTAGACCATGTATGTGGGAAGGACACTTTTCTTTTAAACCTTCAGCTTCTATCTTTTTGGTTCTAAGGCAGAAGAATGGTAAGGGCTGGGCAATGGGGTTTTTTGTTGTTGTTTTTAAGTAGTAGATTCACATGATCAAAACTTTACCTTTTAGAAGATTGATCTGAAAGGTGTGTAGGATAGATTAGGACGCAGAAGTGGGGAGACCAGTTAGGAGGCTATTGAACCAGATAAGTAGAGATAATTAGGGTCTGAACTAGAATGGAGGCCAATAGGAACCAAAAGGATGGATCTGATTTAAGTGGGATTTCATGGATAGAATTGATAGAATTTAGTGATTGGTTTTGAGGGAGAATGATGAAGTAAAAAATAAGTCTAAGACTTTGAACCTCGATGATTGGGAGAGAATAATGGTGCCATTAAGAACAACAACAAAAAAGGGAAGCCAAGAGTATCCTTTTGAGACCTTGTCAGGGAAGGGGAAATGCTGGGTTTGGTTTTGTGTGCTCAGAATTTGAAATGTTGATGAGGTGTCCAGGTTGAGATGACCATCAGGCTGGTTGAAATGAGAGACTGCAGCTTTGGGGAGATATTTGGTAAATTGAATAAAAATGACAGATGTGAGCAAGTTAAATGGTAAAGGGAGAAGGTGTCCAGAGAGAGAAGAGCAGGTGTAGAGAGAGAGTGCTGCTGGAGCAAAAAGCCAGGAAAAAAGCAGTCAAGGAGAGAAGGAAATTGAACAGGACAGTATAATTATTAGAGGCCAAGAGAAGAGAGTTTCAAGAAGAATGAGGGTAAACAACAAGGAAGAAGACAGAAATCACCAAAGGATTTGATAATTAAGAGGTCATTATTGTTTTCTTAGATAATGGTTTTAGTAGAATAATAAGGACAGGAGCCAGTTTGCAAGGAATTTCATATCTATTGAGAATGGATTGGAAGAACCTTTTAGAGTGGATAGCCAAAACTTCTTCAGCCTAGTCCCAGTCTGAAGGACTTGTGGGAAGTTTGGCTAATTTAAACCTGGATTATATTTAGAGTTTTATCTTGGCCCTAGGATCAAATAGGGATTGACTCCTGGGGATTTTATGGACTAAAATGGATTTTTCCTTCCTGTGGGATTTGGCAAATGTCTTAATGGTCCCTCAAGTTTTTTAATCCAAATAATCAAAGTATAATTCATTAGCATTTAAGAGTAATTCATTTTGAGGAGATAAAGGAAGAATTTTAATCTCTCCTTAATGGGGAAAGTTTTTAACTACTTCTTGTTTAGTTGTTTGAGTTTAACACCCCATGCCCCCAATTTAGGATTTTCTTGACAGTGATAGTGGAATGAGTTGCCATTTCCTTCTCCACCTCATTTTACAGATGAGGAAACTGAGGCAAACAGGGTTTAGGGGCTTGCCTATGTCTGTGAGGCAGGATTTGAAGTCAGGAAGGTGAGTCTCCCTGATTCTAGACTTGGCACTCTATTCACTGAACCACTTTGCTATAATTATACTGGAACCACCAGTGTTATTGTTATAATTTTTTTTTTTAAGGAAAGGCGAGATTCAAGAGTATGAAAGATTCTAGGGTATAGTTCCTCTGGACCTGGTTTAGCTTTTGAATGCAATAAATCTTGGTGAATGGTTTCTCTTATACTCATGGAATTCATGAAAAGGTTGCACAGCTTGCATGTTCTAGGATACCCTTCAAAAGCAAAGTACAAGGTAGCTGTTAGTTACAGTGGAAGCACAGGCTTCAGAGGTTGTGTAAAGAGGCTTTTGATATTTGCTCTATTCAGGAGGAATGCCAAATCGATGCTTTTTCTTTCTCTTGGCCTAATTGGCTCCTCATTAGAATCATTGTGCTTTAGGCTTTATGAAAAAGAAATACTGTCCCTTAGAATTTTCTTTTAAATCATTTATTAATTAATATATAAGTGGTAGGAATATAAGGGATCACAGTGGGCTTTATGAAACAAGCATTCCTGCAAAAACAGAGCAGAGGGCTGGAGAGGTGGGATAGGGAGGTAAGAGGAACCTTTTCCTTGAAATAAATATGGGTGTTGCCATCCTACTTTCCTTTGTATGAAATCCATTAACCTTTACTGGTTTATGTTTCAGTTACCATGTTTGCCTTGAAATTGAAAGCCTGATCCTGGTTTTATGTGAGAGAGTAGTATATTCACTTCCTTTTTCCAACTCATAAAAATTTTCTCCTGGGTGAATGCCCTTCTCTTTGAATAAATATTCCTTACATAGGAAGGAAGTCTTTTGAGAAGCAATAATAAGAAAATCGGGAAGTTGTAGAAACTGACTTGATTTTTAGCACTTTCATTTGTCTTCCAGATTATATTAGTCTCTAGTTTAGTCACTATTCTCTCCTTAAAAATGAAGATTCAGAAACTCTGTTTTAGTAGCCAGTCCAGCATCATCATTCTTTAATTCTGTCTTAAAATATGCTTGGTAGACATGCTCTATTTTCCCCATGTAGCCTAAACTAATTTTCTTTAACCAAATTTCATTTTTAATAATATAGCAAAGGTTATTATTAAGGTAGAATTTTTTTCTTTACACAAATATCACAAAGTTCAGATGATATTTAATAACTTGAGGATTACTTAGTGATATTCAGTTTGTTTTAAATTTTTTCTTATCCAATTAGACATTTTATTTTCTTGTTTTGAAAAACATCTCTAGTTTTTTTTTAAACTTTGCATAGATTTTTCTTTTTTTTTTTTTTAGACTTAGATTGTGTCATATCTGTGTGGATGGCAGTAGGACTAGCATTATTGTTAACCCAGGCAGACCTGCCAGGAAGATTTGGAGTGGGGAAGGTTCTGGGTTCAAATCCCAGCTCTTTATCTCTACTATCTAATGCTACTTTTGCTCCTTGGGCTAATTATTTTCAATGTAGAAATGGTAATACCTATACTATCTACATCACAGTTTGAGGAGGAAAATACCCTTTTAAGTCTAGGCAGGACAAGAGTTCAAGGGAATAGAAGTCTTCCAGGGCAGATATTTTGGTGGCAAAAGAGTTAATAAATCATCACACTATGACTTCCAGATTCTCTCTCTACTGCCCTCAGTAAGCAGTTTTCCCCTCCTTTAAAGATCATTGTGTTCTAGATTATTGTCCTTTTTAGATCCTGGTGGTTATTATCTCAACCCTCTCCAGGATAGTCTCTTATTTTCCTGTTTAGTTCCTGGCTTATAAGATTCCTATCCACAGCAGCTTCTTGCCCTCATAGTGCCTTCAACAGACATATTAATGTTCTCCTAAACATCCTGATTTCCAAATTTCTTGACCCCAGTTTCCGCAATCTACTCTTCACTCCAACTACACATAAAAATGGTCATAGTCTTGATATTTCTTTTTTTAAACCCTTACCTTCCATCTTGGAATCAATACTGTGTATTGGTTCCAAGGCAGAAGAGTGGTAAGGGCTAGGCAATGGGGGTCAAGTGACCTCCCAATTTTTTTTTCCAATTCTTTCTTAGGCCATCACTGGCCATTCTTTTCTACCTATCCCTATCTTGACTTTTTGGTGAACTGGTTCAACACTTTTCTCTACATTTGAATCCCCTGCCTCCTTGTCCTGTTGCCTGCCAAACCTTGACAAATCCCAACCTGGGGTTCCTTCTACCACCTTCCTCCTTTATTCCTATTCACTTGGTTCTGAATAGAGCTGGAGAAAGTCACCTAAACGTTGACTGGGCTCCATACAAATTTATGCTACATAATCTCAGTTGGGCTCTCCCTGCAACAAGGTAATCCTTTTATACTTCTATAATTGTTTCACTCCCCCAGGCACCATAGCAGCTGTTCCAAACCTTTTCATCTCTGAGCATCTCAATCTCCCCCCCTCCCCCCACTGAGAACCTCATTTTATACTTCCCTGAAAAATTTGAAGCCTCCTCATCTCTTGTCACTCACTTGCCTTCTCTTCCTATTTCCTGCTTTTTCCTTGTCTTAGATGAAGAGGTAACCTTCCTGACCCCTCTGTTAGACAGTGAGATGGCCAAATGGTTAGAATGTCAGGTCTGGAACTCTGTTCAAATCCAGTTTTAGAAACTCACTGCCTGTGTGACCCTGGACAAATTTACTTAGCCACTCTGTTTGCCTCAATTTTCTCACCTGCAAAATAAGGATAAGGATAGCACCCAGCTCCCAGGATTGTTGTGAGGATCAAATGAAATGATTATTGTAAAGGGCGCAGCATTCTATTCCATTCTGCCTTCTTTTTGCAGATTGCCCCAGCTATAATCCTTGGAGGTCTTTCTTTCCCTATCTACAATCTCCTTTTTTTGTTGTTGTTGCTTACAAATACCCATGTCTCCCCTGTCCTTTAAAAAAAGCCACTCTGGATCCTGCCATCCCTCACTAGCTCTCCTCCTGTATCTCTTCCCCTTTGTGCTAAATTGCTTGAGAAAGATATCTAAACTAGGAGCCTCTGTTCCTGCTTCTCTCATTTGCTTCTAAACCCTGGTTTTCAACCTACCATTTAACAAAAACGGTTCTCTCCAAAATTACCAGCAGTCTGGCTTCCAACCTCACTATTTAAATGAAACTGCTCTCTCCCAAATTACCAGTGATCTCCCCATTGCCAAATCTAACAGCATTTTTTCAGTCTTCATTCTTTTTTGACCTCTCTGTAGCCTTTGATGCTATTGATAGACTTCTTCTGAATAGCCTCCTCTCTAGGTTTCTGTTAGATTTCTCTCCTAGATCTTCTCGTTTGATGACTCAGTCCCTTGTGCTCATTCTCCGTCCAGTTCATATCCACTAACTGTGGGTGTCCCCCTAGCCCTTTTTTTTCCCCCCACTCCTACACTGTCTCATTTGATAATCTTGTCCACCCCTTTGGATTCAATGATCTGATCATCTTTATGCAGCAGATTACCAGATTTTTATATCAGTCCTCATCTTTCTTTGGAGCTGCAGCCCCACATTACCAGATGATTTTTAGATACCTTGAATTGTTGTCTTGCAGACATCTCAAACAGAACTCATAATCTCTTCCCCCCCACCCCCACCTCTTTTCTCTTTTAGGTTATCGTGGATATCACCATCTTCTTGGGTACCCAGGCTTGCAGCCTTGGTTTCATCCTTAGCTCCATACTGGAACCTGTCTCTTGTACCCAGTTTCTTGACAGGTTGTGTTGCTTTTGCCTTCATAGAATCTCATTTATATATCCCTGTATATGTTTCTCCTGTTACAAATCCACCTCCTTGATGTAGACCCTCATCACCTCATGCCTCGGCTCTCTTTTTTTTTTTTTAAACCCTTACCTTCCACCTTGGAACCAATACTGTGTATTGGTTCCAAGGCAGAAGAGTGGTAAGGGCTAGGCAATGGGGGTTAAGTGACTTGCCCAGGGTCACACAGATGGGAAGTGTTTGAGACCAGATTTGAACCCAGGACCTCCCATCTCTGGGCCGCAGGCTCTTGATCCACTGAGCTACCTAGCTTCCCTGGGCTCTTGCATAAGCCTTCTGGTAGGTCTGTCTACTTCCAGTCTATTGATCCTCTATTCTGCTGCCCAGGTAATTTTCCTAAGTCTCAGGTCTGACTTGGTCATCCTCCCATGTGTTAAATTCAGAATCAAATATAAAATCCTTTACTTGCATTTAAAATCTTTCATAATGGTGTCTTCCCCACTGTGGGGAGGGGAGTGGAGGGAAGGAAGGATGGGAACTTAAATGTAACAAATCAACTTTTAAATATAAAAAAAAAACAACCTTTGATAATGTAAAGGATAATTTTAATGTTGTGACCTAAACTATATTAATTATTTGGTTGCCATGGTTATCCCAAATATAAAAAAAATAAAATACCCAAGTCAGCTGGAAATTTATGGTGATTTAATTAATATAGTGGAAAGAAATTAAGAAGAAGGAAGAAGGAAAGGGTGTAGGATTTCTCCCTCCTGGCTTGTGCCAGAAGGAAGACCAGAGGTTCTAGGAAGGCTTTAGAAAGTAAAGGAGGAAGGAATCAGCCTGAACTTCAAGAGGGCTCAGCCAAGATGCCTGAACCTGAATCAGCTCAAGGGCAAAGTCACGGCCAAAATCCAGACAAATAGCTGCCACCATGCCAAGATGTTGGAATGCTTAGCATGCTGCCAGCCAGAGTCGCCTCTCCGGGGAAAGAAGGCGAAGAGAGGAAGTAACATGCCCTGCATAGATGGTTTTACGTCACTTTCCTGCATCTCATTTGTACCAATGTTAGCTTTGCTTGACTTAGGACAGCCCAGGGGTCCATCAGCTATTTCTGCACATGTCTGTTGAAGGTCATCTTCTTAGATACTTAATCCTTGAGTATGGGTTCAGACATTCCTGACCTTGTTAAACTAAGTAGGGTGGAGCAATGTAGAGTTCCCAAGACCTGATTCTGTTAGACCAAGTATCTCCATTGTTACAAATCAGGAAATAGCTAAATCAAATCTTCTAAAGTACAGTCTGAGTAGGGTGGAGTAGTTTTAAAATTCACAATAACCAGATTCCCTTTCTCCCATTCTTATCTTCTTATATCCATACTTCCATTCATTTGGCCACTATGGAGTGAAGTAGATAGAGCCCTGGGTCTGGAGTCAGTAAATTGTTGTTCATACATTTCAGTTGTGCCCAAATCTTTTGTGGCCTCATTTGGGATTTTCTTGGCAGAGATACTAGAGCACTTTGCCATTTCCTTCTCTGACTCATTTCATAGCAGAAGAAACTGAGGCATATAGGAGTAAATCACTCGCTCAGGGTCACACAACTAGTAATTTTCTGGAGACCATATTTGAATGAAGGAAAATAAGTCTTAGGCTTGGCACTCTAGCTACTGTGCTGCCTGGCTGTCCTTAAGGTACACCTAAGTTCAAATCTGGTCTCAAACACTTAGCTGTGTGCCTTTGAGATAGTCCCATAACCTCTATTTGTCTTAGCTTCATCATCTGTAAAATGAGGATAATAATAGCACCTAGCTCCCAGGGTTGTTGTGTGGATCAAAGATGGTAATAATTGGAAAGTGCATACATAGCAGAGGGCCTTGCATCTATATCAGTCCATCTGTGCATCTGTGTGCATATGTCCATGTGTGTTTGTTATATATATGCAATGCATTGTATATATATGTGTGTAATATGTATTTATAGAATATAATATGCATTAATAATATAATACAGCATATATCATATAAACATATAATATACACAGTAAATATATTTATTAATACATTTAACTTATAATATATTATAATATTAAATATATAAACACGTTATATATGTATATAATAATATATAAAATACATTTAATAAGTATATTTATATATGTATTTCTTATAATGCAAAGTATATTGAAATATGAATATTATATATAATATATATAAAGTGTGTATTTATACATATTATATGTGTATATATAAAACATTTGTGTATGTGAAGATATACATACACAGAACAACAAAGCAATACACATTTACCTGTTTCTTACCCACAATGCACCATCTCTGAACTCTCCATGCCTTTTCATTGACTGTCCTCCGCACCTGAAATCCTCTCCCACCTAACTTTGACTTCTTTCAGTGCTTGGCTCAAGTCTGCCCTTCAGCAAGAGTTGTTTTTCCTAGTCTTAACTGCTATGAGTTCCTTCTGAGCTTACCTTTCATCTACGCTGCATTTTCTTTGCATATACCTCGTTAGTTTCATGTTCATTTTTCCCCATTAGAGGTTTTTTGTTTTTGTTTTTTTGCTTTTCTTTTGTCTCCTCAGAGCTTAACACAGTGTCTGGTGCATTGAAAATGCTTAATAATTGCTTGTTGACTGACTGCATGAGTGATTGGCAGCCAGATACTGTGCTAGATGCTGGGGATGCAAATACAAGTTTGAAAAAACAGTCCCTGTGGGGCAGCTTGATGACTCAGTGGATGGAGAGTCAGCCCTGGAGATGGGAGGTCTGGGGCAAGAGGTGCAAATCTGACCTCACACACAGCCTACCAAATCATTTAACGCCCATTTGCAAGAGCCCTTACAGTTCTTCTGCCTTGCAACTGATACTTGGTAAGGGCTTAAAAACCAAACCAAACCAAAGCAATCCCTGCCTTGAAATCACTTGGAAACAAATGGTGAATTTTGGATTTTTATAGCACTTTATAGAACAGCTGCCCCGAGCTAGCTAGTGCTCCCATCATCCCCCTTTCATTACAGACAGACTAACAGTTTCAGACAGATGCTGACTCCTGTCTTCTTCATCCCATCCTGATGCTTTCTCCATTACTCAAATGCTAGTTTTCAGGACCAGCATGAGGAGGCAGCCTAAGAGGTGCATATTTTCATTGCAGTTAACGTTGGCCAAGCAAGTTTATGAAAATCATTTTTGATACAGAGGCAGCAGTAGGACCTCTCTGGGTCCCCCAAATCCCCCAAATCTTTGTCCAGGGGTCTGGCTAGACAAGAATTTGGCAGGTGTTTTATAGACCCAGACTGGCAAGAAGAGGTCAGGTTTTTGGAAGTCAGCTAAGACAGGGAAGAAAAAATGTGTCAATCATTTATTTATAGGCAGGCCAAATTCAGAGTCCAGGAATTCCTAGGAGTCTCTAGCTGATCAGATGACACCAGAAGTAAAGTGAATCATGCAAAAGCCCATGTACTTTTTTGCCCTTCTGCCCTGTTTTATATTCCCTGAAGATAATGCTGTACTTTGGCCCATAGGCAATTGCAAATTTTTTTTTGCAACTGAAAGTGGGTTAGATGACTGGTTGTGGTATGACTGGGAGATATTAATAATATATTCTGAGAATAATAGCATAATATATGTTACATGATATATAGAACATATATATTAACATTCTGGAAGGGATCATTCAGATTGTCTGTATATCTTTGGGTGAAGTTAGAACAAAAAGTTCAAAATAAACAAAAAAACCCCACTAAGGTTTAATGAAAAATTCTCCATTACTCGTTTATTTATTAAAGTTTTCTTGTGATTTATGTGCTTAATTTCTGCTGGTCAATCACTCTTCAGCAAGCTTCTATTATGTGTCTAATGTATGTCAAGCACTTGGGATACAAAGACAAGCAAAACATTGTTCATGCTTACCTTTAAGGAATTCATATTCAAATAGGGATAACAATAGTATTTTCACTAGAATTAGTATTGTCAAAGTCTGTAAATGGTGGTTTTGGTGTTGAAAGCTTCTCCTGCCTCTTCTTTTGGTATCCAGACCTTTGAGAATCTAGATATTTAATTTTTTTTCTCTCCTAAACTTTGTTTAAATAATCTAATATTTTGTAGAATTAAGGATTTTTTATTTTCTAAAGTATTGTTTCTCAACCTCCTGACACTTTTCAGTGATCCATAAAAGTTTTTTTAATTAAACATTTTATTAAAAATTTAACATTGAACATCACTGCAGCCAACTAAATTTATTTAATAACTGTCGTTAGCATAATTGTACTACATAAGTGTCATTATAATATTTTTCAGTTCATTGGTAATCTTTGTCCATTTTGTTCTTCATTTTTTCCTTTTGGGTAGTTATAGTATATATTCCATTTTTCTGGATCTTTTTTGTCTTTTATTTTTTGCTTTGTACTATTTCATACAAGTCTTTAAAAAAAATCTCTTCTAATTCTTAGCATTAATTGCATTGTAGTATTCTATTACATTGATGAATCACACTCTTGATTGTTTCCAGTTTTTTGTACTCTGAAAAAATTGTATTTAGGGTTAAAGGGTATGATTATTTTTGTAACTTTTACTGTATAATGCTAGATTGCTCTACAAAAAAAGATTTTCCAACCAGTTCCATTGGCAACATGTATTTGTTTCTCCACAACCTTGTTAGCGTTGGCTTTCATTGTTTTTATCTGATTATTTTTGCCAGTTTCATGAGTACGAGGCGGTACCACAATGTTGTTTTGGTTCCTTTTCTTTGATTATTGTTAAATAGATTATTCATTTTTTAATTGATATTTGGCTATTTGTACTTCCTTTTTTGGTAATTTTCCTACTCACCTATTTTGGCTAGGAGTTGCCAATATGATTTTTTAAAAAAGTTTCTTACATATTTTAAGTGTCATTTTTACTGTAAAGATTCTTCCCCAATATATATCTGTAAAACTTAACTACCAAATGTTCTTACTACTTCAAGCATATATCTCCCTGTATTCTGCTTTTCCCATATTGTATTTCTTTTTCTTAACTTCATTGTGTCACGCTGAGCATTAGGCAGGCAAAATTAGACAATTTAGTGGTCTCTTTTTTCCAGTTTCAGATAAGAAACTTCCTCGTAGTATATTTAAGTCCTTGGCATTTTGACAATAAATTTTGGTAGAGATGTTGAAATTTTTTAAACTGTTTTATTCTATTAAATACAGAAGTCACAAATCTTAACATTTTTTAGCAGTTAGAGCCCCTAGAGTTTATTCATTCAGGCCAGCTCAGTAGACAGTAAACTTTTTGAAAGTAGGGGATATTTTTCATTTTTGCATTTTATATCACCAGTATATAGAACAGTTCTTGCACATAGTTGATACTTAATAAATGTTTGTTGACTTGGCTTGCCCCTTATTTTATAGATAATAGAAAATGAAATATAAAGATCAGGATAGTATTTGCTGGTCAAAAAATGTAAGATTTTCTATTCCAACTCATCCATTCACCAATTCTTACCTCAGTAACAGTAACAGGAAATTATTAAGGGCAACTAATTTTGACCAAAGTTGGGCAAAAGCCCCAAATTTATCAAGATCTGGCTTATGCTCCTACCATTCTACTAAAACAGCTCCTTTGAAAAGTTAATCTGTGGCCTTTTCTCAGTCCTGATAGCTCCTAGCTCATGCTCTAACTTTTGATATCCTGTTCACCCATTTCTCGAGATTCCAGTTTATTTGTTTTTGTTATTTTTCTAACCAATCCCATAAACCTGATCTTCCTCCTTCTGCCCCTGAATTAGATGATGTCCAGGTGGTATCTGAATGTGTGACTTCAGCTCTGACTTAGACCCTGGACCCCAGGCCAGTTTTTCCACTTGTCTGTCTGACATTTCCACTTCAAGTGCCCCACTCTTCTCAGATGGAGGATGTTCAAAGCGGAAATCTGACGGCATTACATCTAGCGTTTATTTGTATGTTATTTACATGAGCTTGATTTAACATGAGATGGCAGAGAATTCCCCCTTCTCCCCTTTCCCCCGTGATCTCTGAGGTCCATTCTAAGGCTTTCACATTCTGGGTGCTTGGCAGAACTTTCCCCTGCGGGGATGAACTAGTCCAAGACAGAACCCCGGGGTAAAGGAAGGGAAAAGGAGACCCAAGGACAGAAAACCCTTCCATGAGTTGGAGCCAGCTCAGCTTCCTTCTCACTGTGGGGCTTAGGACAGGTTCTAGTCCTCCTTGCATTTCACTTTCCTAATCTGTAATAGGGAAAGAAAATGCCTTTTCTCTTCCTCTTTGTTTCTTCTTGGGCCAAATACTGTGAAAAATAGATAGCGTCCCATCTCTCCATTGCACCACACAGGCTCCTTTTGCATCCTCTATCTCTCTAGAGAGAGCCAGTGGTGTTAGTGGTGGTCATCAGCCAATCACCGGTGCCTCTGAATGCCACACAGACCTTCTCTGGTCTCTTTCATCGTTAATATTCTTCTCCCTGGCCCCAAATTGAATGTATTTGTACAGACCTCATGTTACTGCTCTCTGTACCACTTGCATGGGTCTAGTAGAGTGTGAGCACTCGGAGGGCAAGAATTGTTTGCTTTGTTTTTTTCCCCTTCATGTCCTCAACACCTAACATAGTTCTTTGCATGTAGTAACTTCTTAAATACGTAAACATTTCAGTCCTTACGTCAAAGACAAAACTCCTGCTTAGATTTCAGTCTCTCAGAATGGGATCTTGTATTTGTAACTGCTTGCTAGCATAACTCTTCTATTTATCCAGTCTAGTTTTTTTTTATTGTCCACCAAACCAGCGTGCTAAACCTTTATTCCGGATTTTTGCTAATGCTATCTACCCCTAAGATCTGGCCCCACACACTAACTGGGGGATCCGGGGCAAATCACTTAACTGCTGCTTGCTTCAAGGTCCTCATCTATAAAGTGGAATAATAATAATAATTCATAATAATGAGGCTTGTTGTGATAATCATATAAGGTAATAATTGTAAAGCACTTCGCACAGAGCCTGGCGCATAGCAAGCACATATAGATGTTATCTGTCATTATTATCTGGGATGCTCTTCTTCCTCCTCCTTTTCACTTAGCGATATCCTACGTGCCCTGTAAGGCCCATGTTGTCCTACTTTCTCTCTGAAGTCTCCGCCAATGACTTGAGCCCACCCTGGCCTTTAACTTCTCTGATTTTCAGTTCTGATGATGGTCTCTTCCATGTTGTTTGGCATTTAAATATTCATTATTGTTGCATGTTCACATGACCCATTTCACCAGCTAGATCTGAAGCTCTTGGTGGGCAAGGCTCATTCATTGTGCAGGCAGACCCTGAGTTACACATTGGGTTGTGTTCCAAAAAGTAATTTGTAAGTCATTTTCTTTGGAGTTCCAAGGACAGCTTGCAAGTCCCTTCATGTCAGAAGGTTGCAAAAGGCTTTAAGGGCCTGGATTACAAGCCTGGGCCTTTCTAATGAGTCCCTAACTTCCTTGCCTGTCAGTGGTGTATCCCCATTTATTTTTTTTAAACCCACCAATGAATAGTGATTAAATTACTAGGTCAGCCCTCAAAAGTTGACTCAATACATTGATATATTATTAAAGTAGTAAATGAAACATTGAAATGTTATTGAAATAAATTTACAGTTTAAAAGTCAAATTTATCTTTAAAAAACATAAAATATATTGAAAGATAGCAAATATAGGGACTAGACCTTTGATTTTATCAGTATGGAAAACTACTGGATGAAGAAACTATCCATGCAGAAAAATGCTTTTAAAAACAGAGTACCGGCACTGCTCTTGGCATAATTGTTCTTGTTTCAAGCCCTACAACTTTTGGTGGATAAAGACCCATTGGACTTTATCCATAATGCCTTTGTGGAGATAGGAAGGAAGAGATATGGGCCTGAAAAAGAGAAGAAAACCAAAGGCACCTCGCAGAGACCCACTATGTTGACATTTCTGTGAAAACCAACAAACACATCGACCCTTCTGTGAAGGGGTAAGAGGAGCAGAGGGGAGAGTGGGAGTGGACAGGGGTATTTAGGATCAATAAGTAGCTAGGTAGTTCCTTACCTGGACAGGAGAGAAAGAGAGAGAGAGACCCAGAGAGAGAGAGACACACACACACAGAGAGAGAGAGAGACAGAGACAGAGAGACAGAGAGAGAGACACAGACAGACAGAGAGAGAAGGAGCGAGGGAGGGGGAGAGAGAGAGAGAGGGGGTGAGGAATTCTCATAGGGGTAGAACATCTCAGTAGCACAGAGATTGCATGGTATTGAGGACAAAGGGAAGGAAATCCACAATAGCAATGGAAAAAGAGTGGGAGGTAAGAAGAAACTCCTTTTTGGGTCTCTGCAAAAAGAATGAGTATCTGGGTGGGACTACTATTCATATCCTATAGATCTAAAAGCGCATGTCATTTTGGTATGATGAGTGCTTTCTTTCTATCCCTTTTAGCATGTAGAAAATCTAGTCATCTGCTAAGAGTCAAATCCCACCTCTTGTGCATTGTACCTGTGTAACCTTTGACAAGTCACTTTATCTTCCCGGGCTTCATTTTTCTCTCTTACAAAATGGCATGATTGGACTCATTAGGCCTCCAAGGTCTTTTCCAGTTCCAGATTTTATGATATTAAATTGGATAATAAAATCCCATCCAAAGAGCTGCTGCCAAAAAAAAATGAATGATCATATTTTCTATAGCATTTAATGGAGTTCAATGAATTTTGGCATTTATCTAGATAGATGATTGATTGTCTTTGGAGGAAAAAAACCCAGCTTACTCCATGTAAAAATTGCCATATGGACATAACAGCCATAACATATTCATGTTGAAAAATCATCCACTTATTCATTCTGGTGGGTAGTCTATATCTCTTAAGTATAATATGTATGTAATCATTTATGTGATTGTACCAAGGGAGGTCTACAGATCCCAGAAGCACTGTTAGAGTTATTTTGAAGGCAGCTTTTTAAAAAATTAAATTTTTAAATACTTAAAATTTTTATTTTTAGGTTTGTATTCTCTCCTTTCTCCTTTCTCTTAATCCCATCAAGCCTAATGTTTAGAAAGCAAGAAAAACAAAATACTACAACCATATCTAGTCAAGCAAAACAAAGTTCTACACTGGCCAAGTTAAATAGAGAACACCTCTATCTGGGATTTGGGTAACATGTTTCATTAAGAATTCTTTGGAATTGTGGTTGGTTATTGTGTTGGTCAGTTCCCAAGTTTTTCAAAATTATTTGCCTTTGCAGTATTTTGTTATTGTATAAACTGCTCTGAATCTGCTCACTTCACTTTGCATTAAATCATACAGATTTTTTCCAGATTTCTACAAACCCCTTTATTTCTTACATCACGAGAATATTCTATCTCCTTCATATATCATAATTTGTTCAACCATTCCCCAATTTATGGATACTCCCATTGTTTCTAATTATTTGCCATCACAAAAAGTTATTTATAATTATTTTTTGTACACATGGATCTTTTTTTCTTTCATCTCTTTGGGCTACAAACTTAGTAGCAATATTGCTAGGTCAAAGTTTAATGGTATTGGGGGCATAGTTTCAAATTGCTTTCCAGAATAGCTGGAGCAGTTCACATTTCCACCCACAGTGCATAAGGGATGCTTTTTTACACACCACCTCCAGAATTTGTCATTTTCCTTTTTTTGCCAGTTTTGACAAAATGATTGGTGTGAGGTAGATCTTCAAAGTTGCTTTAATTTGCATTTCTTTAATTACTAGTAATTTAGAACATATTTTCATATGGCTATTGAGAATTTGGATTTCTCCCTCTGCAAATTCATATCCTTTGACCATTTATCATTTGGGGAATGGCTCTTGTTCTTATAAATTTGAAATAATTCCATACATATTTTAGAAATGAGAACTTTATCAAAGAAATTCAATGGAAAGATTTTTTTTTTCAGTTTCTTATGAAGGAGGCTTTTAAAAGAGAACTTTCTGATCAGATAATGTTTTTCTCAACTTATTTAAATTTTGAGTTTTACATTTTAAAAACTTGAATTTTAAACTTTATATATATTTTTGTACCAACGCTCATAAAAACATAGAAATATCTCAGAATCTTTTCAAATTTAGATTACTCTCCATTCTTTTTAACTCCACTCTTTTTTGATAGTACTGTATTTGATTCTTAAAATCTTTGATGTCTAGTTTGTTGAAGGAATAGAGGTAAATGAGATGTCTAGGAGTATTATTGAAAACCAAAAATGCTCAATAAATACTAGTTTTTTGCTTATCCTTTACCTCTCATCTTCAAATTAGAACTGCTTTTTGCAAGTTGGACTTCTTAGTAATGACATCGGCTTTGTTGATGTCTAATTTGTTGAAGGATTAAAGGCAAATGAGACCAAGTCTATAAATTTCATTGAAAACCAAAAGGGTTAAATAAATACTAGATTTTTTTCCTTAACCATTATCTTTCATCTCAGAATCAGATTTATTTCTCTGCTTTGCTTTTTGCAGGTTGGACTTCTCAGTAATGGCATCAGCCCTACCTAGGACCCTGGGGGAGTTGCAGTTGTACCGAATATTACAAAAAGCCAACCTTCTTTCTTATTTTGATGCCTTCATCCAACAAGGTGGCGATGATGTCCAGCAGCTCTGTGAAGCCGGTGAAGAGGAATTTTTGGAAATCATGGCCCTAGTAGGCATGGCCAGCAAGCCTCTTCACGTCAGGAGATTACAGAAGGCTTTGAGGGACTGGGTTACAAACCCTGGCCTCTTTAACCAGCCTCTGACTTCCTTGCCTGTCAGTAGCATCCCCATTTATAAATTGCCTGAGGGTTCTCCCACGTGGTTGGGAATGTCCTGCAGTTCTTACGAGAGAAGCAGCAGTGCTCGGGAGCCTCACTTGAAGATTCCAAAGTGTGCGGCCACCACTTGCGTGCAGAGTCTGGGGCCGGCCAAGCCGGATGTGGTGGGGACCTTGGCGCTCCAGAGTGCCGGCGACTCCAGGCTCTGGCAAGGCCATCACACCACCGAGAGTGAGCACAGCCTCTCCCCAGCTGACCTGGGCTCCCCAGCCTCCCCGAAAGAGAGCACCGAGGCGCTGGATGCCGCCGCTGCTCTCTCCGTGGCTGAGTGTGTGGAACGGATGGCCCCCACGCTCCCCAAAAGTGACTTGAATGAAGTGAAAGAATTACTGAAAACCAACAAGAAGTTGGCTAAAATGATCGGTCACATCTTTGAGATGAATGATGATGACCCGCATAAAGAGGAGGAGATTCGGAAATATAGTGCAATATATGGGAGATTTGACTCAAAAAGGAAAGATGGCAAACATCTCACCCTTCACGAGGTAAAAACAGAGGGAGAATGAATGAGGGGTATTTCCTTCTTCCTTCATTTTTTTTTCTACTTGCTGTCCTCTATTCAAGAAACCTGGGTATTAAGTTTAGAGTAGGTAATGGTAGCGACAATAATTCTAGCAGTGGGACCTTGGGCAAAGTCACCCTAGCTTAGTGATGGCAAACCTATAGCACAGGTGCCAAAGATGGCACGCAGAGTGTTTTCTGTGGGTATGTATACCCCCTCCCCCCCATCTCCACCCCAGAGTTCCTTACTAGAAAGACTGAGAGACTCAGGTGGAGCAATTCCCCTCTCCTTCTCCACCCTGCCTGATGACATTTTTTCATATTCTCTGCCCATCTGCTCAGCAGCCAACACAGGGGAAGGAGGGCAGCTCACAGGTGGCAGAGCTAGAGGGGAGAGGAGGACTCAGACCATTCCCCCCCCAATACTTGATGAGGACATCCCTCACTTCACCTGCCCCTCTGCACAGCAACCCAATGGGAGTGCTTCTTCCCCTGTGTGGGATAAGGGAGGTGGGGCATGGCACTCCATCTCTAAAAGGTTTGCCATCATTGCCTTAGCCCTTAACACTCTTCTGCCTTGGAACCAATAGAATATTGATTCCAAGATAGAAGGTAAGGGTTTAAAAAATAATAATAGTAACAATATTGCTGAGTGAAAGGGCATGCATAGTTTAATGACTTTTTGAGGTATACTCTCAAAGTGCTTTCCAGAATGCCCGGACCAATTTAGAAATAATAATTTTAGAAACATTTTAAGAGAAAAATATATTTATTTATTTATATATATTACATATTATATATATTGAATATTCCAATTTATGATGTTGGAAATGCTCTCAAAGAATGTGCTCTGAGAAGTTTAGACTTTTGTGCTTTGTATGACCATAAAAAAAAGTTTGGAATTTTTAGGGGAAGCTAGATTGCTCAATGGTTTGAGAGCCAGGCCCTGAGATGGGAAATCCTGGGTTCAAGTATGACCCTAGACAGTTCTTAACCCTCAATCCCTGGCCCTTACTGCCCTTCTATATTGGAACCAATACAAAATATTGATTCTAAGTTATAGAAATAAGGATTTAAAAAAAAAGTTTAGACTTTTAATGATAGAGGGAACTAGGTGCTACAGGGGATAGAGTGATAGGCCTGGAGTGAGGGAGACCAGAATTCAAATGTGGCCTCAAACATTCTCTAGCAGTGTAACCCCGAGTAAGATATTTAACCTCTACTTGCCTCAGTTTTCTTATATGTAAAATGAGGCTAATAATAGTACCTGCCTTCCAGGATCAAATGATATAATAATTGTTAAGCGTTTAACATAGTTTCTGGTACATAGAAAGTGCTAAATAAAAAAAAATGTTACTTATTTTTATTGGCATTAATTACTATCTTTAGGGTAATGATCTGGCAGAATATAAAAGCTATATAGTATATTAAAGTATTTAACACACTTTCATTATTTGTATTGGATGCAAAGATGACAGCTTTTGAGGTATAGTTCTAAGATACTTTAAGAGAAATCTCAGAACTCAAGGGCTCTTGAAAACCTAGAACTGTTATATTTATAATTGGATAGATACATAATTCTAAATGAAAAAAAAATGATGGGAAAATAAATAGAACATTAACTGAACTGACAAAAAAATTCACATTAGATCTCTGTTTCAAAGATTTCAGTGGGTTTTTTAAAAATGGTTTTAGGTTGACTTTGGCATAAAACTTCTTAGCTTTATAGCCTTGTAATTCTTTATATCCAAAATTATTCTGATTAAATACAAAGAGTACCAGTCAGATTTTTCTGGCTTGCATTTATATGTGTTTTTTCAGAAATTTTTGCTTCATTAAGAAAAAAAAATTATAGGATCATTCCATTTCTCTTTTTAAGGAGTAAGACACAAATATGAACTCAACACATATTTGAATTGATTTTTTAAAAGTTTATAACAAAACTTAGTGCCAAACAATTTAGTCTTCTGAACTTTTAGATTTGTAATTAGTGTTAAGTTCTTGGATACTAGTAGAAAGTGAGTTACAGTGAAATGGCAAACAACTTCTTTGGGGAAAGAAAGCCATCCATCTATACTGTGAACTCTTTTGGAAAGGACTTAACAGCCTAAGGATGAGAAAGAACTCTTGGTGATTCTGAGCAGATATGGGATGCATACTTCCTTTAATACTTTTAAATATGGTATGAAATCTTCTTAAGAACAGGTATACTTTTAACAAAAGACAACTGTGTTTTCAGTAAGATCTAAATTTTGTTGTGTTTTGGTCCTGTTTAAATCTATTTTTATAATGTAAATGGAACACGAAGTCAAGAGGAAAGGACTATATTTTGGGAAATGTCAGAGAGTACTGAGTGGGAATGAATTCGTTTTGTAAATCCACTCTACCTCTTAGTTTAAAAATCAAGAAGGATTGGATTGAAAACTGAAAGGGGGATTTTCCAAGCTAGTGAGTAGATCCATAGGGAAACTGTTGTCTAAGCAGCTCCAGTCTTTTTCCGGGGCTTATCAAAATAAGGATGTTCTCAAGCTCCATGGTTAAAAGACTGGACAAGATTTTACTCAGATCTGTAAATTCAAACTCCTATTTCTGAGTGGTTTTAACTTGTATTCATAAGTATCGTCCTGTAATACTGAAACCATGAAGTCACTGAGCTACTAATTACCAATTTTTAAAATTTATTGCTTCTAAAATTTCTTTAGCTGTTAATCAGAGCTACTTGATAGTCAGAGATAAGTACATCCTGGGTTAATTATTTTATTTTTATTTATTTATTTTTAAATTAAGTTTATTTAATTAATTAATTTAGAATATTTTTCCATGGTTACATGATTCATGTTATTTTCCTCCCCATCTTCTCCCCTCCCCTGTAGCCAACTTGCAATTCCACTGGGTTTTACATGTGTCATTGATCAAGACCAATTTCCATATTATTGATATTTGTACTAGGGTGATTATTTAGAGTCTACATCTCCTGAGTTAAAGAAAAAATAACAATTTGCTTAGTTCTCTATTTCTGTGTTTAGCAGTGAAAAGTTGTTGGCCTTATATTTCAAAATAATTACATTTTAAGACTAATGACCAAGAATATTATACGTTGACCTTTTAAACAAGGAAAACTTGAGTGAGGAATAACTTCCAGATGGAAGTATTTCTGAGAGATTTCTGAATGTAAACTCTTCCGAATGCCATTTTTGACTTTCAAAACAGCGATATAACAGGCTGCATGAAAATCCCTTTGTTCCCTATACTATGTCTTTAAGGTTTGGAATAACTTTTGCCTCATCAATTGATTCTTGCCTATGCACACAGGAAATAAGATTTTATGGCATATAGAAAACAAAATAAATAATTATAGAACAAATTATGATTATAAAACCTTTTAGCTAAAGTACCAATGATAGTTTTTAACCTTTTGATCTCATAAATTATCAGAGACATGTTATTCTCAGTTTTCTGCTAGAGCCAAAGAGAATTTTCAAAGTTAGCAAATTAGAAGAGACATTTATTTTTCACTTGTTTTTCAGTAGTTTCCAACTCTTTGTTGGAAAACCATTTGGGATTTTCTTGGCAAAGATACTGGAGGGCTTTGCCATTTCCTTCTACAGCTCATTTTACAGATGAAGAAACTGAGGCAAGCAGGGTTAAGTGACTTACCAGGAATCACAGAAGAGACATTGGATGCTAATCATCACTACTGATGACTATCTTCCTTTTTTTTCCCTCCTTTATATGATTTCAAATGGCATTCTTGGATCAAAATATTTAATGAAAAGTTGGAGAGGCTAACAAAAAAGACTTCTTTGATTCATATCAGCTTTTATTTTTTATTTAACAAAGATTTGCTGAGGTTTGCAATATGCAAAGCAAAAAAAAATACTAAGACATAGTCCCTGCCCTGAGGGAATTTATAATCTAATGAGGGAAAAACATTAACATGTAAAACAAATATTAATATAACATTCAAATACTCTAAAGCCCAAGTTCTTGAAATATTTGTGGTTATTGCTATTGTCATTTTGAGATTCAGATGAGGATCCACCTGTAGGCCATGTCTTGATGTGGCAAGAGCATGTGAGTACAGATGAATACCAAATGATCATCGATGCTACAAATCTTAAATGTTATGATTTTCTCTACCCATCATGAAATTTTCTTAGATATATCCATGGTTTTTGATGATAAAGATGTTTGATTTAGCTCAGCTTTAAGATTAATGAGGAAAGAGAAAGCTGATTTCAGGAATAATTTACCTGGATATGTGGATGGAATATTGATATTTTGGTCAATAAAGTCCCAAAAGAAAATACAATTAAATCCAATAAAGAGAAAAAAGGAGAGGAATGGGATTCAGCATGGATTAAGAAATTTTGTTTTATATTTTGGTTGATAAAGTCCAGAAAAGAGAAGAAAGGAGAGGAATGGGATTGAATATGGATTAGAAAAATTTTTGTTCTTAATTATAAAAATAGAATTTGAATGCTTTGGAAATTAGGAAATTAGAGAGGACTGGACTTATGAGTTCTCTTGTAAAGAGAGCTCCCAGATGGGAAAACTCTATCTGTGGATTACAGTTCTCTCTCTGCAAGCGCAGCTAGGTGGTACATTGCATAGAGTGCCAGGTCTGGAGTCAGGAAAACTTATTCTTCCTGAGTTCAAATCTGGCCTCAGAAACTTGCTAGCCACATGATCCTGTGCGAATTACTTCACTCTGTTTGCCTCAGTTTCTTCAACTATAAAATGAACTGGAGAAAGAAACGGCAAACCACTCTAATATCTTTGCCAAGAAAATCCCAAATGGGGTCACAGAGAGTTGGATATGACTGAAAATGACTGAACAACAACAAATTCAAAATGAGTGCACCTCTGTTGGGATTTATTGCCTTGATTTCTTTTTGGTATTTTGGGGCATGAATGGGGAATTCAGATAGAGTGGAAAAGCTGCATTGGTGTCAGAAGATCTGAATTCCAATTCCAGTTGTGTTGTTTTTGTGACCTTAAACACTCTGTCCTCATCCATAAAATGAAAAGGTTTGGTCTGCTGAATGACTTCAGGACTGACACTCTAGGGCTTTCTAGCTCTGGATTTATGATACAATTTTTTTTTTTGGTCATTGTAGATTATCTAGAATTCACTCATTAAAAAGCCTTCAGATCTGTGTTCAGAGGACTAGCAATAATAGTCTTTCCCCATAGATGGTACTTGAATTTATTAAGAATTTAATAAAACATTTTTGGGCATTTGGAGCCTAATTCAGAATCAGAGAATCCGTGGCATGCTTTTCTTTGTTTGGTTTTTGACTTGCAATGTGATGATAGACACATATTATTTTCTGTTTATAAATAAAGTTATTTTTCTGTGGCTCTATAGCAAGCTAGTTTCTTCTGAGTTCTTCAGAATTTTAATTGATCAGTCAAACTTTATCATAGTAATTTAGACTTTTGAGCTCACATAAAGAATAACTAAATAAGATATAAAATTGGATCCTGAAAAGGTTAGTGGTTACTGGGATATAGCCCACTTGAAGCTGTTAACTTATTTAGGAAATACTTTAAAAAATTAATCTTTTGCTTCAGGTCCAGAGGTATAATTGCAATACCCAACAAAAATACATCTTCCATTAGTGTTCTTTTGGGGGAAGGGATAGATTTGAAAGAAAATTTTCCCACCTACATTTATGACATATAGCATTTGGTCCCAAGGTAGCAGAATTTGGCTCTTTATAACCACAAAAGTCAATGTGGAGATTTCTTGGCTTAGAACAAAACTGTTTAAAGAACTGGGAGATCTCTGTGGGATTCTGATTAAAAGACCTATCCAACCTTGCTCTGATAAACTGTTGCCTATTGAGTATATGCTGAGTGCTTTACAAATACTATATATTACCAGTCCCTATTTTTATTGACTTACCTAGCAACATTTCAATAAAAACCATCTGTATGTTTCTGGCCTGGAATATCATTTAGACACAGATTTTTATAATGAAGTCTGGTGACCAACTTATCATACTTTTGAGATAGCAAAAATAATTTACAAGATCAGTGATGTTTTGTGCTAAAAGTCTCCCAGGGGATCCATTTATTTATTTATTTATTATCTATTCTTTATTATTAATATTTTTCCTGCAGAATTCTTTTTTAAAAATATTTTTTTCTTGTTACATGATTCATGCTTTTTTTTCCTCCTCCCCTTCCAGAGCCAATAAGCAATTCCATTGAGCTATATATGTATTATCACCTGGAGATCCATTTAATTTAACTTTCCTTTTAGAGATAAGGAAATCAAAGTCCATTTACTTTTTGTCCATGTTCTTGTTATCTTTATGACTCTTTCCCCAAAATAAAGTAATTAAGTTGTGATTATGATTTTGTTTGGTTCATTTGAGAAAAATGCTAAGAATATAAATTGGAAAGTATGGCAGGACTAAAAACTTGGTATGATGAAAAGAACTGTGAGTTTAAAAATGGGGGAGGGGACTACATCCCCAGTGTTTCAGAGGTCCCTCCTACTTCCTGGCATGGGATTGGTCTTGAATTGGACCAATCCTGTTCTAGGGAGGGGCCACATACTTCCTACTTTCTGGTGTGATTGGTCTATATAAGGACCAATTCCATACCTGGGGGGAGGATCTCCCTCTTTTATGAATGAGGGTGGTGAATGAGGGTTAGTAGAAGTGAAAGTGGTGAGTTAATTTCAGTGGGGACACTCTGGTTGCTTTTGTCTAAATAAATCTTTAGAAATATTGGAGTGAGAAGGAGTTTTCTTTTATCTTCTTTCCACAGAACACCAGAACTATAGTCAGAGGACCCCAGTTCAAATTCTACTTCTCTTCTTTATTTTGAATGTGGTCTTAATCTGCCTGTTTTATATTCTTTGGGCCTCAGTTTTCTCATGTCAAGTGAGAGGGCTGGACTGTATGGCCTCTAAGGTGAGGTCCCTTCCACCTCTAAATTTATGACCTGACTATTTTCTTAATAATGAACACACTGGAAGTAAGTATACATATATTTATAATTGTATAGAAAACCCTACTGAAGATAACCGCCATGATTTTTAAGTGAAATGCCATTTAAATTTGACTCCGTGAAATATTTTATGTGATTGAGTAGAAAAGTCTGAAAATCATTTTTGTGTTTAATTTGCAGCTGACTGTTAATGAAGCAGCCGCTCAGCTCTGTGTAAAAGATAACGCCCTTCTGACCAGAAGAGACGAACTCTTTGCCCTCTCTCGGCAGATTTCTCGAGAGGTCACCTACAAGTACACCTACCGAACAACCAAGTAAGCTTCAACGCAGTGGAAGTAAATGAATGGCGAAAATCAGCTATTTAGGAACAATTCCCCCCCTCCCCCACCCCCCTGCTGCATGCCTGCCTTCTCCCCTTTTATGCAGGGATCCTGATGGAGTAAAGGGATGACTCTAGTAAACACAGGGAATAAATCTTGACATTGAGTTTTCAAAGCTTTACTGACATGAATTCTGTTATTGGATGTTGCTCTTCAAAATATTATGACTATATTCTTAGCAATAGAAAGAATTTTGGGAGCATCTCAAAGGATTCTTTTCCCTTAGGAGAAGCTTTTGTTGCAAGTATAATCATTGAATTTAACGAATATTGTTTGTTTTTTTTAAACCCTTACCTTATGTCTTGGAGTCAATACTGTGTATTGGCTCCAAGGCAGAAGAGCAGTAAGGGCTAGGCAATGGGGGTCAAGTGACTTGTCCAGGGTCACACAGCTGGGAAGTGTCTGAGGCCAGATTTGATAGGACCTCCCATCTCTAGGCCTGGCTCTCAATCCACTGAGCTACCCAGCTGCCCCCCTTAACTAATATTCTTAAGTAGCTAGTGTAAAAATTAAATTATATCTCTAATAATAAAAATATTATATTTTATGAGGCTTATTAAGGATCATTAGAAATCAAGGAATAAAGAGGATACAAAATAAAAACCATGTGCCCATGGCTGTGACCATTTCAACCATCCCCACCATACCACTATACTTGCTGCATTGCAAAGGAAGAGAACGTGGGAGGCATTACTGCCAGTTAAATACCAATAATGTGATCTCGCCAATGTGGAGACTCAGGAGAGATTATAGGGAATTCTGGGAAATATGAAGGACTTCTGGGGAATGAAGTCTAGGGTTCAAAATCTCCATTTATACCCTAGAGAGGGAGCTCAGAATGGGTGGAGAGAACTGGCCTCAGGACCAGAAGGACATAGGTTCAAATCCTGCCTTTGACACAGATTTTGAGCTTTATGGGTAGAAAATGCAATTTAATAATCTTTGTCTCTCTACTCTGGAGTGCCAACTCCATATAGTGATAATATTTGTTAACGTTTATCAGTAACTGCAAGAAACTATAGTTATGGGGTTTCAAAAGAAGATGTGTTGCCTGTTGGCAAAGAGCTTGTAAACAAATATTATTTAGATATTTATCTGATTAGATATGGATATTGATTATATGTAGCCATTATTTATTTATTTTATTATTTAGATATTTATAAAGATTTTATTGCCTTGTGTTTGAGGGAAAAGATAGCAACTTGACAGATCTTTTGAGAGGGCAGAAAAAGCTTATAATATTAAAAGTTTCAGGGATGGTAGTTTCATAATTTTACCTGTAAATATATCCCACTTTGAAATATATATATTTAGGTATAATAGTGTAATTAATTCATGGTGTAATGGAAACAGTCATGGGGTTTCATTCCTGGGTTTGAGTCCCAGCTCTGACACTAACTGTGTGACTTTAAGAAAATTCCTTCAACTTTTTTCCTCATTTTTTTAAAGTAGAGACAATAATATTTGTACTAAATAACCTCAAGATGGTTCAGTAGACAGACTTCTGGGCCTGGAGTCAGGAAGACTCAATTTCCCAACAATCTGGCCTTAGACACTTACTAGCTGTGTGACCCTGGGCAATTCACATAACCCTGGTTACCTCAGTTTTCTCATTTGTAAAATGATCTGGAGAAAGAAATGGCAAACCATTCCATTATCTCTTCTAAGAAAACTCTAATTTGGGTCATGGAGAGGCAGATATGACTGAAACAATTAAACTGCTATGAAGAAATTTTATTTAAATTTTTATTTAAATCTCTTTATAAATAGGGGTCATTGTTATTATTTCCATCCCCATTAGATCCCTAATCTAGTTCAGAAGGTCTAGGTTCACTTTCCTTTTGTCCAAAGTACTCCTAACCAGACCCTCATTCTTAAGTTGCTAGAGTCCTCCCATGGATCTCTCCCTGCCACCACTATTCTTGCTATGCCTGTTTTAATGTTATTGTTTGTTTGTTTTTAAAGCAATTTCCACTCAAGTAGCCAAGGTATTTAAATGGTAGCTGCAGGGAAAAGGACCCTGGATTAAATGGGCAGGAATCTGTGCTTCTGGAGTAGATTATCTTACATTTTAGGATTATTTGTACAGACTGTCCCTTTTGCACATGGATAATCAGAAGGGACCATATTTACTGATACTCCATTTTCTCTACAGTTCTCTGAGTTAAAGTAAAAGGTTTAACCTGAAATAGGCTATCTTGCTTTATCTTTCTGTGGAGTTCCCAGAACTCTTATAAAAATGCTAGTTTTTTTCGTCACACCACAGATTAGTTTTGCTCTGCTACTTTTAAAGGGAAGAAATACAGCCTTGTCTGATTTCTCATTCTTTTCATAATGTGAATCAGCCAATCAACAAATATCATTGAATGCATTCTCTTTGGGGGGGCTGCAAATAGGTAGTGATCATCTCCTCTCTGTATAATAAAATGAGAGTCACGATTTACCCATTTCTTCCTAGAATTAACCCCCTGCATGTAAACCTGAAAATGGTGAGGTAATGCTTTTTTACTGTCTTAACATTTAGCATTTGTACACTCCTTAAAGAAACCTTAGATGTCTAAATTTCAATGGTATAATCTGTTTAATGAAATATTATAGAGTGAGATGAATTTAAGAAGAAAACTGTTATAATCTTTTTATCATTTTTTCTAGGTCTAAATGTGGAGAAAGAGATGAATTATCTCCCAAGAGAATTAAAATAGAGGTATTATTATTTTTTTTATTTTCTTAAGCCAAAAATAAGTTATTTTTTTAATATCAGTAAAAAAGTATGAGAAAAGTTATAGAATTTTATATGTTTGTAGAATGTATATTAGCTATATCATCCTAAAAAAGATACAGTAAGGATTGACTTTTAAGAATCTTAGATCTAGAAGAAAGTTTGGAGTACCTTTAGCCGAACTTTCTTTTTTACAGATGAAACCAAAGGTCAAGGAGATGAAATGGCCAGTATTATTGTTATGGATGACAGGTAGGTGGTGCAGTGGATAGAACATGAGAAAGACTTTTCTTCCCGAGTTCAAATCTGCCTTAGACGTTAGCTGTGCAATCCTGAGTGAGTCACTTAACCCAATTTGCCTTAGTTTTCTCTGTATAAAATGAGCTGAAGAAGGAAATGGCAAACCACTCTAGTATCTTTGCCAAGAAAATTTCAAATGAGGTCACAAAGAATCAGTCACAACTGATAAATGCCTAAACAACAAAGTATTATGGAGGATACAGTGTAAATTAGTGAGAGAATGAATTGTAGAACACTTTAAATAATAAATTATATAACTTATGAATACATAAAGTTACCAATGAAGGCTAATAAAATATCATCTTCCAGAGGTTTATAAAAAAGAATGATTTGCAATTAGATAAATAATTGAATGCTTCTGAAGTGCTTGGGGGAAAAGCCATTTAGTTTTACTCTCCTCCTAAATTTTATTTACACGGTTTACCAGCTTAGTACATGTTTAATAGGTAATACAAAGATAAGTAAATGCAGCCCTTGTTTAAGTGCACAAATTCCACATTCTTTGGCCCAAATATGTGAGCCTAAGAACTCGGTTGGAAGTGAGTATAGCTGAAATAACAGAGTATACTTCTGGTTTTTGTCCTGCAGGTGGTCAGGTGGGAGTTTATAGAGAGGAATGTACTTCCCTCTCTTAGGGGCCCCCAGAAATAAATGGTTTCAAGATCACTGTTTTTTCTTTTTTTTTTTTTTAAATTTTGAATTGAATAAGCTGCCTCTTTTAAGACTAACCCAAGCCACTCAACAAAGAAGTTGATGTCAGCACCTGGCTAAAGGTGCTATTTTTTGAGGTCTTTTTTGTGTTGTCCCATATAAAGGAGAACATGCTGAGATATGATAGAATGTGAGAGTTGGAGGTCAAATCAACAAATGTTTCATAATTGCCTTTTGGGTACAGAGATCTGTGGTAGCTGCTGGGTAAGATAGAAATTGTAGATAAGGCATAGTCCTTCCTCTTGTGGAGCCTACAGTGTAGTAGGGAGATAAAGTACATTCACAAAGCCTCAACTAAGGTTATATTTACTAAAGTATGAAAAGGACTTTTTAGAAGGGAGCTCTCATCACATGGGCCACCAGCCTCGTGATTTTTTGTGTATTAATTGTATGAAAGTGAATTCTTGTAATTCAAAGAGGGGACTGATGGGACAGAAAGGGGGGTGGGGAATGAAAACAGAGGAGGAACTAAGTAATAAAATAATATATGCTATAGTATTACCAGTGTCTTCCCTGCTGATGTCAGTTTGACTTAATGATTTATTGCTGAAGATTTGGGTGCAGGATGAGGAGAGCCAGAGAGAGCTTGGTGGTTCCCCATAGAATGTCCTCTGGTGTCAGAAAGTGTGCATGGCAGCTAAGGATGAGTATTTGATTGGCAATGCTGGACTAGGACTAGTCAGGTACTGGGCACTGTTCCCCAGCTCTTTAAAGGGATGCAAATAGGAATGCTTTGTCAGGTCTGGAGCAGAGGACAGAGAAATGTCCATTACTAATGCAGAGTTGAGAAAGGGAAGGTCTCCTTAAATTGCTGGCATTTGAGATGGGCTTTCAAGGATGGGTAGAAATTACATAGGCTCAGAGGTACAAGGAAAGGCATTCTAGACATTCCACTCGATTATAAGCTTCTTGAAAGAAAAGATCGTTTTGATTTTGTTATTTTTCCCTCTGAAACCTCATACCGTAATTGGGTAATAAATATTAGCTGAATCAAATTGAATAGACTTTGGAAATAGCTGAAACAGAGCCTCAGAGACAGGAACGTTTGGGCTTTATGCAATAAGAAAAGTAGACCAGTTGGGCTGAAATGTAGAATGATATTAAGAATGGAAGACTAAATTATAGAGATTTTGAATATCAAGCTAAAAAGTTTGAACTTTGCAAGTTGAGTAGCAAATGGTTATTGAAAGATTTTGAGCACGGGAGTGACATGGCCTGGTTTATTCATAAGGACATTCTGACATTGTAAGGATAATTTTATGGTTGTGACCTAATTTAAATTAATTTTGGCCAGGGAATATCCCAGATAAAATACCCAAGCCAGCTTGGACATTTATGGTGGTTTAATTACTACAGAGGGAAAGAATTAAGGAGAAGAGAGAGGGAAATGTATAGGATTTCTCCCACCTGGCCTGTGCCAGGGGAAGTTCAAAGACCTCTGCCATGAGGTCTTTGAAGATTAGAGGCTTTTTCTACAAGGATGGTTTTTGGAAGGTAAAGGAGGAAAGAATCAGCCTTAACTCCGAGAGAGCTCAGAGAAGACTCCTCACCTGAACTAGGCTACTAGACTTCTTCCAGTATGGTATCAAGGAAAACTCACCGCTGACCTGGACGATAGCTGCCGCTATGCCAAGATGCTGAAAGGCTCAGCACGCTGCCACCAGCCACTTCTCTGCTGCCCAAAGAGGCTGGAGAGAGGAAGTGACGTGAAATATATAGACATTTTTTACATCACTTTCCTGCATCTCACATGTACCAATGATAGCTTACGCTTGACTTAGGACAGTCCAGGGGTCTGTCAGTTGTTTCTGATTTGTCATTTGCTAGTACATGTCTGTCATAGGCCATCCTCCTAAATACTTAATCCTTAAGAATAGGTGTAGACATTCCTGTTTTTGTTAGACTAAGTAGGGTGGAGTAACCTAAAGTTCACAATGTTGGTATAAAGGGTAGTTTGTAGAAGAGAAGAGAATAGAGGCAGTGAGAAGTTAAGGAAGACATAGTAAGGAAGTAGTTTGGACAGTTGGTAAGGACTATACTATGGCAGTGGGAGTGAGAATCAAGATGCCAAAGTGATCCAAGATCAAATGGGAAAAAAAAAAGTGATCCAAGAGATTGGCAGGATTTTGTCCTTGATGAGAGATTTAGAGAGAACAGTCAAGATTTAGTGTCACTGACAGAAATAGTGAATTCAAGAAGAAGCGCAGGTTTTTGCAGAAAGATTAATCAGTTTTGGATACATTGAGTTTAAGGCGATGGCAGGATATCCAGGTAAGAGTTGGCCCCACAAGTCAGTTGGATTTGGAGTCTGAGAGAGCTTAGGAGCAGAGAAGGTTATTTAGGAGTGCTCTGCCAAAAAATGAGAGTTAAGATAGAAAGATTAAATCAGGTTGCTAAGGAAGAAAGACTTGAAGCGGATCAAGGGCAAAAGACCAAGAGATCAGAGAAGTAGGGAGAAAAATGGCGGAAGGGTATCTGAAGCCCAGAGGGACAGCTGTCATCAATGTCAGCTGAGGTGAAAGAGTCCTGAAAAAAAAAAGCCCATTTAATTTAGTAATTAGGTGGTTGTTGGCAACTTTTGAGCAGTTTTACAGGAAAGGTAAGAAAAGATAATTGTAAAGGGTTTAAAGAGAGAGTGAGTGATAAGGTTAGGGTTGGAGAGATCTGATTGTACTTAAAAACAAATGGAAAGGAGCCAGTGGAGAGGGAGGAATTGAAGATGATTGAGAGAGAGAGAGAGAAAGATTGTTGATTCAGAGCCCTAGAGGAATCAAAAGGTTTAGGTAGAAAGATTAGTCATAGTAAGAAGTATTACCTCTTTCTCTGAGAGAAGGAAAAGAAGAGGGTGGCTGATGAAGGTGACTCCTGTTATTTAGCCAAAGAGGCTAAATTGATTTATGAGGTTAAATTATCTCATGGAAGCGTGCAAGGGTGGGATTGCTCTCAAGAGCTTCAGGAAAGAATAGGTTTGGAAGACTTTATGGCCAATAAGATTAGAAAGCAATAAGTATAGAATAGGAGCATTACCAAGCAACAATGAGGATTCAGTTGAAATTATGGAAGAGACCTTAGAGTTCATTTATTTAGTCCAAACCCTTCTTTTTGTGCATGAAAAGAAGATTCAGAAAGATGGATTAATGATATAAGTGAATTAAGCAGAGCTGGGCTAGAACCTGGATCTGTCATCATTCATGGTTGTGTTCTTTGTATAATGCCATATTGTCTGCTGATTTGTTGTTAAAAGCTTGATTATTTCTCTAACAAATGATGGATGTTGAAAACAAAGGCTTAAGGGAATATTTGGAGTCACATCAATAAGGGAATATTTAAGTCAATATTTGGAATTAAATATGAATATATCACATATCAAAATATATCACAGTGATCATATCTCCTTGTGGCTTTCTTGCTCTCTATCTCTCTGTCTCTTTTGTTTTCTTGATTTAAGGAATCCGTAGAGAGGAATTTCCTATATCAGTGCAAACTGGCACCTTTTCTGAAATGTATATAGCCTTAGAGAATGTTGCTTGGGGCATCAAGAGATGAAATGATATACAGATATTTATGTCTTGAACTAAGGTCTTTTTTTGTTGAGACCAAGTTCTCTTTGTATTATGCCAGACTGCCTCCCATCATCTTATGCATTGCTACTGGAAATTCATATGAGCATTGTATTCATATGACATTGCTTCCTTACTTGCTTTAATATTCTTACTTGCTTTACAGTGTATAGACAAAATTTTAGGGAAATTATTGATATAGACACAGGGTAAAGAAAGTTTTATTTGTTTATTTTTAATTTATTTGATGTTCTCACTTTTATCTTGGAATATTTTAACACATTTAGTTCTGCAGTGTAATTGGGTCAAATCCTAGGTGCCATCTGAGGATATACTTATTGGATACTCTAACCAAAAAAACCTTCTTAGAGAGATTTCTCACCAGAAAGTGCACTAAAGCAGTGTTGTAAGAGAGTCTCTATGTTTTTAAATTGTAATTAATTGAATTCTTATGGTAAAAACTGGAAACTGGTGTTATAAGAAAGGAAGGTCAACAAACCAAAGAAAGACTAAGACAGAATTGTCCCATTTGATGGGTTTGAAGAAGACAGGGAGTCTCACGTGGTCAAAAATGCATGTCAGCCAACAGGGAAACAGTTCCAACCTTACTCGTCATTGACATTTCCTTTGGTGCAGCCATTACCATTCAAATTGCTTTCTGATTCTACTTAAGATCCATTTTATTATTTCATTATTGATATGGCTTTAATGCTCAGTCTTGACACTGAAAATTTGTGAATCACATAAACTGTCGTGTTGCAGTCCATTTTCTTGCCCCAATGTAATAAAAGTAATTCAAAGTTTATATCCTTCAAAGTCTTATAGGTAAAGAATTTGGGAATGTATTTGGATGGAAGTATCGAGTAACTTTTTTTTACACAACTCATAACTGATATTTTGACACACTGTTTCCCCAAAGTATCTATTTTTGTTTCCTTTTATGAACTATATAATTGTCTTGGAAAATTGGAGCTATTAAACCAGCTCATTAACCTAGGAATTGATGTTGATGTGGCTTTTAATAGTAGCATTTTCTTCTCTACTTAGAAGGGATTAAGACTATAAGAGCCCTAGATAGACAGAAGGACAGAGACAGACAGATCAACAAACAGAGAAATATATAGACAGACAGATAGATATCGAGTCCATGTTTAGATTTCATGGTGTCTCCAAACTGGTATTGGCTAGTTTCACTAGCCTCTAATTGAAGTTGAACATTTCTTTCAATTATGAATTTAAACAAATTATTCTGATGAGGTGTCCAAAGACTTTGCCAGACTGCCAAAGGGGGAGTCCATGACACAAAAAAGTTAAGAATTCTTGGTTTCGAAGTTTGTTGATAAACATGTTTTTTCTTATTGAGAGTAAATTTGAAATGTTCATTTCTGAATATACTTGGTAGCTGACATTGATAAGTTACAGAATTTATTCATCTTCAGTATTTTTGCAAATAACATGAATTGAAAATTGCATGAATAAAGTGGCAAAATAGAATGTCAGTGTAGAATGGAAATAACAAATGTAGAGAGGGAGAAGTATTTTAAATGATTAAGGCATGCTTGGTAGTAATATTTCTTGGCAAATGGATGATATATTTTCCTGATTCTTGAGGGTGAAATAAAAGTACCTATTGAGCTATGGTAGTTTTGAGTTTGAAAGTATTGGATCTACTTTTCTCTATAAATGTACTCATGGCTTAGTTTAACCTTTCCCCTGTGTAACTCGGCATGTTTTTTCATTGCTACTGGTTAGCTGTTGTTTTTACATGTATTTACATGTTGAGCCTAGTATAAAAACATAATGATTATAACCTAATTTAGTTGTATTCAAATCCATTGTGCAGGGCATGGTAGTTATTAAAATTCACCAAAAAGCTTTAAACTTATGTCTCTAATCAAGGCCAAGAGTTAGGGGAAGTTGACATAAAAATACATAGCCAGCAGACTGGGGGTGGGGAGTACCCCAGTACATACTCTTCCTTTCCTTTCCTTAAAATGTATTATATAGACTTTTGAGTAAAGTCTCAAATCAGATGAGCCATTTTTCTGACTTCAGCTGTTGATCCAACCCTATGCTTTAGTAAGGCATGACTGCTTTGTCCTGTCTGGGAGAATAACTAACCCAGGCACCACCTCTGGTATATTTGGTTGACACTGAAAACCTAGACTAAAGTACTGGAAATGATACCAGTTTCAGGAATTATATTCTTGTCCATTTTCATTGGAGACTCAGAGCCTGAGGGCAAGTCACTTTATCCCCATTGTCTACCCCTTATGGCTCTTTTGCCTTGGAACAAATACACTGTATTAATTCTAAGACAGAAGGTAAAGATTTTAAAAAACAACAACATACATATAGAAATTTGACAAGTTCCATTCAACAGGGTTGGTTTATTATCTAGGGAAGCTCACCTCCTAGCTAACTGGGGCCCTTCCATTTATGAGCACAAAGTGAAAATAAATTATAAAATGTCGCTAAGTTTAGCAAGTTACCTTTTGAAATTCAAATATCTATTGTACCCCTTTGTTTGTCTAGAATGTAAGTAGGCAGTCTGGGAAGAAAATATATGTGAAACAAATCCAGAAAATAAGTTAAAGGAGAAGAAAAATTGAGAGAAAAGCATGCGGGACTCCCGTTGGGTTTTTTCTTTTTTTGCTTGCTTGTTTTCTTGTTTTCTTTTTAAAAGTAGTAGGTAGAAACAAATGACATCTGGTCTTTTCACTCGACAGACACCTAGTTCCATGGAAAGCCTTGCTATGAGCTCCAGGGGTTGTTTCATAGACTAGAGAAAGATATACCTCAGTGAATGAGAATATGACTACTAATTCCAGGATTGGAAAAAATAGCTGTTTTGTTCATGTTCAGATTTTAAGTTTTCTCCTTTCCCATAAATTCCTCGAGTAGAATGAGAGAGGCAGGAGGTGCTAACGAACATCCTTCCTTCCATGTAAGCTGGTAATGGAAAGCAATCAGATAACTCAATAGAAAGAAGTAATATTAGTTCATAGAGACCAGAGTGCCAGAGATTCAAAGACAAAGAAGTTTTAAAAGAACTTCAGTGGGTGCAGGGAGTGGGGGGGCACCCCCTGGGGAAATTGGGGCCAGAAGAAGAAAGACTCAAGAGGAAACATCTGCAAACAGTTCCAGTTGTGTGTGGGGGGAGGGAAGAGGGTGCAATACATCCACCTACGCTGTTACTAAGCTGGTTGAAAAAGAAAGCCAGTATAATTTGATGTGGATTTTTCCCCCCCTCTGGATCAGAAAAACAGAAGCACTACAATCTGCCATTCATATAGAAAGTGTGAGTAGAAAAAAGGATAGAGCACATGTGGGACTGAGAACATCTGCTCTAAGAAGCCATTTTCGAGGCAACTGAGCAGCAGCCTAGAAGTAACGTGGGTTTTCTGCTAGTGTTTTGGGAAAAGACAGGAGGAGAAATGGAGTTGGAAACTGGTGGGAGAAGAGTAATTAGGTCATGAACAGGCATCCCATCTTATGGCTTTTATTTTCCCAGGGCTCAGGCCTACAGTTTTGCTAGCAAGGGAGAAGAGTGATTAATTGCAGGAGCCAGAAATATGGCACCAAAACAAATTGCCTGCAGCTTGATATAGATGATGATTGGGGCCGAGTGGAAAGGGTTGTGGAGAGAGAAGCATGAAACAACAACTGATAAATAAATGTTCAACATTGGAGATGCAAACTGGAAAAAGAGTCTAGATTCTTGTGGCATCTCCATCTTCCCATTTTATAGCCACATAGTTTGGGATATTTTAAACGTTTTACATTTCAAAGTGACAGCTGCCCAACCCACATAGTTCTGCTACCAATGAAGTCTTGAATAATATAGAAAGCTAGAAAAAACACATGATAGAAATATGTCTCCTGGTGGTCTTGGCAAACATTCCCATTACTATATGTATATCATTTTCTGTGTAGGTTTTTTTCCTCTCTTTTTTTTGAGGCACTAGTGTGAGGCAATATACTATTCGTAAACTGTTTCCTGAAACATTTCACATGTGGATGCTGTAGTAGCATCCCCATTCCCCTTTGAAGTGGTCCTGTCTTCTAAGAAGATTAAATAAAGAATATTTATTAATTTCAGATACTTCCTCGTTTGCTATGTAGTAGATACTGTCATAGGTATTAGAAATACAAAGATAAAAACAGAACAGCCTTTGCCTTCAAGGAGCTTACATTTCTATCAGGGAAAACAAAATATATGCATATGTAAACAAATAAAAATATATACAAAGTACATCTGACATTTACCTTCAGTAGTTATGCGATGTGTATGGTATGGCATATAGAACATTAGACCTAGAATCAGAAAAACCTGATTTCAAATCTCACTTGAAGGCTTGAATTAGAATAATGATCTATGTGAGTAGAGAGAAGACATAAGAAATGTTGTCAAGGTAGAAGCTGTAATACTTGATGTGATCAGATATAGGAGTAAGAGAAAATAAGAAGTGTGAGGAATTAAAATTAAGGGTTTATATAATATATGAGAATTTTGAGATAATACTGTGGTTGCCAATTAGAAAAAATATTATAGCTCAAGTCAAATTGACTTTTAGTAGCTTTATTTACAAAAAAGTGGAAAGAGTGAAAGTAGAGAAATGTAAAAGAGGGTAGAATAAGAAGTCTAGCCTATCACCCTAAATGTTGCTCTGACCCCAGGAAGGACTTGTTAACCCCTCAGTTAGAGGACTCAGTGGTGAATTAAACAAGGGTTCAATCCATGCAGCCTCCTCCAAGAAGGGGAGGCCTCTCCCGAGCTAATCTCTCCAGAAGCCAGGAAAGGAGGGTCAGCTTCTCACTCACCCAAGCCCAAGTTCCAAAGAAGAAGATCCAGGAGCAGTTTTACCAGAAGCAGTCCAAGAGTCAGAGTCCCAGGTTGAAGTCCCAAGTTGTAGCTCCAAGCTGCAGTCCCAGTCCAAGATCCTCCAAGCCCAAGATTCAGGCCGAAGATCTCTTGGACAGGAAGTTTAGGACTTTTATAGTCCTTTTTCCATGTCCCTTCCTCCATTTTATGAGAGCCAATTGCAGTCTTTAAATTTGCTTAGCATTGTCCAGGGAGTGGTAAGTCACTTCTGGAGTTGACACGCACTTTTAACAAGTGGTTTGCGGACCTCCCCCACTTATTGTTAAGTAAGGGTGTTTTCAGTTTTTGTTGATTAATTAAAAATAGGTGAGGGGTGAGTTAATCCTATTTTCACAGGAGTCAAGAGTAACTCCATTATTATAAACCAGAATTATTGGAAATATGATACAATTTTTAAAAGAAATAGGGAACTTAAGAAGAGTTTGGGGAACAGATTTTGAGTTCTATTTTAGAAATGCTGAATTTGAAGATACCTATTGGACAGCCAGGTGGAAATGTCCATGGGAGGTTGGAAATGTGAGAGCCAAGGTCATAAAAGACCGTAAGGCTGGGAGAAGCTAGGGAGCACAGTGGATAGATCAGTAGGTTTGGAGTCCAGATGACCTGGGTTTAGATCCGGCCTTAGATACTTCCTAGCTTTGTAACCCTTGGTGAGTCATTTAGGCCCAATTGCCTTGCCAGTTTTCTATCTTAGAATTGATACTAAGGCAGAAGATAAGGGTTTATTTATTTTTTAAATTTTATTTTTATTGCCATGAAAAACAGACTTCCATATTGGTCGTTGTAAGATCACACTCATACATAACCTAATCCCCCAAATAAAACCATAAATACATGGATGTGAAAGATGACTCCCATAGGTCTTTCTGTAGAGGTGGATAGCATCCTGTCATAAGTCTTTCAGGATTGTGAAGATAAGGGTTTTAAAAAAACAACACAGTAAGTCTGGATAGAGATATTGGAATCTTTTATATAGCATTGATAATGGAATCTATGGGAACTGAAGAGAGCATCAAGTGAAAGGGTATAGAGATAGCAGAGAAGAGACCCCCAAGCACTGGGGTACACCCATAGTTAGGAGGTGTGATATGGAGGGTGATCTAGTTAAAGGGACTGAGGTAGGAGGGGAACTAGGAGTGGGTATCCATGAAGAGAAGGGAGTCACCAATATCAGATGCTTCAGAGAGGTCAAGAAAGATGAGAACTAAGCAAAAGACACTGGATTTGTTACTAAAAAGGAATCGTGGGTAATTTGGGAACAAGTAGTTTCGGTTAAGCAATAAGGACTGGAAGCCAGATTGTAAAGGATGAAGAAGAAATGGAGACGGAAAGTGGAGACAACATTTTCTAAGAGTTTGGCTATGAAAGGGAGGACAAATGTAAAGCAAAAGTTTGATAATGGGGTCAAAGGGAAGTTTTTAAGACCAGGGAAGTCTGGGCATGTTTATAGGGAACAGGAGAGAAACCAGTAGAAAGGGAGAGAGTGAAGACAGGAGGAAATTGTGAAGGGGGAAACTACCAGAGGGAAAGGAAGATGTGACAAAAGGGCAAAAGTAGAAAAGAGAACTGCCTCTTTATGAAAAGAATAAAGGGAGAGAGAATAAGAGATGACATCAAGAGGCTTTGAGATGTAGAATAGGGGAGAAGGAGCTCATGGCAAATGGCCTCATTTTTCTCAGTAAACTGTGAAGTGAAATTTTCTGATAAGTTGGAATAGGGATTAGATGGCGTGGGAAGCTTGAGGGAAGAAGAGGTTTAGAACAACAATTAAAAAATAGAGGAGCAAAAGAATTGCCATAGTGGAGGAGGGAGGCCATTGGGATTAGATAATATATATGCAGTGGAACCCATCTGGCATGGTTCACTAGCATGACTAGGAGAAAAAGAAGAGGCAGATGGTCGAGGTCATCCAGAATTTGGGTTTGGTGTGGCAGGAGCAACCCTTGGACGAGGGGACAAAAGATTCAAGAGTAGAAAACAGTTTACAGTTCTAACAGTTTAGCTTTTGGGTCAATATATAAAAGGAAAGAAAGTGAGATTCTTTCAGGGGTAATCACCTGGATTCTCCCAAGGTGTGGAGCCATTGGAAATTATGGTGCTGATGAAGAGCAGGTCTGGAGGAGGTTAGCATCGGGAGAAATGGAATGGTGGGATGTTAGAAATAAATTTCAGAATTATTGATTAGGAAAATGTAAAATTCATCAATGATGAGAGAAGGGAATGACCATGCCTACATAGGACTGAGAGAGATTGAAAGTATGAGCTATGGGAGTTGAGTAGATTGAGGAACTGAGAGGTCAGGATATTTGATGTAGCATCAAGTTTGGTTGTTGACGTCCTTCAGTAAAGAAAGGCAAGGGTTGGGGGGGAGAAAAAGAGGGCATTAAACTCCTCGAGGAGATGTAATAATATAGGGATTGGTAGAAAACTGTCACTGGGAACTGCTGAATAGGGGAATCAATATCTATCATTTATATATCATATTATGTTATATTATGTGATTAATCTACATTATATATAATGTATACATAATATGTAATAATTATATAATATGTTAATGTATTACAAATATCATGATAGATAGATAGATAGATAGATAGATAGATAGATAGATAGATAGATAGATAGATGGATGGATGGATGGCTAGATGGAGTGAATGTCAAAGGAGGAAAGGCTGTTGAGTGATGGAAGGAGAGGAAGGTTTGGAAGTGAAAATGGTGATCAAGGAAATCTGCCATTGTTCCCTATACCAGTGTGTTAGCAGGCTTGAGGAAAAATCTTTCTAGTACTTGAAAGAAAGGCTAAGCATGACGACAAAAGCTGTCCACTCCCATAGAAGGAACTGACAAGGTCCAACTATAGATCAAACTTTTCCTTTATTCTTCACTTTATTTCCTATTTGAATTTTTCTCTAGTGTTGAACTATATGTCTTCTTTCACAATATGATGAACATGGAAATCTGTATTGTATGATAATACATGGAATATCATTTTATATGCTGTCTTGGGGAGGGTGGAAGGGAGGGAGGGAAGGAGACAATATGGATCAAAAATGTCAGAAAACATTTTTTAAAAATTTTATCAATATGTTAAAAAAATAAAAGAAAGAATGGCTAAGGATACAGTGTCTTCTGAGGGGTGCCAGGTCACCAGGAAGGTCAGAAGATGGAAAAAGGTAGAAGATAAGGAAAATTTGTTAAAGGCAGGGTTCTAGAGGGCAGTAATGATAATGATAATATCACATTTCATCTGAATAGCATTTTTTACTTTTCCAAACACTTTTAATAATAAGTTTTATTCATTCCTCATGATATTCCTGTGAGGTGGGGAGGGTGGGTTTATCTCAAAGGGCACTGAAGTTAGGGATGCAAGGATGCTAGGAAAGCCTCCTGCAGAAGGTGGAATTTGAACTGAACTGTGAAAAAAAAAATCAGGGAATCCAGGAATGTAGAGGTGAGGGATTGATTTCCATCACGGAAAACAGTTGGTGAAAAGGCACAGAGATAGCATGGTGTCTGAGGAACAGCAAGAAGGCTGGTATCCCTGGCTTTTATGGTTCTGCAAACCCAAATAGAGGGATTAGATCTTCTACACATTTAGTGTATCATCATGGGGTTGGACTTGAATCTTTGTGACTAAATCTGGTGTTCTTTTCATTTACAGTCTTGTCATTGACACATCTAATTCTTAGTCCTTCTGGGATGTCCATCTTTTGAGTGCCAATATTTTGGAGAAATTTTGTGTATTGCTTCCTTTTTCCTAGAATTCTTAGTGATCACTGGGTCACTCAGGAACTTCTTTTTCATCTAGAAGGAACCATAGAGGTCATCTAGTCCAACCCCTTTGCTTTGTAGAAAATGAACCTCAAGATTGAATTTAACTGAGTTAGCCAAGGTTAGTAAGGGATAGAGGTGGGATTTGGACCCAATGCTTCTCACTCCTCCCAATTTAGCCTCCATTCTACTATACCACAATGCCTCTCTGCTATTTATTTACTATGATTATCTCAAGTAACTTCTTCCTTTGGGATTTTTTAAAGCTCCAACAATCCTGCCCATGCTGGAAACAGTTGTTTTTCATTTTTAACACCATCTAGAACACCCCTATTTATGTGATATATTGTAAAATGACCCAAGTATCTTAGACAAATACAAGTAAAGTTATTTTTAACTGATTCTTGGTCATGTTTTTAGTCATTTATTTTTGATCCTGTACCCAATACGGGCAGCCCTTTCAGTTGTGCCTGACTTTTTGTGACCCTATTTGGAGTTTTTTTTTGGCAAAGATCCTGGAGTGGTTTGCTATTTACTTCTCCAGCTCATTTTCCAGACGGGGAAATTGAGGCAAATAGGGTTAAGTGATTTGCGTAGAATCACATAGTGTCTGAGCCTAGATTTGAACCCAGGAAGGTAAGTCTTCCTGTCTCTAAGCTGGTCCTCTATCTTCACCAAATTGTTCGGATATATGCATACTTTACCAAATTCTGGTCTCTGAAAGTTCTAACAGGGATAAGACAGGACCTGTGATTTTTATTTGTAAAGGAAACTCCCTCTGCCATTGCAGATTGGTACTTTCTTTGAAATTCATAGGTTTATAACACTGTTTACATCTCTGAGAGGGCAAGTGACTTCCCCAGCATCACGTAGCTAGTATATCTCAGATCTAGGACTTGAACCCAGGACTTCTGGTTCCATGGTCAGCTCTTTATCTTTAATTATTTGGTAATAACAATTATATCTCTTCATTCAATAGAAATTTCAAGAAACCCTCACCCTTGATATAGCCTTATATGAGGTACAGAAATGTATAGTTTCTTTCTTTTCTTGTTCTCAGTTAGTGACAGTCGAAATGATGGGGATGATCCTCTTCACATTGCTCTAACCTCAGACATTATAGCCAGATTCCTCTGTGACACCAAGAAAGTGAAGGCAAATGAGTTCATTAATGCTTTAGAATTATCCTGGATCATGGTGTTTCACTTAACAGGGTCTCTCCAAGGAGTCACCGTGTTAACAGCAGCTAATGTCTGTCCATTAGATAGATAATGCCTGTGATGAAACCTGGACACTAAATGAGCTTAAAATACTTTACTGATACTTCAACTCTGTCATTATCTTATTCTGTTTTGTTTCTTTCAAGCTTACTCTGCAACTTTAAAGCCTTAAGAAATCCGCTTAAGTTCTCCGTGTCCTATACATAGTGCAATCCGTGAACAAAGATTAAAAAAGCAAAATCAAAAACTAAAAGTTAATGTATGAATTTCTGTGACCAGCCTGTAGATATTTTCAGGGAAAAGAGAAAGCCTGCTACTATCTTACTTTTCTTTGTTTTTTGGTTAATAGGATGGTTTCCCAGATTTCCAAGATACTGTGCAGACTCTTTTCCAGCAGGATGCTGTAAAAGTCCAGTTAGCACTGGCCAAAGCTAAAGGTGAAGAGTTTGCAGCACTTAATTCACAGGTAATGGAAACCACCAGTTTGGTAGCTGTAGAATTTTTTTATTCCCCCAAAATGGTGATGAGTAAAAAATAAACAACTGTGTCAGTTCGTTTTGGTTGTAAAGTTTTGATGACTGAAATAAATTCTGGTTGCCTCCAAAGTGTATCCTACTCACAGCTGTATAAACAAGATAGCAATCTCATCCTTTTTAGTTTGGTTAAATTTATGAACTGAATCTAATCTCATCCTATTTAAACATTCTTGTTCATTTTGAAGATTCAAGACTGAAGACCCCAAAGGGTCAAGCTACTGTTAGTTGCATAAAGACAGAACTTTCACTTCCTTGCAATGACTGCATGCATTAAACTTTTTAAAAGCCCCAACAATAGTAGTATTGTTTAAAATATTGTAAATCATACAGGAAATACTATAACCATACTTTAAAATTTTAAACTGATGATCATTGATGAGCAAGTACTATGACATACATACATATATGTTCTGTGTGGCACAGTAAATGGAGTTTTGGACTTGGAGTTAAGAAGACCTGGGTTCAAATCCCAACTCTGAATCTTACTACTTAAAGTAAGATTCAACTAGGTCACAACTTGCCTTGATCTAGGCAAGTTATTTAACTGCTTCTACCTCAGACCATTTCTTAGGATTATAAAATTATGGATTTGGAACTGGAAGAGATCTTAGAGGTAATCTAGTGTAACCTTTTCATTTTACAGGGGACCAGAGAATTTGCCAAAAGTCAGTGCTAAGTGCCAGAGGTAGAATTTGAACCCAGAACATCTGACTTGAAATTCAAGCTCTTTCCACTGAAATACACTGCCCCATTGCCATAGATTGCAATTTGTGTTGGTGAATGGAGTTTCCACAAATAGAAGTCCACCAAGGCAAAATCACAGATTCTTTTTGCATTTTTATTATTTTGATATTTGTTTAATACTTTTTGTTCTGATATCACATTTATTTACAAATATAATTTTCTCCCCTTTCCCTGCCCAGAACCTTTCTTTGCAAAAAATATATAAAAAAGAAAAAGTTCATTAAAACCTAGACACTGACCACATCTGACAACACAGGCAGCATTCCACATGCATAGTACTCTGCCTCTCCAGTGAAAGGAAGGAGGTATATTTTGTAAATTCTCTGCGGCCAACCTTGGTCATTTTAAATAGATTTTATTCAATTTTGTTTTATTGTTCTTTCTGTTGACATTGTTGACAGTAATGTATATATTGATTTCTTGGGTCTATTTTCTTTTACTCTTCCACATTTTCTAGAAATCTTCCATATTTATTGGAATTCTCATATTAATCATTTCTTGTGGCTCAGTAATATTTCATTATGTTTGTATACCATGATTTGTTTTGCCAGACCCAAGTCTTTGAGCACTTACTTTTGTTTCTAGTGCATTCTGCCATAGAAAAGTGCTACTTGGAATATTTTGGAGCAATGCTTAGCAGGAATATCTCTGGGTCAAAAGGTGTGGAAATTTTAGTCATTATTTACTTCATCTATTTGCTTGTCCTTAAGTTACTTAACTATTTCTAGTGGAACTGACATTTCACATGATTTTCAAAGTTGGGTTTAGAAATCAATGTTTTTTATCATTATGACAATGATAAACATCACCCATTGAAATGTTTTTTTATTGTTGTGGACAATTAATTTTTTATTTTTCAGAACAAGCTTTTTACTTATTTTTAACATTTTTTCAAGGTCCTAATTCTCTCCCTCCCTCCCACCATTTCCCAACCCACTGGGAAGGCAAGCAATCTGATATTAATTATACACATGGAATCATGCAAAACATTTCCATATTAGCCATATTGCAAAGAAGTAAGAAAACTAGAGAAAGTGAAAAATTATACTACAGTTTGCATGCATCAGTTCTTTCTCTGGAGGTGGAGAACATTTTTTCATCATTAGTCCTTTGGAATTCTCTTGTTTTTTGTACTTATCAGAGCAGCTAAATCTTTCACAGTTGATCATCATTACAATATTGATATGACTGTATACAATGTTCTTCTGGTTCTGCTTATTTCACATTATGTCAATTCATGTAAGATGTCCTATATATTTTTCTGAAACCATGCTGTTCTTTATTTCTTACAGCACAATAGTTTTACATCACAGTCATATGCCCTAACTCGTTCGGCTGTTCCCCAACAGATATGCATCCCTTCAATGTCTAATTCTTTGCCTGCACAAAAAGAACTATTTTAAATATGCGTGTATATATAGGTCCTTTTAATTTTTCTTTGTTCTTTTTCCTCCATTTAAATGGTGAAGGGACATATTTAGTGTTGCTATATTCTGTTTTTGGATTTTAAAGAAAATGATTTATAAGTCAGCTGTATGAAAAAAAATCTGGGAGTTTTAGGAAACTGTTAGTGGTGTGAAATGTTGAGCGAAAGAGCTGATGTGGCCTTAGGCTGAATTTGGGGAGCTGTAGTGTTCAGTATTAGGGAGTGTAAGGGTTAAAATAGGGGTTTTGTCAAAATAAGAGAGCAGCTTTTAATAATTTAAGTGTTAATGAGAATATAGTAGAGTTGTAAAATAATATTATCCCTTTAAACCAGAGAAAAGAAAACTTCTAGCCGCTTTTAACAATTAACAATTTAGTTTCATTAAAATAGAGATAGTAAAAGAATATAGTAAAGGAGGGAAAGATAGAAAAGAAGAGAGATTACTAATCTCATACTCTATAAAATAAACCTAAAATTCCCAATACTACCTAAAATGCCTAATAACTACCACTGTCTTCTGAGGACAGCTGCTTCTTGCTTGGCAAACACCAGGCCTATCTAACCTACACTATATATAAATGATTCACTAACTACCTAAATCCCTAAAATAATTGATAGCCACCACTCACTCACTCATTCAATCAGTTTTCTATAGCAGCCCAAACTGTCAATAGCCAACTGACAGCAGATCCTTGCCTGGGAGACAGACCTCCTGCTTTCTAGAGATCCCAGAGTCAAAAAGTCCTTTAAAGGCTAAAGCCAAAAGCCCCCTCAGTAAGTTCAGGCCTGCCTTTATATTCCAGCAACTAAATGCCAACCCACACTACCAGCAATCAACCCCCAAATACCAACTTATGCCCTGCAGCCAACTTTCCCACAACTGCCAGCCTTAACTGTCAGCAACTGACTCACCAACTGTGAGCAACTGACAGCCTGCAACTGACGCAGGCCCCATAGGAGGATTCTGGGTTCCTACTTCCTGTCACTGTGGACTGGTTAATTCCTACACATCTCTATGGAAAGAGGACCTCTAGGTCCTCTGTTAAATTAAAGAAATTAAAGAATTCCTTTTTACAGGAGGTAACAGTTCTGTCCTATTCTGCCTTGGTCAGACCACATCTGAAATAGCGTATTCAGTTATGGGTGTTGTATTTTAGGAAAGATGTTGATAAGCTAGAAAGGAGAAGGGCTGTCGGGATGGTGAATGACCTTAAAATATTATCTAGATAGCATTTAGATAAACTTTAAGGTTTACATAGTACTTTATAGATATTATCGTATTTGATCTTATGTAAAGGAGTACTATGATTATTTATTTAACCCATGAGGAAATTAGGGCTGCTAGAGATTTAAGGGACTTACCTGGGTTTTGCATAACAAGCTAAGTGTAGAGGACCGGATTTGAACTCCTATCTTTCAGACGTTAAGTATGGCATTCATATCTACTATAATATCTAGTTGATGTATCAAATGAAGATCAATGGAAGGATTTGGGGATCTGTAGCTTGAAGCAGAGAAAAGTTTGAGGGAAACAAAATTTGCATCTTGAAGTAATCGAAGGTCTGTCTGAGATGAGAGGCAGCTAGAAGATGCAGTGGATCATCATGCTCCAGCCATGGAGTCAGAAAGACTCATCTTCCTGGGTTCAAATATGGCCTCAGTCACTTGCTGAATGTATGACCTTGTGCAAGTCACTTTACCTTATTTGCCTCTGTTTCTTCAGCTGGAAAATGAGCCAGAGAAAGAAATGGCAAACCTTTCCAGTCTCTTCAACAAGAACAGCCAGAATGGGGTCACAAAGAGACAGACACAATTGAAAAATGACTGAACAATAACAAGATGTAGAAGGGTGTCAGGTGATTTACTCAGCTTGGCCTCAGAGGGTATGTGTGTATGTAAGGCACAGAAAAGAAGCTTGATTTAGAGAGAAACTTCCCAATAATTAGAAGCCCTATAGACCAATAGAATGGACTGACACATAAGGTCCATTTCCCTCTTTCTAGAAACTTCCAAACAAATAGTATTATCATGACTATTTTTAGATTATAAAGAGGATTCTTTTTTTTTCAGGTAGGAGTTGAATTAGACGGTCTCTGAGGTCCCTTCCAGTTTTGAGAGTCTGATTCTAATTGGAAGTTATGGGAAAATAGGAATATATGAATAAGATAGGGATAGAAGGGCTCAGAACTGGAACTACATTGGTTAAAGGGAACTCCCAGAGGTGGAAATTCCCTCTACTAATGCAGGAAGATTTTTTTCATAACAATTTACAGTCTTAGAAAGTTGTCTGGAGCATTGAGAAGTAATTGACTTGCCCAGGGACACACAGCCACTTGAGAAGATTTAGTTCTAATATACTGAATTATTTGTATCTCTGAGTTTTGAATGCAGGCTCCTATTTGTTCCTCAGACCTCCTGACTCATTCTTTTGTTCTAGCAAATTCAAGGAATGCCCCACCCTAGAGTCTTTTCCATTGTAGGGTAATGAAAGGGGCGATTATGGATTCTTTCTTGTCTGGCAGATAAAAACCTGCTTAGGTCAGGTGTATCATGGAGTCCCAGGACAGAGCCTTGAATTTCACATTGAAATGTATTGAACAAAGTCACTCATAGCCAGGGCAAATTTGATTTCTTCTGAACATGGGAATCATAGGACATAGGAAGTTAAATGAAATAATCTTATATGGGACATGATGTTTGTAAGTGATGTGCTGAGTCACGAAAGTGAACGTCTTGGTTATCAATATAGGAAAATACCCAGCTGATTTTCCAAGGAATCAGGGAGGGAATAAAAAAGCTGGATGACTTCCTCATTGCCTATTCACCAATTAGGAGATTATTTTTGAATATTGAAGTTTTCAAAATTATACTTAATGATCCAAGCAGCAGAATTCCTGGGTCTTTGATCACCAAGAGAGCTCACTGATCAATTAATTTATTGGTTATTGCTAGCCTAATCAATAAATTGATTTTCTTACTCAGAAGCCAGACTTAGAATTTTTAATTGGCACCTACTGTGTATCAGAGGTAGAATTTAGACCAAGGTCTTCTTGACTCAAGGGCCAGCTTTCTACCTATCATGTTATACTACCTCCACGTATTTGGAGTGTATGTTTTCCTTTTGAGTTAGTTGTTGCTTTTATATTTTTATACTTTGTGGCCTTTCACAATTAGAAATTAAATCAGGCATGAAGGGAAGTTATTACTTTTCATTTCTATAGTTTTCTTAGTGCCTTGTATAAAGGTATTCAGTAGTGTGCAGGGAAAAACCACAGAACTCTGCAAGACTCTCCACTGTGTATTTTGTATATTGAAAACCAAAACTTTTACTTTGATGATTCAGCACATCGTTTACAAACATTATATCCCATATGCCATTGTTTCATTTAATTTCAATATCTTAGGTAAATTCCTATTGGGTTTATTTGAGCTCTTTCCTCCTCAGCAAAGCATCAAAGATAAGCCCCTAGAACATGATTCAGGGAGCTTTAGCCTGTTTTTATTTCTGATGGTACAGGAAGAAGACCTGAAGAAGAAGTTTTGGGGAAAAAATAGGTATATGTTCCTAGGTGGTATATAGGGTGTTTAGGGAAGACCAGCACCTTGGGTGCGAGGGTTTGCTGAGCCCTTTTTGGGGCTGCTTATCCATTTTTGGTGTCTCCCTGTCCTTCAGCTCTAACCTGGAGCACCCAGAAGCTGTGGCATTGGGTAGCAGCCATCCCCTTGTACAACTGTCATGGCAGATGGGCTAATAAGCCAGAATACTGACAGCCTTCAGACCCATTGATGAGGGAGGGAATGTCTACCCCATGCATGCGAGGGGATGAGAATAATTTGTTCCAATGGCCATGAAAGTGTTGAAGCAAGCACTCTGGGATGTTTAGAGCTTGGTCAGACATTGAAGAAACCATGGACATCCGCTGCCTCCCTCCTAACCCATCACCAGTCATCTTGACTGTTGTCTTTGCCACTGGAAGAGAAAGTGAGCCTGACAATTTTGTGCGACTCTGCCTCATTGAAATCCCATTCCAGATATCACTGCACAATGTCATGGATCCTTTTCGAAAACGAAGGACAAACAGCAACTGCACTAACAACCACAACACATCTTATCTTGATAAAGGAACCAGGATGTTTGGTAGAAAGTGCCCTAGATTTGCAATCAGAGGTTCTGTGTTTGGGTCAAACTGTTTGACTTTGGGCAAATAATTGAACCTCTCTGAACAATTTAATTCAATAAACATTGATTGAGTGCCTGTGTGCCAGGCAGTGTGCTAAGCACTCACCTGCAGAAATCCTGTCACCTACTTTAATGGGCTTGTCATGAGGATCCAGGGAGAGATGGATGTCAAGCACTTTGTGAATCACAAAATGCTCTTTAGAGCAAAATGTATTATTTTGGATTTGGGGGAAATACTTCGGTCCTGTCCTGCTTCATAAAGAAAGCTAACCTCCTTCTACAATGTGGAAGTTGTTCGGTATCATTCTAGATTGTTTCATTTCTGTGAGAGGTAAATTGGGCTTATTTTTCCCAGGAAGTTTTACACCTTTTCTCTCTGTAGCCATAATGTCCTCCTCTATTTTCAGAATCCGTGTAGTATCCCAAAATAAAGATGCCAGGATATCGCCCTGTGTGTTGGAAGCAACTCCTAACAGATGCTGCTGTTTCATTTAGATTTCTTAGGAAAAGAATCTTTAAAGGGGACTAAGTAGTTCGTACGCAGTCCCCAAGACCTTTTGCTTTTCAGTCGAAAGAGGAATCCTTTTTATAGATCTTAGAAGATAGCTTGATTGCCAGAAATCCATTTGGTGTTGTGGCATGGTATTATAGGCATGCATGCATATTTATGGAGCGTGTGTATGATATATGAAAGTGTGAACTTATTTTAATGAATGCAAAATATATTTGCTTTGGAGTCTTAAATTGGCACCTTCAAACCTTTCAAGAGTCTGAACTAGACAGTTTTAGTCACTGATTTTATTTTTGCTTTATTAGCAGCCTGAAAAGGTGATGGCAAAACAGATGGAGTTCCTTTGCACCCAAGCTGGTTATGAGAGACTACAACACGCGGAAAGGCGATTGTCTGCAGGGCTTTACCGGCAGAGCTCAGAAGAGCACAGTCCAAATGGCTTAATAGCAGATAATTCCGATGGACAAGGTAGAGGTGTTTCCCTGAATGATATTACAGCCAGGAATCATTATTTTGAAGATAAGCAGACAAGGGTATTATTAGGTTATGTTTGTCTTATTTTCCAAATGGTGTCTTAGAGGTTTCACTTAAAATTATTTTTCACAAGTTTTCCATTTTTATAAAGGCAAAGAAAAAGATGCTTGATAAAGCTTGGCATTTAGGTTTTTAGGAGTCACTCATCTATAGATATGAAATTTTTCTTTGTTTCTTTTGATATTTTCCAACTGTATCTGACACATGTGATTGACAGATCTTGTAAAATGTGTGGGTGGAAAAGGGAGACTTCATTAATGGAGTAAAAATAAATAAGATGGCTTGTTTCCCCCCAAAGATTGTTGTCCAAAGCCAATATCTATTATTCAAAGAAGGACCAAAAGATGGTATTTCTTAAGACTTTTTGTCTTTTAAACCAGCAGTGAAACTTGTCAGGTGTTGGTGTTTAGTTTCTAATGAAATATGGAGGCTGTCTCCAAAGCCTTATGACTTTTCCAATAGAATGGATACAAATGGAAAGGACAAATTAGGTTGTATTCAGTGACACTCATGAAATGACTAGTCCTCTGAAAATATGATATAAACTATTTCATATTTTAAAGATTCATGATTTCATCTGTATGGCTACCCTCCATTTAGACTTCATAAATGGTTACCAGGAGTGGTTGCATCTAAAATAAATTATCACCCTGTGGCCAAGTTGGCCTTTAAAAATCTAGAGACTGTACATACTACCACAGGTATCAGAATAGGACTTGGAAATCTTTTTTCTTTTCTCTTCTCTTCTCTTCTCTTCTCTTCTCTTCTCTTCTCTTCTCTTCTCTTCTCTTCTCTTCTCTTCTCTTCTCTTCTCTTCTCTTCTCTTCTCTTCTCTTCTCTTCTCTTCTCTTCTCTTCTCTTCTCTTCTCTTCTCTTCTCTTCTCTTCTCTTCTCTTCTCTCAAAAAGAAACTAAAGTATGAGATCTTGAAGGTAGGGGAATTGGGAGAGAAGGGTTCAAGAGAGAAGTGTCCCATGACTGTATTTATGTTTTGGTACTACCTTTTCCTGACCTTTTCCCCAAAGATGCAGAGCCAACATCATATCTTTGTATGTTTTATCATTGCTAGACTATCATCTACTTTGATTGTTATTTTAGTCCTATAAGGAGCTGCTTCTTGTCTAAGACCATGTTTTCTTAACTGCATTTCTATACTACAAAACAAAATACTACCTATTTTAGGAAGAGAGTTTGAGCATTAGAGGTGGAGGGAAAGAAATTCCTTTCTATTTCTTGTATATTAAAAATGGTTTTCATTGAAATCTCATTGTGCTTATCTTTTCTGTCATGGGCTTAATGTGAACAAATATGTCATGAAGGCAGGTTTATGAAGAATTGTAAATTTAGAAATTAGTATGAAGACAGTCCTGAACACTTTCAGTGACTGCAATAAAAATTATTTTTCTTGACAACTGCTCATTTTAGACCTAGAGATTTACTTGTAAAATAAGTTCAATAGATGTAAACCAATCACACTTAACTTCCAACATCATCTTCCATAGAAAGAATCCCAGAAGAAAGTATAGCAGCATGTGGAGGTCATGTGTAGCCAAATGAAAAGAATCCCTTTTATATGAGATTAAGGAATAGTGTGGGAAAGAACTTTCATTGCTGATGTAAAGCATCTATTCAGAAGCTAGAAAAAAAGCTTCAGTTTTCATGGATAGTCTTGGCACCTCTGGAAGAAAAAAAAACAGAAAAGAAAAAAATGTAGTATTAGGAATTATGAATTGCAAATGTGTTTTGATATATGGGAGTATATAATTTGGAATGTACCATTTTTTAACCATATCCCTGGCCTTTTATTCTCTTCTGCACATTCTTGTGGTCTCTCTCTATAACAAAATTAGGACACCTTTCGAAGAAGAGGTGGAGCAAGGAAATGCCTTAAGCAGGAAACCTTGTTTTTTCTTTTTATAAATGGAAATAAAAATTAGGAATCACAATTTTTATCTGATTTGTTGTGAACTTTGTTAAAAATCTAACAGTTTGGAACACATAGAGCAGATTGGTATTTTTTAAAAATGTATTAAATTCATGCAGAGGAGGCAGTTTGATTAAGTGAAAAGAGTCTTTAGATTGAATCTTGGGTCTACTCCCTGTAGAGAAGAGCATGTTGTTTAATTCCTGGGGTCCTGTTTTACAGGGTGTTGGTGTTGGTAGTAGTTTTGGAACAGTGATCTCTAAATTTCCTTCTAGCTCTTAAGTTATCTTTGATCCATGAACTTGACTTCTTTCTTTTTAAAAAATAATTTTTTTCTCTACTGCTGTCAAAGTTTCTAGTGCTATTTTTGTTCATAAAGAAACAGATTGCTGTAGCTCTAAACATTTCTTGTCTTTCTTAAAACATTTTGAATGTAAAGAATCCTGGTGTTTGCCTAATGCAATTTTTAATGTAATTTATTTTATTTTTCAGTAGGAGAAAGACCCTTGAATCTTCGAATGTCCAGTTTACAAAACAGACAGCCTCCACATTTTGTGATGGATGGGGAGCTGAGCAGACTTTATTCCAGTAATGAGGCCAAGTCTCAGTCATCAGGTAAGAATGCAGTATATAATGAGAAAGAACTTCACTTCTCTCTAAGTTCTTCCTTTAAAAAAAAAAAAATCATAAGGGGCCAGCCCAGTGGCTCAGTGAATTGAGAGCCAGGCCTAGAGATGGGTGGTCTTAGGTTCAAATCTGGCCTCAGACACTTTCTAGCTGTGTGACACCCTGGGCAAATCACTTAACTCCCATTACCTAACCCGTACCATTCCTTCTGCCTTAGAACCAATACATAGTACTGATTTTAAGATGGAAGGTAAAGGTTTTAATTTAAAAAATATCACAATCAACATGGTGCCTCTAAATAACACTTGATTTTTTTTTGCCATTTTTTTCTGGAAGTCTTATCAAATATAATGAAATATATCATTGCATATTGGCCCTTCCAATCCAAGGGCGTATGCATAACAGAGACAGGGTTTTGGACATGACATTTATAATTTTTATGTGTTGGTGCAGCTGCTCTGATAATGGTTAGATGCACAGATCAACTAACAGTTGATTTCATTCTTTTTTTTTAAGAGGCATTTGTAGGGATGTAGAATTGATGACACAGAGGTGTCTCTGTGTTAAGAAAATTGTATCTCTGATAAAGGCCTTATTTATCAAATATACAGAAAACTGTGTCAAAATGATAAAAATCTAAGTCATTCTCCAATTGATAAATAGTCAAGGAGTAGGAAATAGGCAATTTGAGAATCAAGACCATATATAATCACATGAAAAAATGCTCTAAATCACTCCAGAGTAGAGAAATTCAAATTAATGACGAAAACTCAGTATAGACATATTTAAGTTTCCCAAACAGATAAATGAAAAGCTGATATTCAGAGTACTTAAATTAATTTAATTAGCAACTGCTGGTTAATGCTAGTACACCCAAGTGTTTATATATTAAAGTTTATCAATTCTTTAGTGAAGAGAAACACATCATTAAAATAGCCATTGAGACTACTGCTTATTGAAGATCCATTAAAAAAGAAAATATCTAGATAAATTGAAAATTGAATTTAACTGACCTACTCCAATCCTCTAATATTACAGATGAGGAAACTGAGGTCCTGAAAAGCCATAACATGGCAATTATTTATAATGCGAGGGTAGGGAAATAGGCTTCAGATAATAAAAATTCATCTCTGCCTTTCGTGTTCCTTAAAGTAGAGTATACCTGCATGGTGCGCTGTTGGTGGTTGATATTAAGAGAGATTAGTCATTCGTTTTCAGTATGTGTTACTATAAGCAGATTGTTAAGACATAAAACCCTAATTAACTCTGGGTGCTGTGATTTCTGGTCATCTTTTTTTTTACTTTTTTTTTGGGGGGGGGCTGGGGCACAGGTCACTTAATGGGAATCTGGGAATACTATTAGGAAGTTAGGGAGATTAAAACTGTCCTGGTTACCCTCATGAATTTTACCACATTTAAAAGCATATTACTTTTTTTAAAGGATTGTTTTTAACATTTTGCCCTAATTCCTATTCTATGAAAAGCTTTCAAAAGAGGAACACATGTTTTTGTGATATTTCTTGCATCCATATGGATACAAACTTAGTATTTATTGCATAATCAGTCTAGGGCATTGATAAAAAACAAAGCAAAGGAAGTACTGACCAGTTGGGGGCCCTGTGTGTTTTCTAGAAAACTATAAAATGAGTTCTATGATTTTAGGGAAGCTACTAGTTTCTGCTAGGATTTCTAGGATACTTGGTTGGCAAAAACAAGTAGTATTAAATACTGAATTAAAGATTTTGCTTTATGATTGTGTAAAATGTGAAACGTATAATACATATAATATTCCCTGGAATGCTTCATTGTTGGATTTCCTTTGTTTTTTTAAACCTTATCTTCTGTCTTGGAATCAATTCTGTGTATTGGTTCCAAGACAGAAGAATGTTAAAGGCTAGGCAATGGGGTTAAGTGACTTGCTTAGGCAAGGGCATAGCTAGGAAGTGTTTGAGGCCAGATTTGAACTTAGGACCTCCCCACTCCAGGCCTTGGATGTATTTTTTAATTAGTAAAGGAAGGAGAGGCCTTCAGCTTTTGTTCTAGTTTCCTCATCAGGAAAATCTCTTCAATATTCCCATATTTTGTTGTGCAAAGGTATTCCTCTCTCATTCTTTTCAACCGTTCCCAGAATGGTTCCCATTTCGGACCAGAAACTTTTTATAATTTGTAATTTTTATATTTCCATTTTATATTTTATATATATTTATTATTATTTTATATATACATTTATATATAAAATATAATTATTCTATATTTCCATTCAGTCTTATGACCCCTTTTTTTTTAAATGTCCTGTTAGATAAATGAAAGGACTGATGGCTTAAGGCCTAAGGAGACAGCATGATGGATTAGATGGAACATCAAAGTTAGAGTCAAGTTGAGCTAAGTCCAAATGCCACCTCTCCCATTTAGCACCTTTTGTGGCCGTGGGCAAATTTCTTACCTTTCCAAACATCAGGTTCTTCATCTGTAAAGTGAGGCTCCTTATCCCTGCAGGGGAGCGGCGATGCTCCCATGAGAGAGCAGGCATAAAATAGGAGAGTCAGTGCTGTGTAATGGAAGATTGCTGTTCAGTTGTGTCCAACTCTTGGCCAAGATTCCGGAGTGGTTTGCTGTGTCCGTCTCCAGCTTGTTTCCTAGATGAGGAAACAGGCAGACAGCACTGAGGGACTTGCCCAGGGTCACACAGCTGTGCAGCATCTGAGTCTCCCCCACTTCAGACCTGGCACTCTCCCCTTGGCCACCAGCTGCCACAGGGGGAAGAGGGAGGCAGAATTGGAGAGTAGAAGACTTGCTGTGAAGTTTCACTTCTGCTCCTTTGTACCTGGATGCCCTTGGGCAGAATCACTTCATCTTTCTAGTCCTCAGTTTCCACATCTGAAGAATCAGAGTGTTAGGCTTGACCTTGCAGCCCTCCTTCCATGATCCTTGAATTTGGAAATGTTCTTCTATTTTTCATTACAATCCAAAGATAAGTGTTTGTATTCTTAACTAAAATTTGTGTATAGAAATTATACTATATGAAGCACGGTTTAATAATCTTTTTTAAAAAATTTTTATTGATTAATTAAAATATTTCCATGGTTACATGATTCATGTTCTTTGCCTCCCCTCCTTTCACCCCCTCCCACAGCCAGTGCACCATTCCATTGGGTTTTACATGTGTCATTGATCAAGACCTAGTTCCATATTGATATTTGCACCCGGGTGAAATGATCTCTTTTCTGATTACATTTTTCTTTGTTTCCATTTTGATGCAGAAAGCCTTGGGATTTTAAAGGATTTCCCTCACTCGGCTTTTAACTTAGAAAGGAAGGTCATAAAAACAGAACCTGAAGATACGAGATAGCCATGATTCTCCCACTGTACTCTGGAAAAAATGGCGCCGGGTCTGAGGATAAAGCTACAACACAAAAACAAGCCTTAATAACCAATGTTGCCTCATTCAAGTCAAACAGATTTCATAGCCAAAGCTTACGGACTGGTACATTTGTCTGTGGAAACTGAGTGGGGGTGGGGGTGGGGGGAGAAGGGATAGGAACAACATCACTATCTAGAACAGTAATATCGGTAAATACACATTCCTGTATAAGTTGTTTCATTATGTGGGGAAGCTTACAAATTAATATTGTAGGCGTCCATTATTTAAGAATGTAAAATGTATTTGTATAACTTATAAAAGTAAAATCTAGGTGTTGAGACACGTGTTCAGTCCAGTAGATGTGGATACAGTTTATTTTACTTGAAATTTCAATGTCTACTTTAAATGTATCTAGCATAAATATGATTGTTATACATCAGAATTTAGAAATCTATGAGATTATAGGAAAGAAAGCTAATTAAAGTGACTGGTAAACAGCAAGTTTACTTTATTTGGGAAAATAGAAAACAAATACTTACTATTTTAACAAAGGACGTTTTGAGTGGCTGATCTTGTTTTAGAGGAGATATATATGTGTATATATATGACATTTATTAATGTAATGTCATTTTATTGGTTTCATCAGTGTACATTTAAATATTAATCAAGTACTAGGGAAAAGCCAGAAACATCAATATGGTGGCTGCCATATGGACATGACCTACAGCATTGGCCTTTGCATAGCATATGGCATTAAAGCATTAAAAAAAAAAGATCGGAATATCTTCCTTGGACAGAAAACTTGAGACAAGTAGCTGGATGTGCAAATGGCCGAGTTTCAGTATGGATATTTCAGAGCACTAATGCAGATCCCCAAAGGAGCTCATCCTGACGGTGATAAAGGCGTAACGGATGATGGCCAGATCCATAGACCACGACTGAAACAACTTTCCTCTGTATCTTGAAATCTTTCTCCTCCTGCATAGGCGGACGTGAGAGACTAGATGCCAACTAGGAGGTGCCCTCCTGCCCAAATGATACTCTGTTTTTACCAATCACTGGAGACACTGTGCAGACATGCTTTTTACTTTGTGTGCTTTTAGTCGATACCTGTATTCGTTATTTATTTTGCAAGTTTAGTTTTTGGTACGCCTTTCATCCCTGCAGATGCAGTTTTCCCTAAAAGTAATCATCGATTGAATGAATTTCTCTTTTTAATTTCCACTGTTTAATATGGGGACCAGACACACACATGCATACATAGACACACATATGTATGTATGGTGGGCATAGTTACATGCTAAGAATGTTTATCTGCCCATCTGTCTACTCAAGAATAAGAATCTCACATTTGAATCCTTCCCCCAGGACAAAATTCCAATGGGGCTTTTATCAGAGCTTTTTATCAAAGCTTCCCTTCCCTGTTGGTTTGAGAGGAGGTAACAAGGACGTGGATAGCTGACAGATGTCCATACTTATCACAGAGGAGCTAACCCTCAGATAAGAATATGGCCTGTGCCATGGAACACACCATTTCTGTCTCTAGTTTGGTTCTGCATTGTAGACACGTAACAATGTGCGTCCAACTAAGCTCTGTCAACCCGATGTTAAACGAGATGTCTGCACTGTAGTCCCTGATCACTGTAAATGTGTATAATTGTTTTATCACTTTTGATTTGTGGAACAGCTTTATAGTGGAAACACCAGTCAACAACTTTTCTATTATTAAAAGGCGGTTTTTCCTCTCTAAATGGTTCATTGTACTGTATGTAGTGTTTTGACCATTGGCCAAGCTTTTTATGTATGCTTCAACTTTGTTGCTATTTTGAGGTTGAAGATGTGGTTGTCTTTGTTCACTGTATGTGGAAATAGTACAAGTAGGATTTAAATAGAATGTTTCTTCAGTTTTTAATATTAGCCATAGCACTGGTTAGTATCTGAGTAGTTTCATGAAACGTTTCACGTATTCTAATATGTTTTGAGAGATTTTGTGCGATAAAAAAAATCGGATTATTAATATTCAAGTTTATAGACAGTAAGCAACAGATTTTTTTTAAAAGATGCATTTATCTTCCCTCTAATATTTGTCACAATGTCTGTGACCAAAAAATGTGCATGGACCAAACGACTTCATCTTTGAATATGTAGATCTGTATGATTGGTTAGCATCGTTTGCTGATCTTTTAAGTAAATCATGAGAGGAACACCTCGCAAGAACAATTTCAGTAAAATATAATTTTTATTTTGTAAACACTAATGTATTAAATTTGCTATACATTAAAGCATATAATATATATTTTTATTTGAACTGTACATATGATTCAGTTGTCCTAGCAAGTTCACTATGTTTGTTATAGGATATTTTCTCTAATCAAATTCCATTGGTTATTTTGGTATCATAACTCAAGAGGGTTAGTACCCCAATATATGAAGCTTTACCATGTGAAGTTTGTAGCTCTGTAATTTATTGAGCCTGTCCATTGAGGAAAAGAATGAAGATGGCCAGGAGAAGCACATTTGCTTCCAACGATAGTTTAAAAAAAAAAAGTTTTAGCATTTCATATATTTCTAATTTTTAAGACAAACAGAACACTTCACCAAATGGCCTTTCCATCTCCTCATTATCTGTTTAACATCTATTATATTTCAAGCCGTAGTTTCTGATATCTACAAAGTAATTCCTTAAAAAAAGAAATTCAGTCGACTTTATATTTCCTAGTTATAGGCCTTTGCTGACAATGGGTACTCCATAAAGTCTGTTGAGTATTATTGCTGCTAGACTGATTTTGGTCTTGATTTCATTTAAACACTGCACCAGGGTCTTCAGAAATGAATCATTTCTCCAAGGTACTTGAGGAACAAACTAACATCCCTGTTCTCTAAAGGATACAGATTCATTAAGTAGGAAATAACTAAAGTTAGCAAGAATTCAGCAAACATTTGGTATTTACAACAGCTTGAAGCATATGACCAAAAGATGGTAGCTGCTGCTTAACTAAAGATCAGGGTATGTCCCACCTGTACATGTGAGAAATTTAGGAAATGTGTCTCATTTAAACTTTAATCAATTTGTTATTACTAAAATTTTTTGAAGTGGCAAAAAGTATTCCAAAAGAATTTTTAATGTGTTAATTTTTAAATTAAATCCTTTGCTATTTACTCAGAGAGTGGATTTCTAGGATTACCCCCTGCCCCTTCACCAGAAAGAAAAGCTAAAACTAAGAATTTTAAGGCCCTGGCTTCCCCCTCAGCCTTTTCCTGGATATTCTATAGAATATCAAAAGCATTTAAACCCTCTTAATTCCCCTCATTCTTTTGGCTCACTCTGAATTGATCCCTAAAAGAAGGGTTAAAGGGCAGAGAATAAGTATTAATTAGCTTAGATCATTTACATTCAGAATGCTCCCTCCCAAAATGTTGATGGCAAAGCCTTATAATTTGCCAAATAAATCCTTTAACCAGAAATTAAGATATTTTGTTGCAATTGCATAAAATAAAATGTTTCTCCTAGTTAAATTCATATGAACAGTGTACATGTAAATATTAAAGGGACTAGCATGGTGCAGTGGAGAAAGTGCCGAATTTTAGAGGGCTTCAGATCATACTCTTAGACTTAAAACAGTTATTTAACACTCTTCAGCCTTCTTTCCCATCCTGTTTCTTGATCTGTAAAGTGAAGGGGTTGCACCAGCTTGATCTCTGAGACTCCTTCAGTGATACTCTGACCCCTTCCCTTTTCTTTCAGTATCCTTGTATGAAGAATTTTTTATTACCATCCTTCTTTTTTTCCAGCTTATTTTTCCCCTAGGTACTATCCTAACCCTTGCTACATTCGTACTTGATCAGTTTTTGTGCTTCACTAAGCATCTAAAAGCAGTTTATTGCATGGTAGATCAGATGATTTGTTTCTTTAAATTGGTAAAATCTACCCAGAATAAGACGTGCTCAGGTTCTGACTCATTCTTCAATGATCAAATGCAGTCTTTACTTCAAAACACAGTTTCCCCTAATGATGCAGCTTTTTCTGAAAGCCATCTAGAATCCCTGCACTGGGGCACTCATGTCAGTTCTATATTATAAAGACAAAATGTTATAAAATTCCTCTCCAGACCCATAAAACAGACACGCTACTGCCACATTCTGCAGCCTTTCAAAATGGGAACGTAGGGATTTTTCTCAGCAGCAACTTAATTGTATTTCCTGGTAACCCAAACAATCTGGTCATCTCCCCAAGCTAATTTGATTGTGGGTGAACTTCCAGTGACGTGGCGAGTTAGACTGTGCGCCGTATTTACACATTCTGAAACCTCTGAGTCATCTTTGCACCACTTGAAGTTTGCACTTCATAGATTTGTGTTTGAAGTGCCATGTTCAGCACCCACACACGATCCTAAGCAAGGTAGACCATTCGTGTATTCTGGCATCTGTACCCAGTGTCGACGGGTCACTTAGGCAGGAGTATGTAGGAAGACTTAGCAGTACATGCGTAGGCGGAATCTTAGTTGCAATGGATCAAAGAAGCATCATGATGATACGCTCAACGTCTCTTGAACAAGCCTGTCGATGGTTAAATAAAGCATTCATAGAATGGCCCTTGTGACCGGTTGCTTTTTCTGCTTCTCAGAAGACAACTTGATGACTCTCATGTAATGTTTGGTTACTTCGCTCTCCCAAGGACAACATAATCACCATCTCTTATCAGTTTGTCAGCTTCTCAGAAAATGGTCCCTTTCTTCCTCTGATTTCCCGTAAAAGTATCCAAGAATAGTTTCTTCCCTGCTGAAAATTAAAACGGCCAACTTCTGACGTTCCCTTTCTGAATGGAGTCCAATCTGTGTGGGCACGTTAGCATCCAGCTAAGTCAACAAGCATTTATTAAGCATCTACTATGTACCAGCCACTGCATATATTCATAAACTCAGATGAATTTCTTTTACATTCATCTGCCTACTTACAGATGAGATCCAAAGCTTTCTCCAAGAGTTTTCTGATTTTTGTAGATGATATGAAGACTACATGGCAGCTTCTACTGTATATTGATGGCACTGAATACTCAGAGCCCTACATTGGGACTTTGGAGGCATAATCAGAATACATTTGTAACCAAGATATAATATTTTGATGGGGTAGGAATAGGAAGATGGGGACATATGACTTTCAGCTTTCCTTTATCACTTTAAATAAAGGGGGGGGGGATCAGATGACCTATTTTTTTTCAAGATGGAAGTATAAAATTTTTTTTAAATTAATTTCCAAATTGAAACATACAAATCATATCTTAAATATTTCAAGACTTTCAATCTAGATATTCAGGAAAATGATCTAAATTCTTTTTTCAAAACGTCACTTGGGATTGAGGCATTGCACTATACTGAATTAATATTAGTATAAACCTTTTGTCAATCAGATGGCACATCATATCTGTTAAGCTGCCATTGTGTATATATATTATACTTTGGGATATACTGGAGCCAGTTCTGAACATCACAGGAAAGCCAATTGTTAAATTTCAGCGTGAGCATTTACCTCAGAAATTAGCGATTGCTACAAGTCAAGGCTTGATTCATTGTTTTGTGAGTTGCCCAGACTTAAGAAAATTTAAAAATGGGATTCAATTTAAAAGGGTATATACATTTTCCCCCTAGAAATATTGGCCGTCACATTGTTGCCATCACAGCCCTGTATTACCTTGTAAACATGGCTTGAACTCATTGGGCTGGGGGGAACTGATATGATAAACATTTATTAAGAGCCTTGCTATATGCCAGTTATGTTCCCAAATATGGAGGATACAAATTGATAAAAAAGAGTCCTGGCTGTCAAGGAACTTAGGATATAATGAAGACACCACAAAGGAAGCTGGAAAAGGAGGGAGGTGATGGTGATGATTGAGATGGAGTTGAAACCAAGCAGAGCAGCTGGTGGTTATAGAAATAATAATATTAATAATGATTGGTATTGATAGGAAGTGTATGGGGTGTCCTGGGAGGACTAGCACCTGTGGCCGGAGGGCTTTCTGAGCCCTTTTCAGAGTTGCTCATATACCGCTTGGGACACGATTCATGAAGCTTTAGCCTGTTTTTATTTCTGACAATGCAAGAAGGAAAACTGAAGAAACATTTGGAAAAATGCTTGTACATGTTTGCAAGATCACCACACATTGTATGGGTGTTTAAACAAGGTGTATGGGTGTTCAGGGATGACCAGCTGATCTGCCTTCTTTCCTCCAGCTCTTAGCTGTGCTTCCAAGGAGCTGTACAGCATGCCTGGCAGTCATACCAGGTTGAGGGGAGCTGACAGTCAAACGCAGGGATGAGTTTGGGGACTGTCCAGCTCAAGCATGGGAAGACTTCCCTTGGTGGGATGAGTGGATGAGAACAATTCATCTCAAAGGCCATGAAGGAGGCTAAAGAAGGTGCTATGTGGTACCTAGAGCTTGGCCAGACTTTGAAGAGGCCAAAGTCATCCCCAGCATCCTGTGCCATTACTAGTCATCCTGACTTTTGTCCTGCCACTGGACTTGGATGACTGGAGGAGAAGAAGAGGCTGACAGCCTCTAGTAGCCTCCCTTAAATTTCAGTTCAGGAGCAAGTTAAGCCACCATCCTGGGGTGTCCTCAGCCCTCTTCAGGAAAATGAAGGATGAACAACATTGCCCCTTGCAACACATAAGCTATAGATATTAGCTTAAGCTATAGAACACAAGTGATGGAACAATGGTTGATGTGCTCTGGTGGTGAGGCTTTCCTTATTGGGAACTTACACTCATGAAATCACAGATCTAGACAAAGAACCATTAGCCTGACGCCATGCCAGAGTATATACTTAAATTAGGTTTGGATTATTCCTGTCTTTTTGAAGCACTTTTTAAAGATCAGTATGGAAGGGTAGTGAGGGAGGTTTAGGCTTTCTCTGCTCCTAAGCTGCTTGACCTGGCTGCTCTGTACTTAAATTAGATAAGCAGAAGCACAAATAGAAAGACATCAGAAATAAATGTTTATCCATAAAAATGGTGACATGTGACTGCAAAGGGATTTGCTGGATATATTGCACTTCCTAAAACCAAGTCTGGTCTTCTAGAAGGAGGTGATCTTTAAGCAATTTTTTAAAAGGAGAAAGCCTCATTTGACAGAAGGAGACAGTACTGGCTTTGTCAGGAATAGTATGTGCAAAGGTTCAGGTGGGGGAACAGCCAATCCAAAGTGACAGAATGCTGCAGAGGAAGAGTACACAGCTGAGAATGCTTCCAGACTTGCCTTGAGAACTAAAGTTTGTTCTATGGAAGGGGCTACATTCAAGAGGAAAAAGAATACCTCGAAGACAACAGAGGACAAATTAGTTGAACTGCAAGAGAAGACTTTTATAAAGAAAGAAGCTTAGAGAACACACACTTTGAAGCCAGAGGACTTGCGTTTGAATTCTGAATCTTTTGGTTGACTTTGCAAACTGGGACAAGTCACTTCAAGTCAACAAGTCAACTCAACAAGTCAAATTAAGATTTTAAGGACCCTGTGTGTTAAGGACCATTGTGCTAAGTGTTGAATGTACAAAGAAAGGGAAAAAAAGAAAAGAAAAGAAAAATAGGTACCTCTCAGGAATTTCTAATGGGGGAGACAGCATGCACTGTACAAACAAGACTGGTATCTTGTACAAGGTAGGATTTTAGCCAGGTCTTAAAATAATCCAGGGAAGCAGAGCTGAGAAGGGAGAGAATTGTAATGTCTTCTGTAAAGCTTACCAGGGACGTCAGTATTACTGGATCATAGAATGCTATAAAGGTGGGAAGGGATCAGCTTATGAAGGGCTTTGAAAAGCAGATGGAGGATTCTACTTTTTTTTTTTAATTTTAATATTATTTTATTTGGTCATTTTCATACATTATTCACTGGAAACAAAGATCGTTTTCTTTTCCTCCCCCCCTCCCCCCCCCCCCCCGCCTTTCCCTCTCCCATAGCCGACGCATGATTCCACTGGTTATCACATGTGTTCTTGACTCGAACCCATTTCCCTGTTGTTGGAGTTTGCATTATAGTGTTCATTTAGAGTCTCTCCTCAGTCTTATCTCCTCCAACCCTGTAGTCAAGCAGTTGCTTTTCAGCGGTGTTTTTACTCCCACAGTTTATCCTCTGCTTGTGGGTAGTATTTTTTTTAGATCCCTGCAGATTGTTCAGGGATTGCATTGATACTAATGGAGAAGTCCATCACCTTCGATTGTACCACAATGTATCAGTCTCTGTGTACAATGTTTTCCTGGTTCTGCTCCTCTCGCTCTGCATTACTTCCTGGAGGTTGTTCCAGTCTCCATGGAACTTCTCCACTTTATTATTCCTTTTAGCACAATAGTATTCCATCACCAACATATACCACAATTTGTTCAGCTATTCCCCAATTGAGGGGCATCCCCTCATTTTCCAATTTTTGGCCACCACAAAGAGCGCAGCTATGAATATTTTTGTACAAGTCTTTTTGTCCATTATCTCTTTGGGGTACAAGCCCAGCAGTGCTATGGCTGGATCAAAGGGCAGACAGTCTTTTATCGCCCTTTGGACATAGTTCCAAATTGCCCTCCAGAATGGTTGGATCAATTCACAACTCCACCAGCAATGAATTAATGTCCCCACTTTGCCACATCCCCTCCAGCATTCATTACTTTGCATAGCTGTCATGTTAGCCAATCTGCTAGGTGTGAGATGATACCTCAGAGTTGTTTTGATTTGTATCTCTCTGATTATAAGAGATGTAGAGCACTTTTTCATGTGCTTATTAATAGTTTTGATTTCTTTGGCTGAGAATTGCCTGTTCATGTCCCTTGCCCATTTGTCAATTGGAGAATGGCTTGATTTTTTTGTACAATTGATTTAGTTCTTTATAAATTTTAGTAATTAAACCCTTGTCAGAGGTTTTTATGAAGATTGTTTCCCAATTTGTTGCTACCCTTCTGATTTTGGTTACATTGGTTTTGTTTGTACAAAAACTTTTTAATTTGATGTAATCCAGATTATTTATTTTGCATTTTGTAATTCTTTCTAATTCTTGCTTGGTTTTGAAGTATTTCCCTTCCCAAAGGTCTGACATGTATACTATTCTGTGTTCGCCTAATTTTCTTATAGTTTCCTTCTTTATGTTCAAGTCATTCATCCATTTTGAATTTATCTTGGTGTAGGGTGTGAGGTGTTGATCTAAGCCTAATCTTTCCCACACTGTCCTCCAATTTTCCCAACAGTTTTTATGAAATAGTGGATTTTTGTCCCAAAAGCTGGGATCTTTGGGTTTGTCATATACTGTCTTGCGAGGATTCTACTTTTGATCCTGGAGGTGACAGGAAGTTAGGAGGGTGGCATGTTCAGACCTAGGCTTTAGGAAGTTCACCTTGAAAGCTAAGACTGTGGGGAGGAGACTTAAGGGAAGAAGATAACTAAGAAGTCTACTGTAATAATTTGGGTACGAGGTGGTGAGGATTTGCACCAGGGCGGTGACCGTGTCAGAGGAGAGAAGGCAATATATATGAGAGATGTTAAGAATTAAAAATTGATGAGTCTTGGCAACATATTAGATGAGGCAGAGGGATGAAAGCGAATGAGTAATCAGGGATGCCACCTAGGTTGGTACCTTCACAAGTAATAGAGAAACTTAAGAAGGGAGGAGGTTTGGGGCTGAAACACAGTGCATTTCTTACTCTACCAAATAAGGGAGTTGGATTATATGGAAATTCTTTCCAGTTTTAGATCTATTACCCTGTGTATTCTCATTTGATATTGATTAGTTTCTCCATTTTACGATGGGAAAAGTGTGGAACAGAGAAATTGGATCTTATCTGCCTACCTGCCATTTAAATATTAGCCCAGGATTCTAGTCACCACACACCATCTTCTTCTCATTTTCCAATCTATTTATTTGCATATCCTTCTGAGATCATCTCTTTTTTAAAGCATAGATTTAAAATATATGTAACATAACAGTATAATATATATGATTTGTTACACATGTAAAAATTATAATAAATATGCTTATGCAAGAGAAACATTCTCATATTACCTATGTTGAAAAATCTGTCTCATTCTTCCCCCCCCCAAGATGGCAGATAATGTTATATAGGTAGTCCATTATCATATAATACGTATTTCCATCTCTTTAATAATGTCTTTGGCCAACAGCTTGACTTCTAAATCCCAATAATCTCTGAATAAAAAGAATTTGCCTTTCTTGTGGTTATAATATTATCAAGTTCTACTAGACACATGTCAGAATTAGCCTCAATGGAGCAAAAGATTCCAAATGGCAATAGGAAACCAGGACGAATCTCTCCCAACTTCTACATGGCTCCCAGGTATTTATGCCAATAACTTTCAGGTCACCACGAACTGCTGTCTTCCCACAGGCAGTCCAAAACGGCCAGACTTTGATTACAGTTTTGATCATGGGGTGTTTATCATAGCTCCAGTTTAGCAAACTTCCAAGTATTGCTTTCTCTGCCTCCCTGAATAAAAGATTTCATGCTAATTTCCCTAACTTCTAGGGAATGCCATGTTGGGCAATATTTTCACTTACTCTCTTATTCTAGTTTGTACTTGTCTAAAACTGTTCAGACAACATGTTCAAGATGGCTCTCCTAGAGGTGGGACTGATAGTGCTGAAGAAATTGTAAGACAGGTCTTGTTCCATTTCAAACTCAAAGGTCCGCAGTGCCACACAGAACAATTCCTGACACCCCACTAGCCACTTTTCTTTCTTTTTTTTTTCCCAGAAAAACAATCAGCATTTATTTATACAATGAGTATAGCTGTAAGAAATAAAGAAAAGCTGTAGCCTCCTTTATTTCTATAATAGCAGCACGTTCTTTGTCAATAACTTCTCCTAAGTCTCTTTCTCTGGTTTCTCAAGAGAATGGTTATAGGGTAGGTAGCCTTACTTCTTTCTCTCAGGAAGCAGACACTGTTGTAGAAGTATTATAGTCAACACACATTATTGTAGAATGCTGAAGAGCCTTGAATCTGAAGGCCCCTTAACTCACATGATCCTGGAGACAAGGCTGGTTTGGGCTGAACTGTATGGATTCACTATGTCCTAACCCAATGGTGGAGTTCTGGGAATGACAGTTTAAAAGGGAGGTACCCAGACCTAAGAACCTGCAAGGTCAACTGGTGCCAGCAGAGGGCACTAATGAAGGGCCCACAGTTTTGTTTTGTTTTTTTTTCCTTTTTTAAAAGAAAGTTTCGTTGAGGCATTTTGTTTTTCCATTACATACATTTATAAATTATTCTCATTTGATGAGAGGTTTCTTGTAAGAAGATTAACTATAAAACTAATCATAGAGTGACTTCATCTAAAAGTGTAGGTTTCATATCTGTAAATTTCCTCACCCCCAACTCTATTAAAAACAAAGAAATCTACTTTCTCTCCCTTCTACCCCCAACTTCTTGGAAAATAAAAGAAACATTTGGGTAACAATTATGTATAGGTAAGCACAATATATGTATACATATTTTGTGATTATATTTTAAAAATATAGTTCATTGTTGACAAACCTAAGGCATGTGCGTTGGAGTGGTCTGATCCCCTCCCCCTCTCTACCATGCCTGAGGATATTTCTCACATGATCTGCCCCTCTGCCCAGCAGCCCAATGGGAGTGCTTCCTCCATCTCTGTCTAGGGTAAGACAAGTGGCTCACATGAAGCATGAGAGTTGCAGTTTGGTCACTCTTGCAGTTTCTAAAAGGTTTGCCATCACTGATATTGCGAATTTTTTTTTTTCTTCTGTTGTATTCTTATACCAGTGATGGCAAAACTTTTAGAGATGAAGTGCCTGGTCCTGTCCTCATCCTACCCCCCAGACAGCATGCTGTGTCTCATCCCCTTAACCCACACAGGGGAGGGAAGAAGCACTCTCATTGGGCTGCTGGACTGAGAGGCAGGTGAAGTGAGTAATGTCCTTAGCCAGTGTAGAGAGGGAAAGAGAGTGGTCTGAGCACTCTGCTCCCCTCCAGCTCTGCCACCTATGAGCCACCCATCTTACCAACCCTGTGGGATCCCATTGGACTGCTGGGCAAAGGGATGGGGGATGTGAGAAAATTTTCTTCAGCCAGGATGAAGAGGGGGAGAGGAGTCATTTCACCCAAGTCCTTCTGCCTTTCTAGTAATGAACTCCTGGGAGGAGATAGAGGGATAGGATAGCTACGTGACCACAGAGCACTCTGAATGCTATATTTGGTACCTGTGCCATAGGTTTGCCATTACTACTCTTTCTTCCTTATACTCTTCTACTCAAGCCAACTAGACGGGTCAGTGGATAGAGTATTGGATCTGGAGTCAGGAAGACCTGAATTTAAATGTTTTCAGAGATACTTACTAGCTGTGTGACCCTGGGCAAGTCATTTAACTTCTGTTGGCCTTAATCCACTGGAGAGGGAAATAGCAAACCACTCTAGTATCTTTGCCAAGAAACACCAAATGGAGTCATGGAGGATCAGACAACTGAATAAGAGCAAATTCCTCTTTATTTCAAGTTGTGGCCTTTTTTTTTTTCCTTTCCTTCTGATGGTTGCTTCACAGTGCTTGGAAAAGGCTCAATAAAAGGGAAGAGAATATATAGTTCAATGGCAGCATATAGAACTGACCTGAGGCAGGAAGGCAATTTTGTTGTCATTTAGTCATTTCAGGAGTGTCCTAATCTTCCTTTTCCCATCTTGAAGTCCAGAATTCCGTCTACTACATACCATCTAGCTACCCTTTCCTTGAAAGAGATCTTAATTGATATAATGGATAATCTTCTGAATTTTAATATTAACTGTGGGACAAAACTAGCAGAGATGTACTCACCAAAGGGGTTTGTGCCTCCAACAAAAGGTGCCTCTCCAAATATCCTTATAGAAGAGGAAATCCCTAAATATAGAAGAGGGATTCTCTAAAGATGGAGAGGTCCTCTAGATATTCTTGTGTGCATATGAAGTATGATTACATCTTAAGTTCTGGAACACTGAAGAGCCTCCTAGATAATATCCATAATCGCTTAGAGAGTATAAACTCAGAGTTTTCCTTAACCATCCATGTTGGAGGGCAGCTGGGTGGCAAAGTAGATAGAGCGCTGGGTTTAGAGTCAGGAAGACTCATCTTCCTAAGTTCAAATTTGGCCTCAGGGTCCTCACACACTACTGTGTGACCCTGGGCAAGTCTCTTAACCTTTTTGACCTCAGTTTTCTCCTCTGTAAAATGAGCTAGATAAGGAATTTGCAAACCTCGCCAGATTCTTTGTCAAGAAAACTCCAAAAGGGGACACAAAGAGTCAGATATGACTAAATAACAACAAACCACAAAACATGATAAAAATGCTTATATTGGTATTCTTCCTTATACTGATGCTGATTATATCCCAATGATTAAACATGTATTTACAACATTAAAGATGTATATAAATTTTCTGGGTCATACATGGTCTAAACAGGCTATCCACAAAAAACTGTTGACACATTCCTCTTTTTCCCCCTCCATCCTTTCAAGTAAAGTCTCTCTCTCTCTCTCTCTCTCTCTCTCTCTCTCTCTCTCTCTCTCTCTCTCTCTCTCTCTCTCTCTCTTTCTCTCTCTCTCTCTCTCTCTCTCTCTTTCTCTCTCTCTCTCTCTCTCTCTCTCTCTCTCTCTTTCTCTCTCTCTCTCATACACACACACACACACACACACACACACACACACACACACACACACACACACACCTTTCTGCTCCATAACACTCTCATCTCCTACTCAGGACTCAAGTAACTTAGAATTCTTCTGTGAAAGTTTTTGATCCCACTGACAGTGGCACCCAGAGGCTGAATCAAGTTCTAGGCCACCTTTAGTCCTGTGACCTATATTTATTTTTGTTTTTACAGACCAAAGATTCTTGCTTAGTTCGCATCACAGTGCGCAATCCTCATTCTCCTTTGCTCTAGCACAAGGGAATCACAGAGAACTTATCTGCAGTTTCTGGGGAGAATGCCATCTGGAAAAATATCTAAGAGGAAGACGTAAGCCAAACAAGTCTCAGATCAAACCCAGTGACTTTTGGCTGCAGCGTATCAAATTGGAAATCATCCTAGATGGTATACTTCCACCTTTGTCAATACAGATTATGATTATAGTTCTGAACTCAAATGCAAACATTACACTCAAGCCATTTCTTCTCTGGCCCTTCCTTTATTTCCATTGGGGTAAAGAAATGTATTAACTAGACATTAGGACTTGAGATAGAGGAATGATCCAGAGACTTTGAAGGACAGAGTCTGGAAGACATGCAAAGGTTTCCATCCACAGCGTGGGATGGTGGAGGAGGCTTGGAATCTTGAGGGAAGAGGAGATTCCAAGGAGAGGCAGATGGATCTCTCTATCTTGAGACAGCAAAGGTGACAGTCTGATCAGAGATTTTTTTCCTGAGCTATTCAAATCCCTCATTGAATCTAATCACCATTTCCCCCTCAGAATACCAAGAATTGTGGCAGAACCTGAGAAGAATAAGAACAGCATAAGAAGGTCTCACACAGCTCCTGTGACAACTTGGATCTGGACATTGGCTCTTCTGTGATAGACCAGGGTGACAAACCCTGAACTTCTCAGAGACCAGGCTGGCAAGTCTGAGTCTCTCAACTTTGGAGGGAGGGAAAAGATATTTTAGACCCTCTTTCCTATAAAACTCCAATCTGCAGACATCTTTCTTATCTTACCCCTAATCACAATTTGTTAGAATAAAGTTGTCAGTTATCCTGAATTGACTTCTTGTCATATTGGAAGAGGGAGAGAACTGATTTCTCTCTTTCCCCAATGGAAAAGGTTCACCCATTATAATCAGTTATTAGGGGGAGTAAAGGCAGGTTAGTGGGGAGACATATTTGAGGAACACGGAAGGGGGGAATCCATCTCACCCTCCTTCTACCTTCTGGACATTTATCATCTACCTTCCTCCATTATAGCCAAACCAACCCTCTAACACAGACCATAGAAATAGGTGGCACACTGAATAGAGTATTGACCCTGGAGTCAGGAAGCCAGATTTTCCTGAGTTCAAATCCAGTCTCAGATACTAGCTGTGTGACCCTGGACAAGTCAGTTAATCTTGTTTGCCTGGTTTTCCTCATCTGTAAAATGAGCTGAAGAAGGAAATAGCAAACCATTCCAGTATCTACCAAGAAACCCCCAAATGACTTCTCTACTAGCAACAATGCAATGATCCAGGACAATTCTGAGGGACTTATGAGAAAGAAAGCTGTCCACATCCAGAGAAAGAACTGTGGGGGTAGAAATGCAGAAGAAAAACAACTGCTGGATCACATGGTTCGATGTGGATGTAGACCCTAAACGATTATTCTAGTGCAAATATCAATAATAGGGAAATAGGTCTAAATCAATGAGACATGCAAAACCCAGTGGAATTGCCCATAGTCTGGGAGGGGGGATGGATGAAAGGAAGGGAAAGAACATGAATCATGTAACCATGGGAAAATATTCTAAATCAATTAATTAAATAAAAAATTTCAAATCACAAAAAAAGAAAACCCCAAATGGAATCACAAAGAGACAGACACAACTGAAAAACGACTGAACAAGAACTACTACAACCACAGTCACAATTTATTCTAATAGAGTTCAAAACAATTGCAAGGACAATTATGAATCACCTAAGACCATCTGAGTACAAAAACATAATGGAGCCACAGGGGCAGGCACATGTGTATCAACAGGTACGGCACATACCCTAAAGTAGATATTATCACCCCTTCCTCTTTCTACTTAGAAAGTCAAATCAAGGCTTCCTTTTAGAGGATATAAAAATATTTTTAAAAATCAGGAATAACAAACAAAAGAAGTTTTTTTTTTCTATAAACCCCAACTTCATCCATTTGAGAAAATGACTTATAGTTTGTAGTTAGTAGGGCAATGGTTATCTATAAAAGTTTTATTTGTGTGATGTCAGGTGTATAGATTGGAAAAGGAAACTTCTAGATCAGAACAGAAAAATACCTGAGGGAGATTTGGGTCAGACAAGTCCTAAACCAAACTTCAAGGCTTTTGGCTGCTGTGTTTCAGATTAGAAATCATCATACTCAGGATATTTATCTTGGTGTCAATCAGAACACTGTTCTCCCTCTGCCATCATGAGTTATAATTATGGGCTCTCAACTCCCATTTTGATTTTACATTCAGGACACTTCCCACCTAGTCCTCCTTCATCACTTGGTTTGGGATGGTCAGTATATAATCTGGAAGATGAGCCTCCTTTCTGAGAAAGGGAAGGATCCATGGTAACAATCGCCGCAGGGCATCCTGGCTCACCAGAGCAGCTAGGAAGAAAGCTGAGTGATGGATTCCTTTCTCACATCACAGGGAGCTGCATCAGGCATCCATTCAAAACAATGGCTCTGAGTTCTCCTCTTACGTTATTAGCCAAAGGAGCAGTGGTTCCAAAGAAAAAGGTATTTATATGAAATAGGAGTCCAATTAAATAATAATAAAGGGTTAAATGGAGTAATTAACAAAACAGTCACTTCCTCTTTTCCCTGGTTTCTTGGGTTCAAGTGGAGAGCAAGGTAAAACACATTGGCTGCCTTCTTATAACGTTAGCAAGAGCAGCACATACAAGTTAAAGCAGTATTACTTAAATGTGTCTCTGCAGCATTGGTGTGCTCAGTTTCAGCTTCTCTTTTCACCTATGCATACATATGAGGCAGCTAGATGGCACAGTGGACAGAGGGATAGGTCTAGAGCTAGGAAGACTCATCTTCCACAGGTTTCCTTCCAGAAATTTCCAAAGAAGGGGCAGCTGGATAACTCAATAGATGGAGAGCCAGACCTAGAGAAGGAAGGTCCTAGGTTCAAATCTGGCCTCAGACACTTCCCAGCTGTGTAACCCTGGGCAAGTCACTTGACCCCCATTGCCTAGCCTGTACCACTATTCTGCCTTGACTCCAAGACTGAAGGTAAAGGTTTTCAAAAAAAAAAAAGAAAGAAAGAAAAGAAATCTCCAGAGAAATCTGACTTCAGACATTTACCAGCTATGTGACTCTAGGCAAATCACTTAACCCTGTTTGCCTCAGTTTCCTTATTTGTAAAATGAGCTAGAGAAAGAAATGGTAAACCACTTCAGTATCTTTGCCAAGAAAACTCCAGATGGTGGCCCAAGGAGTTAGATAAAATTGAAAAACACCATGCACACAAATAGTAGGGGAGATACATAAATAGCTCTTTCTAATCTAGGCCCCCTTTACTGTTAGTCTAACATTGTAAAGAGATGTTGAGAATTGAGGGCCCCAAACTCCACAGGCTCCACAACTCCTCTACTAGTGTCAGGGTTGGACATTGCCAGTTTTCTGGTTAAATAACAGGTTAAACAAACCAGGTTAATCAGGTTTAACAAGCCAGTTTCTTTAACTACAAAGACTGAACAACCTGCTCTTTTGGGGAGGGGGGCAGAATGTACACATGATACTCTTTTAACTTTGAGGTACATGAATAACACTTTCTCCATCACTTTCTTATTTCTACACAGTCCACAAAACAAGAAATCAAGCCCCGATTTGTAGCTTTTGCCAAATTCTGAGGTATAAATACTTACGCTGAAAATGTAACAATTGGCTATCTTCTTAGAGCTGGTGCCAGCACATCCCTTGGCTTAGCTCTGTAGGATTGTGGCATGCAGGGCTTCCCAGCACAGCGCTGCATGCCAGGGAGTGGTGGATAGCACTCCTTGTTGCTTCTATGTTTCATCCCTTTTTCCTTCATCCCCCATGCTCCTCCATTTGCTCCCCTTTCTTCTTTCAGGAGTCTGGGGGGAAGTTGTTACAGGACCATTGGCTTATGGAAAGTGTAGTTTCCAAAGGGATTATCTTCATCCCTCTTTCACATATAAAGATTTTTTTTAGCCATTATGATTAAAAATATTTGTGACTTTTTTTTGGTAAGAATAGACATTTATTGATTAGGTTGGGGCATTTAACCAATAAATTGGTGGGTTATGATCCTCTTAAAAATCAAAGACTTCCAATTTTCCTGGTGCAAGTCCATATACACAATTTAGGAGCTCTCCTTTGAACATCCCATCTCTAATTGGGGAATAGCTAATGAGGACTACAGACCTCAACTTCTCTCTCATTACTTCATCTCAGAGGAGATGGGTTTTTGCCTACATAAGGAAAATATCAGCATGCCCTTTTCCCACCATGGCTAGCTCACCTTGTTTTCCCATGGGTCAGAGAAAGCCTTGCCATTAATCCTTTCAAGGTCTTATCAAAAAACAAAAAGGTCCAGCCAGTTTGATAGGTTGGAGGCTGGGAATAATCTTTGTTAGAAGTCTGGTTATTTCAGCCTGGCCTTTGGAAGTCTGAGGGAATTAATTTCATATAGAAATATTGCTAATGAATAATACAATTTAATATTAATTTTCCTCATTTTCAAAAGGTTAAATAAAATCACAGATTCTTGAGGCAGCTTGAGACACAGTAGGTAGAGCTCTGGAGTCAACTTCAGCCTGAAACATTTATCAGCTGTTAAACCTTGGGCAAATAACTTAATCTTTGACTGCTTTGTTTCTTTCATTGTAAAATGAAGACAAGAACAACCTCTGCCTCCCAGGGTTGCTAGGAAGATCAAATAATATGATATTTTTAAAGCATTTAGCATGTTATATAGACACAATAAATGCTTCTTTCTTTCCTTCTAAATATCTGACTTTTGGACTTTGCCCATTTCAGCCTGTATATTTGATATCACACAGCTAAGGCTTGAAAATATAATTTTATCCTCTAGTAAACTATAAAAGGAACACAACAAACAGAAGATTATTTCTTCAGATAGACAAGGGGACAGAGAAGATTTGAAAACAAGATTTTCCTATTTGTTATCTTTGATTTAATTTTTAGTTTTGTTCCCTAAAAGACATAGATTTAGTTTTTCTAAGCATCCTAAGCAACTTGTTTAGTGTCACTGAGGACTGAAAGGTAAGTAATTTCTCTAGGAATACTATATGATGTTTGGGAAAGGAGTGATGGAAACTATAGAAGAGCGCAGGGTTCTAGTTAGGTCAAGCATTGTTATATTCCATCTCATATACCAGATATATCTCCTACTTTGTTCACATTCTTCTGCTTTGATGGATTATAAGAACATAGATTTAGAACGTGAAGGGATCTTTGAAACCATTTAGTCTAAGCTCATTTTATAGATGAAGAAACAGGTCCAAAATGGTTAAGTGGTTTGTCCAGGAGCATACAGGTCATAAATGACAGAAGCAGCATTTGATCCCAGTAGTCAGAACTTGAAGTCAACGCTTTTTCTACCCTGTTGTTCAGTTGTGTCTGACTCTGGGTGACCCCATTTGAGGTTTTCTTGCCAAATATACTGTAGTAATTGTTGCATTTCCTTCTCCAACTCATGTTTCAGAGGAGGCAACTGAGGCAAAGAGGGTTAAATAAGTTACACAGCTAGGAAGTATGTGAGATCGGATTCAAACTCAGATCCTCTAAACTCCAGGTCTGGTACTCTATTCTCTGATCCAACTACGCGTTTTCCTACCCCATGATGCTGCAATTATCTCCTTTTCTTCCTGCATTCAAATCCAGGACACTCTTTTACTCCTAATTTAAATGTTTCCATCTGCCTGCTACCTTGATGCAGGGTTGTATGAATTGGGATATAGCTTTTTTCTCATACCCAAGTGAATAAATCTTTATGTCCTACATGGAAAGAAATGACAATAACCATAAGTTTCAGAAGGTTGGGGTTTTTTTATTCCTCTATTATTATCTTCTTGGTCTATGACTAATCAATACTAATATCCTTGTAGTAGCTAGCACCTAGTTTATAACTTGATCAATATTTTCAGAGCTCAGATTTACAAGCATCTTTGTTGTTTTATCTCTCTTCACCTTAAATAAAATTATAATCATCATGTCATAGAATGTTAGATTGGAAAAGGACCTTAGAGGTTTCATTACTCAAGCTATTCATTTTAAAGGTGAGGATACTGAGACTTATTGAGTTAAGGTGACTTACCCAACATATCATGCCTACTAAGTTGTAAAACTGTGATGAAATATGATTCTTTGGACTTCTAGATTCTGTTTTCAGTTTGCTGTGCATCTCTGGGTGAATAACAGATCTTCATTTCCTTACTAATATTTCTTCCAATACTTTAAGGATCTGTGGTTTTATTAGTGTGGGTACTGCCACACCCTCCCAGACATAGATCTTGACATCTTGATGTCTTAGTAGATGGTTATTATGAGTTGCTGGGGATGTGCCATTGGGAAATTCATAGGATTTAAGTAAATGTCTTCAAGCAAAGTCTAAATGACTTCTTGGTGGAAAGTGTGGAGAAGAGCTTCCTGCTCATATAGGTTGGGGTGAGGTGTATGGAGTATTCAGGGGAGACTAGTCCCTTTGGTGGGAGGGCTTTCCAATTCTTTTTCAGGGCTGTCTGTGTCCATCTGCCACCCAGCTCTTACCTGCATCTCCAAGAAGCTGTGGCACATGTAATGGCCACATCTCAGGAAACCATCTGAGCAGATGGGCTAAACCCAGTTAAAACTGATGGGTCTCAAACTTGTTGCTAAGCTAGGAGTGTGTTTACCCAAGCTGTGTGAAGACTTCTCCCGGTGGAAGGAACAGATGAGAACTAGTGCCTAGGAGGGTAGCTGAAGAAGATGCTGCAGAGAGCCTAGAGCTTGCTCAGACATTGAAGATGCCAAGGCCATCTACTGCATCCCAAGTCATCACCTGTCATCTTGACTTTTGCCTTGACACTGGGCTCTGATGACTTTGGAGAAGAGAGTGAGGCCAACAACTTTGTATAACTCTGTTTCACTTAAATCCAATTTATGTGAGAATCAGAAGACATTACCAGTGATGTCATTTTGGTCCTCTTCCAGTATGAAGGGCAACAACCAACCACCAGGTTAGACTAGATGGTCTGAGGCTCCTTCTAAGTCTGTGATTCTCTGATTCTGTATTCTTTCTATTAGATCACAGATTCATTCCCCTGAATGGAAGAATTGAGGCACAGTGGATTTGGGCAAAAACTGGATTCATATCATGAATGGTTCTGCTAAAAATTTTGCTACTCTGGGCCTCAGTTTCTTCACCTGCAAAATGAAGGATTTAGATGAGATGATTTATAAACTCCTTTCCAGGTCTAAAATCTATGTCAAAAAGATTAAAAAGCATCAGGGGAAGGGGCAGCTAGGCAGCTCAGTAAGTGGAGACCTGGAAACAAGAGGTCCTGGATTCAAATATGACCTCAGATACTTCCTAGTTGTGTGACCCTGGTTAAGTTACTGAACCCCATTGCCTAACCTTTGTTGCCCTTCTGCCTTAGAACCAATACATGATATTGATTCTAACAGTGAAGGGAAGGTTTTTTTTTTTTAAACAGGGTGTTCTGGCTATCAAAGAAGATGAAAAATAGGATGAAAGTAAAATGAATACACAGGTTTATTAATCAATTCAAAGTAGACTTTTAAAAATAGAAAGTATTAATGTAGGTGAATTGGAAATCAAAAGGCAAATGTAGAAAGTAATTAGTAAGCCAAAGATGGACAAATTAAACTAATTTAAAGAAATAACTAGAAATTTATCTTTCTGATGAGGTCAACTGACTAGTAGGATTTCTATGAAGCTGTCCAAGCCCACAGGATCAATAGGGTTTTGTTGTAAATAATGGTGTTAATACTTATTGGGTTTCATCCAAAGAATTGATTGATGACTCAAACTGACTCCATTCCAAGGAAACAAGCTTTATTATAGGAGAATATAGTAACAGAGTAGCCAGGGTAGTAAGTAATTAAGGGAAAGGAGGTAAGGAAGTGTGGTAAATAAGGGCAGAGAGTGAGAAGAAAGTAAAGAGTGAAAGGGAAGAGTAAAAGGGAAGAGAATGTGTAGGGGCTCTCAGAAATGCTTTTTATCTTAATTAGTTACCAAGGAAGGGGTCATTTGTTGGGGCAGTGGTTGCCCTGTGTCTCCAGGGAACTGATGTCATTTTGCCCAGAATTCACTCTGTTTTGGGGGGAGGGCAAATAGCATTGGAAGTGGAATGCTAATGATATATTAAATACTCCAGGGCAACTTTTGGTCAAATTTTGCTTTTTTCTGTGCAGACTCTAAGGGAGGAGTGTAGGTGGAAATACTCAGTCTTTCCTTCCTCACAGATGGTAAAATCTGATGCACTCAGAGCCATTTGGCTCATCCAAACCCTAAGGAACATCTCCCAGAGCTCTTGAGACTCATCATAGTCTACTTGTCAAATGAAAATTTCACTGGGGAGAAAAGGAGGCCAGAAGCAAGGATGCCATAGAAGAATGGACTGAGCAAGAGGCAGATTCTACCGAGAGCCAATCAACCTAAAACCTAATGATCAGAAAATGCTTTTTATATGTGTTTTAGACAAATAACATTTTGATTGTGAAATTGTAGTAGTATTGGTGGTGTCAGACTTCAAGGGACTAGGTTTGAACAATGCTCAATTTCCACCTACTTGGGAGATTGGAGGTGTGCATATTTTTACCCCCCCAAAAAAACTGCTCTCAAGAGATTTCCAGGTGTGACCTTCTTAAGTTCTGAGCAAATCTTGGTTCTAGATTTTAAAAGTAACTCATTAAAATTTTTTGAAGCCCACACCCCCATACTTGAGATAAATTGCAAAGAATTAATTTTTATATAAATAAGATTAAAATTGAGCTGTTTTTAAATTTTAAAATTCTAATTTAATTCAATTTAAGACTTAAGAAATAAAAGAACTTTAAAATTATAAATTTTACTTTAAAAACAAAGTTCTCTCAAGAGTTTTCAGTTGTCAGATTTTGCAGAGTAGCTCACCAGGTTGTATTTAGGTAACTATTCGTGCTGTATGACCTAGAATTTTAAGAAATTGAAGGGTCCCCTTCTTCTCATAGATCATAGCCTTTGAAAACTTGCTGACCTTAGAGATCAACTAGTTCAGTGCTAGTTTGCAGGAAATTTTTGTTGTTGTTTAGTTGTGTCTGACTTTATATGACCTCGTGGACAAAGCCCACGGGACTTTCCTGGCAAAGATACCAGAGTGGTTTACCATTTCCTTCTTCAGTGAGAAAATTTTTTTCTACCCCACAAAAGTTTTGCTACCAATGACCACCTCTCTGTGCCTCAGTTTTCTCATCTATAAAGTTAGAAAATTGGATAAAATAATCCTGAAGACCCTTTCTAGAACTATAGTCTGATTTGGAAAACATTGATCTAGTCCAGTCCTTTTCTTTTCTTTGACTCAATTTTCCTTATTGTAAAAGGGATAATGTAACACTCACTGTCAACATGAATTCTGGAAGCCTCAAGTTTGCCCATTTCCCTTGAGAACTTACTTTTAAGGGAAATCCCAAATTGACTTTGTCTTAGACTGAATAAAGTTATCTCCAAGGGTCCATTAAGTGTCCTGAATAGAAGTAATAGAAATGTTCAAGCCTTTAACCACTCTTTTTGCCCGAGAAGTTTCCCCCATTGTATCAGAGATCTGTTCCCAAGAAAACCAACACCTGTTCAGGAACCATCCTTTTTGTGTCCATTGTAGTAGACCACTCCCGGGTACCCCAGTCTCTGGCTACAGCCTCTTTCCCAAGCCTACTTAGAACCTGTCAGTGTATGCTTGCTTAGTTCCCCCAAAGGTATATAAGATCCCTATGTTCTATTATTCTTTAGAGAATCATCTAATATGGTGATCCCCTCAGAGACACTGTCCCCAGAGTTCCCAGGGTTTGAGACTCTGTGTGGCAGCTCATATTCAAAGACCTGTCTCTTTCCTGACTAAAGATTTGGTTTTGCTGACTACGTTAGTGATTCTATGATTTCCCGAGTCAACATCCCCTACCTATTTCTACCTCAAAGTATTATTTTATATTAGCTATGATAAATACTCGTATTAATATATAATCATCACTAATAAAATGTATTCATTATAATAAAATATTACAAATATTATATGAATGATTTATGTCAGTTAAATCAGCTTCAGCCTCAACTAAAATCTTTTCTTTTACTGGAAGACTTCCCCATCGCCTGTTCCAGTACCTTTCCTCTCTTAATTATTTCCCATTTATCCTGGGGCATTGGGTGTGCAGGGAGGATTAGCACCTTTTCTGTAAGGGCTTGCCAATTCCTTTTCAGAGCTGCTCATCCTCTTTTTGTGCCCATCTTTCAACCAACTAAGAAGCTGTAGCCCACCCAGTGGCCACATGTTGGTAAAACCATCTTGGCTGGTGGGCTAAAACCAGGTCGAAGGTAACAGATAGGCCTTGAACCCTTCAGTGTTTTAGGGGGATGCCTACCCTAAGCATAGAGAGACTTCGCCTGAAGGAATGGGCAGATGAATACAATTTGTTTCTGTGGCCATAAAAGCTGCAGGAGCAGGTTCTGTGAATCTCTTAAAGCTTGGTCAGACACTGAAGATGCCAAGGTCATCCACTGCATCCTAATTATTTCATCCACTTTTCTAACTTTATGGATGAGAAAACTGAGGCTTAGGGAGGTGGTCATTGGTAGCAAAACTTTTGTGGACTAGAAAAAAATTTCCTCACTGGAAAAGGAAATGGCACATCACTTTAGTATCTTTGCCAAGAAATGCCAGTGTGCAGGAAATTTGTGGTGTTGTTCAGTTGTGTCTGACTCTAAGTGGCCCCAAGGACAAAAAGCCTTCCAGTGGACTTTGATAACTCTGGAAGAGAGTGAGACTGATGATGTTGTGCCATTCTTCCTCACTTAAATCCTCCTGATGGCATTGTATCTCTTTGAAATTGAAGTACAAACAACATTTATCCTGTATATGTAAATACTTACATGTGGTCTCCTTTATTAGATTGTAAGCTCCTGGAGGGCAGGGATAGTCTTTTGCCTCTTTTATTGTCCTGGCTCTTTGTACAGTGGCCAGCACTGAGTAAGTCATTATTTGTTGATCAATTAATTGATTATGAGAAAACAAATGGAGATATGCATTTTAGCTCTACTATATTTAAACTAATAAGAATTCAAATAATATAAAAGTAAGTTATGACATATGATAGAAGCATAGTGTATACAGAGGCAATGTGTATTGTAGAAAAAGTTTGGAATTCAGAAGGCATCTGTCTTAGTAATGGTTTTGTCACTAACTGTGTGAACTTTAGCAAGTCACCTAACTTTTCTCTCTGTTTTAATTTTTTCATCTATAAACTGGGGACAATAACACCTACTGTTCCTTTCTCACGAGGTTGCTTCATGATTCGAATGATTCTGAAAAATTGAAAGCACTAAAAGATGTATTTTTACATGTAAATGAGTCACAGAATGTCAGATTCTTAAATACATTTGGAATAAGAAATAATCTTAAAACCCTAGAAACCATGAAGTAATATATGTGAGTATAATTTCTAAATTGTCAGGAAAAAAAGGCATATCTATTGGCACTTAAATGATTATTACTTATTTGGAAAGTGAGTGGAATAGGAGTCATGGTGACAAAGCCCTATTTGATGTGATATACATCACTATGTCCCTAGATAGTCTCTGGACAAGTATACTGTGGGGGGGGGGGGGGAAGGTATGAAGGTGAGAGGCAAATGGCCCCAGAAGCAAAGTGTGAGTCTAAATGTTAGTAATCCATTATTTAAGCATGCCTATGTCCCTGGTCATGAGACCCTGAAAATAATTGCTACCCCATGTTCCAACCTCTACTTCAATTTCATTTATCCCACGTGTTTTTTTGTATTCTCATTAATTCACAGTGTTTTGCAAGTTGTTGCTGTTCAGTTGTTTCAATCATGTCCTAACTCTTCATGAACCCATATGAGGTTTGGGGGCAAAGATACTGTAGTGGTTTGCCATTTTCTCCTTCAGTAGAGGGTAAGTGAATAACCCAGGGTCATGCAACTGAGTACCTGAGGCTGGATTTGAACTCAGGTCTTCCCAACTCTAAGCCTAGCATTCTATTCCCTGAGTCACTTAGCTGCCTTCATGTAATAATACGTTATTTGCACTTAATAAATGCTTAATAAATTTTCACTCATTCATTTATCTATTCACTGATTTCAGTTCAGTTTTCCAAAAAATATTACTTGAATTATATGATTTCCTTGATAAAAAACACTCAATATAAGATGATTTTGGAAAAATCTGGAAAGGCATACATGAACTGATGCAAAGTGAAGTGAGCAGAACAAGAAAAACATTGTACAAGGTGACACCAATAGTTTTTTGAACTGTGAATGACCTAATTATTATCAGTGATGCAGTGATCTAAGACAATCCCAGAGACTCATGATAAAAAATGATATTTGCCCTTTGAGAAAGAACTGACAAAGTTTGATTGAAGACTGAAACATCCTATATTTCACTTTCTTTCTTCTTTCTTTTTGTTTGAAATATTTTCCACAAAATGACTAAGAGAAAAATGCTTTACATGATCTCAGAGATGGGGGAGAAGAGGAAGTAATGGAGAAGGGAAGGTGGGAAAGAATTTGGACCTCAAAATTTAAAGAAAATGAATGTTTAAAAATTATTTTTACATGTATTGGAGAAAATAAAATATTCTTTAAAAAATAAAAAACCTCAAATCTCTCTCATTTGCATACAAAATAAAACCCAAATTCCTCAGTTTGGTGTTCAAGGAACCTTAGTCTGACCCTCCATCTATTTTTTTACTATATAAATTTCTCTCTTTAGGATACATTCTTGATTCTCCAGATCTTTCCATTTCTATGCTAGGAACCTTCCCACTTAGGAGATGCCTTCACTCCTGTGGCTTCCTTCAATTCAGGAACATTTCAGGAACTGCCTAGTTCATTCATATTCCTTTCTTTCTGGGCTATGCTCTTGTCCTTCAGGACTTTTCCATCTGTTATAAGAAAACTGTGAGGAATTTAGGAGATTAGGACAGCAAGTGGTTAATTGTGGGCATTGAGTGAATCACACTGACTCTATCTTGTGGAGTTAGATTAGTTCCTTTTCTGTTCAATTATGGATCTAGCCCAGCTTCTGTCTTGTGAGAAAAAAATTATTCAATTGTGGAGATTGAGAGAAAATCTTATTACATTGTTTGAACTTAGCCCTGCGTGACTGGAAAACAAGACCACCTGTACCTGCTGTTTAGAGACCCTTAAGCAAGGTTATGTTGACCAGAAACACAGTCAGATCCCATGATTGATAAAAGGAGTTTTCACATAATTGTACATCTCAAACAACCTATATGTCTTGTCTGAAAACTGGCCCCATACTGATCAATCAGTTATTGTTTTCACGTTCCTTCAATTGTTTACAGATACATGGGAAGGGGTGGGGAATTTCTTTTCTTGAAATCAGGGAATTTTGCCTGTTTACTCTCCCTTTCCCAACTTGGAAAGTCCCTAATTTTTCACCCAGTTAGAATTTAGGTTGCTTAATGTTGTGTTATTTCTTTTAATTAATTGATTTTCAACATCTTATATACTATACTAAGATAAATTAAAAATGGGTAAATGACTTAAATAGAGTGAAATCATAAATAAAGTGGACATAGAATAGTATACCTGTCAGATCTATGGGAAAGTAAGGAATTTAAGACCAAGCAAGAAATAGAGAACATTACAAAATATAAAATGAATGACTTTGATTATATCAAATTTAAAAAATTTTGTACAAACAAAACTAAAGCAACCAAAATTAGAAGGAAGGCAACAAACTGGGGAAAAATATTTTTATAACAAAACTCTCTGACAAAGGTTTAATTTCCCAAATATATAAGGAACTAAGACAAATTTACAAAGAATCAAGCCATTCTCCAATCGACAAAAGGTCAAGAGATATGAATGGGCAGTTTTCACAGGAAGAAATCAAAACTATCAATAAACACATGAAAAAGTGTTCTAAATCCCTCCTGATTAGAGAAATGCAAATAAAAACAACTCTGAGGTACTATCTCATACCTAGCATATTGGCCAATATGGCAGCAAAGGAAAGTGATGGATGTTGGAGGGGATGTGGCAAAATTGGGAAACTAACACACTGCTGGTGGAGTTGTGAATTGGTCCAACCATTTTGGAGGGCATTTTGGAACTATATCCAAAGGGCTCTAAAAGACTGTCTGGCCTTTGATCCAGCCCCCCAAACCCCTTTGGGGTTTGTACCCCAAAGAGATAATAGGTAAAATACTTGTACAAAATATTTATAGCCAAGTTCTTTGTGGTGGTCCAAAACTGGAAAATTAGGGGGTTTCCATTGATTGGGGAATGGCTGAACAAATTGTGCTATCTGCTGGTGATGGAATACTATTGTGCTGAAAGGAATAATGAACTGGAGGAATTCCACATGAACTGGAAAGGCCTCCAGGAATTGATGCAGAGAAAAAGGAGCAGAAACAGGAGAATATTGGCACAATCGAATGTAATAGACTTTTTCTACCAGCAGTAATGCAATGATCCAGGATAATCCTGAGGGATTTATGAGAAAAAACGCTATCCCAATTCAGAGAAAGAACTGTGGGAGTTGAAACACAGAAGAAAAACATATGGGCAATCATGTGGTTCGATGGGGATGTGATTAGGGTTTTGGTGTTAAAATATCACTCTAATGCAAATATGAATAACATGGAAATAGGTTTTGAAAAATGATATATGTATAACCTAGAGGAACTGCTTGTCAGCTCCAGGAAGGGGGAGGGAAGAGGGGTGGGAAAAGTCATGAGTCATGTAACTATGCAAAAATACAATAAAAATAGTTAATTGATTTTATTTGATTGATTGCTTTTACTGTGTAAGAATCTATCTCCACTTGTATTTGGGGTCTAGCCCTAAGTGGAAGAAGGGGACTGGTTTTGATTTGTAAGGAGACTGGCATGTATCATTTAATGAATTGATATGCTCAGAAGATTAAACCTTCATTTCCTCTGTCATTCAGATTTTTCTAGTTACACTTGTTCCAATGCAGGTAATCCTCCTCTTCTACTTTCCAAACACCTTTTACATTACCCCTCCCCATTAACTGAAGCATTGTTAAGGTACAGGCACCTTTTTTTTTCCTACCACCAGCCCTTGTTTGGCTTTGAAAGTACTTAGAATTTCTTCCAGTTTCATCTAGCCTTTGAGTACAGAAACCATTTTTTCCTTTGAGTTCATTAGCAATGAGAGTATAATTTTTAAATGAATTTTACTAATAATTTGGGGAAAATACAAAAGTATAAAAATGCTTATAATAAAATTGTTGAGTTATGAAGCATGGAACAGGGGAAAGCACATTGAACAGGGAGTCTGGTCTCAGTTGATATTTTTGCTCAATAATAAATAAAAATGGTGATGTGAGTTTAGTCAATCCAATCCCTTCTATTAGCCTCAGTTCTCTCATCTGTAAATTGAGGAGTTGCATCTTTTCCAAGGTTCTTTCTACCTTTAACAGTTTTATAATTATGATTTGATTGAGATACCCAGCATAGTTTCTGAGGATTCTAGGGTGCTTCTCTTATAGAACACTAGTCTCCCTCTTGAGATGTTTCTTCACACACACACACACACACACACACACACACACACACACACACACACAGGGGAACCTAGCACATTGTTGTTCATTCTTCATTTTTGAGGAAGAGCAATGAAGTCACAGGGTGATGTCTGGACTTGCAGGTGAAAAAAGTGATGGCTTGCTTTAACCTTTCTGGGCTTCATTTCCATATTTATAAAATGGCTCACGACTTTTGAGGTCTAGCCTTGGGATCCTTTTGCATCTTCTACATCTCTATAAACTCTATGCGGTCTGAATCTCAATTCAAACTCTCTTTCCTCCACGAAGCCAGCCTTGACCTCTTCAGAAGTGGGAAACACCTTAAGTGGGAAAGCTTGGCTCCTCTCAGCAAGGCAATGATCTGGGACAATCCTCAAAGACTTATGACAGGGAATGCTCTCCACCTCCAGAGAAAGAGCTGTTGGACTCACATGGATGCGGATCAAAGCAAAGCATACTATCTTTTACATCAGTGTATTTACAGTTTTATTGGGGGGGGGGGTTGTCTCAATGTGTTCTTATAACAGTGACCAATATGGAATTCTGTTTTGCATGGCAATCCATGTGTGACCCAGATAAAACTGCTCATCTTCCCTGAGAGTGGGGAGTGAAGGGAGGGACGGAAACGATTTCGATTTTTTAATTTTGGAAAACGTATGTTGAATCATACTTCTCTTTGAATTGCTAAACACTCATTACTTATACAATTCCTCTTTCACCCATCACTTGCATATTTGATTTTGCTATTGGTCTTTTTACATACATGTTTTATCTTCCTAACTAAATTGCACATCCTCAGAGGGCAAGTGGCGTTGTTTATTCTTTTTTTGTTTTTCACATGGAGCCTAGCAAAATGACATATGTGATAGACAATAAGAGTATAAGAGCAATAGTAGCTAACATTATATAGTGCTTTGAGGTTTGCAAAGTACATATATATGTATATATATATATATTTATAATCCTAACAATTCTATAAAATAGATGCTATTCTTATTTTCATTTTACCAAGGAGTACACTGAGCTAGGATTTGAACTCAGATTTTCCTGCCTCCAAATCCAATACTCTATCGACTATATCTCCTACCTGTGTCAGACAATCAGGGAAATACTTGTTGATCCATTGACTGAAATGGAACAGAACTTGACTTTGGAGGGAGATATGTAATTTGCCGATATTAAACTTTATTATTCTTGTATAGCTGCTATGTGTGTTTGATGATACATGAAAATGGTTTTCCAACCCACCGGGGATTAAACGAGCTTTTCTAAAGCAAAGTCCTTCAAACAGATCCCCTGAGGTGAACACAGCATGTTACCCTCCTGATACTTCTCTACAATTAGAGCAGATTTTTCAGATATGAAAACAATGCAAGCAGATGACTATAAATAGTACACTTCTCCCGTATTTTAATGAACTATGCTATAAACTACAAGCCCCCCACACAAATGATCGTAATACTGCATGATTCTAGAAATATTAGTAAGATCCTGATGGAGGATTGTAGGGTGGGGAAAGAAAGACTGTAGACTGTGATCCTTTCTTAGGGCAATCCTTTTCCTCCAAACGGAACCACATCGAATCCATCCTTGATGGATGGAAGTCACTCTCATTTTGATTTGGATCAGCATTCAGCATGCAGAAATGTGATAATATAATATAATGGTAACATGACTGATTGCAGAGTGACTTTATCAGAGTCCCATCCCACAAATAATTATAGTGACTCAAATATATTCATGGAGAACCTGTTCATTGACTTTCCTCAAAGCAGCCATGACAATGTCACAGCTCTTAAGTTACAGAGAAGAGCACTGATGACTCTAGTTCCAAGTCTAGAATTTTTTTTAGCCTGTCGGACCATTTCTGCATTAAGTGCTTTAAGTCTAGATAGGGAAGAAAAGCCTCATTGTCTGTCCTTTAAAAGCATATAATTTTCAGATGGGAGTCATTTATTAAATCATCTATACTTTTCTTAGGACATTCATTTTTAAAACTCTTTTATACAATCTTAGAATTGGAAGGGACATTAGAGTCTAACTAGAAGAAATAACAGTGATGCAGAGTCATGGTAGTGGAATGAAATCATAAGATCCTGATTTCAACTCTTTATTGGAATATTTGATTGCTGTGTGTTTCTGGGTAAGTTAATAAATCTCTGACTTTAAATTTCCTACTCTGTAAAATAAAGAGAATGAGGTGAAATCTATACCATAGGGTGGATGAAGAATAGTCTATCTAAACTATTATAAACAAATACTAGTAAACAGTATAATGATGGTGCTAATAATAACAACAACAACAATAATAATAGCTGGAATTTGTATAGTACTTTTTAAGGTTTGCAAAGCACTTTACAAATGTTATCTTCTCCTAGGTGCCACACAGGATAGAGCCCTGCACCTGGAGTCAGGAAGATCTGAGTCTAAATCTAATCCCAGACATTTAAAAGCTATGTGATCCTGGGCAAGTCACTTAACTTTTGTTTACCTCATTTTCCTTATCTGTAAAATAGGGATAATAATAGCATCTACCTTCCAGTGTTGTAAGAATAAAAATTGTGAAGTGCTTACCATATAGTAAGTGCTATATAAATGTTAGCTTTTATTATTCTCATCTCAATAACTGTGGGAGGTAGATGCTAGAGGAAACTGGCAGGTAGGAGTTAAATGACTTGCCCAGGTTCACACAGCTAGTAAGTATCCGAGGTTGGATTTGAACTCAGGTCTTCTTTATTCCAGTCCATTGCTCTATCCACTCTACTACCAGTACAACTTTAATAAAGGTGACATTTCCGTATTTAACAGGAGTTGTAAATAGTGAGTCAGGTGTGTACTGTGCAAATTGTTCTGCCAATAGGGATGTGGGGCAGGAATATTGAAGAATGTAATCCCAAGGCCTGTCATCAAACAAGAGGGAAATCATTTTCCAGGGTGATTACTTAAATAATGATCTAGACAGGATTCCTGGGATAAATAAACTCGTTTTCATCAACTTTGGTGTAAAATGCCTTTTATCCTTAGTGATCTTTTTTTGTTAGCCTAAATTATTATATATTCCTCTGGAGAAATGTCCTTCAGTTTGTGAAAACTTTTTGGCTTTAATAATGATGAGGAACCTCATAGGATGGAAGTGGCCAATTGATTTTTATTTCTGAATGAATCATTCGATTTTTATCTCAGATCCTTGTAAAGCTAGCTACGCCTTGTTGTTCAGTCCTTTTTTTATCTATGTCCAATTCTTCACGACCCCTTTTGGGGTTTTCTTGGTAAAGACACTGAAGTGATTTGCCATTTCCTTCTCCAGCTCATTTTTATAGATGAAGAAAGTAAGGCAAACAATTATGTGACTTGTCCAGGGTCAAACAATAAGTAAGTGTCTGAGGCTGGATTTGAACTCAGGTACTCCTTGCCTGGAGGCTCAGAGTTCTATCTGCTGAGCCCTTTAGTCACCCAGATAAACTCTACTAGGTGTCTATGAGGGTCAGAAGGAAAGAAATTTCTGTCTTATTAGTGTTAGGCTTGCTGCTCTGCTAATAGATGCTGCGCCCCCATCTTCCTTTAGGGGAAAGACAGCATGGATTATGAAAAGAACAGGCGGTCTGGAGCAATTTCCTCCTTTGGAAAATCAGCCTGGAAAGATAGGCTGCATAGAGCCCAATTATGAAGGCCCTTATTTATTTTTTAAAAATTAATTGATTAATTTAGAATATTTTTCCATGGTTCCATGATTCATGTTCTTTCCCTCCTCTCTTCCCTCCCTGAGCTGGTGCGCAATTCCACTGGGTTTTGCATGTGTCAAGACCTGTTTCCATATTATTGATATTTGCACTAGGGTGATCGGTTATAGAGTCTACATCTAAATATCTGACTGTTTCAGCCTCTGTATTTGATGCCATATAGAGGACTTTTTAATTTTCTCTTAGATCTCTTTAAGGTTCCATCTCCTCCCCCACAAGATCCTGTGACCTACTGCACTTCTGATCTATCACCTGCTGTTAGCTCAAGGGCAAAAAGCATTATTACTCAAAAGAGAAACTTTGTGGTTTACTGATTCGTATTATAGGTCATAAATTGAAACTGGGGGGGAAAAAAAAAAGATCTTTTGCCTCACAGCCTCCCAGAAAGTGTGAGATATAAAATCTGCAAAGTATAGGAATAGAAAGTTTTTTCTCATTTTTAATTATTTCAAATTATTTGCTGTTACAAAGCCCTTCCCCATAATGCTGACATTATCCTGGTGATGTGAATCTCAAACACTGTCATCTCAGAACAATCAAAAAGGCAGGTAACCTAAGGAATAATGGAAAAACAAAAGGATGGTGGGTATAAAAACAATGTAGCATATCACCAATGATAGTACGTGCAAAAAAAAAAGTAGCATAAAACACATTGTTGTGAATATGTATGCATGGAAAATATTGACGACTAATATAAGAATGACCAATGACAGGGGGCAGCTGGGTGGCTCAGTGGAATGAAAGCCAGGTCTAGAGATGGGAGGTCCTGGGTTCAAATCCGGCCTCAGACATTTCCCAGCTGTGTGACCCTGGGCAAGTCACTTGACCCCCAGTGCCTAGCCCTTACCACTCTTCTGCCTTGGAACCAGTACACAGTATTAATTCCAAGATGGAAGGTAAGGGTTTAAAAAATTTTTTAATTAAAAAAAATGACCCATAACAGAGAGCAACTGAGTATCATACTACTACTCCTAGATAACTGGAGGAAGATTTCCATAAAGGACCCCCTCATAGATGTAGTACATGCAGTAGAAATATACTGGCTCTGGATTCAGTGGACCTGGGTTCAAATTCCAACTGTGTCATTTATTAATAATTTATTAATTATATTTTATTACATAAGAATTTGTTAGCAAAATAGTACATAATTTAGTAATGAACAAAATAACTAACCTTAATGCACTGTATAAATTCTAGGTATTATAATGAATATTTGAGTTGGATAGCATGCAAGAAACTGCATGAAAATGACTATGAATCTAACTTATTACCAACATTTCTCAGGCACCAACTACATGTCTGACACTATGCAAAGTGTTGGGAATACAGAGGAAGGCAAAAGAGTTCTTCCTCTCAAGGAGCTCACAGTATAATGAGTGACCTACTTGTGTGATCTTGGCTCAGTCATATGGGCACTGCAAAATAAGGGGATTGGTCTACATGGTTTCCATACTTCCTTCTGGTGGTCCACTTGTCAAGTCTAGCACATAGTAATCATATAATAAATGCTTGTTGGGAGATCTTTGTATTTTCAGTGTCCAGCAGCCTTGCTCGTAATTATTGATAGATGGACATTTGTTGAATTTAATTGAAAATGAGAAAATGGAGAAAAATGCTGATCTGGGGCTAAAACCAGGTCTTCCTTTGTATTGTGTAGCCAAAGAATGTATGTTGAATAGATTGTGAGCTCTTTGAGAGCAGGGAGTGTCTTTTGCCTCTTTTTGTATTTCCAGTCCTTGGCACAGTGCCTGGAAGATAGTAGGCACTTAAAACATTTATTGACTAGTTGATCAACTTAATTAAAAATCATTCTAGGGGCAGTTAGGTGTCTTAGTGGATAGAGAGTCAGGCCTGGAGTCCAAGGATTGGGGGTTCAAGTCTGACCTCAACACTTCCTAGCTATGTGACCCTAGACAATCATTTAACCCTAACCGCACAGTCTCTGCCATTCTTCTGCCTTACCGTTGTTACTAAGACAGAAGGGAAAGGGTTTCAAAAAAAAGTAGATGGAGGAGAAGGCAAAAACTAGTAGTAGCTGGTGTTACAGAGAAAGAGAAATAGAAAGTATAGACCCTTAATTATTCTAGGTCATCAACAATATGTCTTGAGAGAAGAAAGTAGTGGCAAGTTACAAACAAACACCTCTGGGTTCAAAGAATATTGAAGACAGACTGCATGGGGGCCTAGTGATCTGGGGATCAGGATACTAGCCAGATGGGAAATTTTATTTGTATACACAGTTTTCAGGTCTGGAATCTTCCTCTACCAATGTAGTTTGACACTCTTCCTGAAACTTAGAATCTTTTTTTTTTCCTAGAATACTGGGAAGTCTTCCTTCCTTCCTTCCTTCCTTCTTCCTTCCTTCCTTCCTTCCTTCCTTCCTTCCTTCCTCCTTCCTTCCTACCTTCCTTCCTTCCTTCCTTCCTTCCTTCTTCCTTCCTTCCTTCTTCCTTCCTTCCTTCCTTCCTTCCTTCTTCCTTCCTTTCCTTCTTTCTTTCTTCTCTTTCTTTCTTTCTTTCTTTCTTTCTTTCTTTTCTTTCTTTCTTCTTCTTTCTTTCTTTCTTTCTTTCTTTCCTTTCTTTCTTTCTTTCTTTCTTTCTTTCTTTCTTTCTTTTCTTTCTTTCTTTCTTTCTTTCTTTCTTTCTTTCTTTCTTTCTTTCTTCTTTTCTTTCTTTCTTTCTTTCTTTCTCTTTCCTAAGACAGAAGAGCAGCAAGGACTAAGCAATCAGGATTAAGCAATTTGCCTGGTCACACAGCTAGGAAGTATGTAAGTCACATTGAATCCAGGTCCTCTTGACTCTAGGCCTAGTGAACTACACTATATTACCCTAGCTGCCCCTTGAAAAGTATATTTTCTTCTTTTTTTGTTCTTTCTAAAATCCTTACCTTCAGTTTAGAATAAATATCATGTACTGGTTCCAAGGCAAAAGGATGGTTAGGGTTAGATAGTGGGGACTAAGTGACTTGCCCAGGGTCACACAGCTAGGAAATGTTTGAGCTACTTTGAACCCAGGACCTCCCATTTCTAAGCCTGACTCTCAATCCACTGAGCCCACCCAGTTGCCCTCAGAAGTATATTTTCAAGATAATATTTGAAAATGTCTCTTGATATAAAACTTGGAAATCTTTTAAATGAAAGCTGTCTATCCCAACACAAATGGTTATTATAATCAGGCATTCTTTGGGTGGCATGTACCAATTATTAATTTCCAAGCTTTTGATTTCTGCCACAAAGCCTAATTAAGTATTTCAGTTTTATGATATGTGGAGCCTTCTGCAGACAGGGTGTGTTTGTTGATACTGGCATCCCGACTTTGCATGGAAAGTATTATTGCTTAGTAATTTAACAAAAAGGGAGTGAGAACCCAAGCACACAGACATAGACCTAGCTGTCCACTGCCAAGAATGTAAAGAAATTTTTTTATGAGAGTGGTTACTCTGCCCAATGCAATCAGTCACTTGGATTTGCTATTTTGTTTTCTCCCTAATAAGAAGATAATCATAAGATCATACATAGCTTTAGAACTGAAGAATCCACAAAGACCATTTTGTCCAACAACCTGATTTTATAGATGAGGAACAGAAAGCTTTAAGAGATTAAGTAATTTGCCCTGGGTCTAGGGGTGGGCTGTGTTTGCCTGTCTTGAACAGATTATCATTTTCAGGGAGCATTTACATCACAGAAATTATCAGATACTATAAATAATCAAGGCTTGATTTACTGTTTTGTTGCTTGTCTAGACTTGAAAAAGTGGTGAAGATGTTAATAATGAAGATTATAAAATATTGTATGGCCTCAGTGACATAGCTAGTCAGTTTCTGAGCCGATATTGACTTGCTTATCCTCTGGGTTACCTGGAGGTGTATACTAGGGGTAGAAATAGAATTGTGTGGCGTTGCTCTCTACATCCAAGGTTGCTTTGGATATCGGTGAAGCAAGCATGGCAGAAATTGGAAATTTCTCTATCAGCTGCCACAATGTCAGGGTCATGCCTTTTGGGGAAAAGGTTGTTCTGGGGTCTAGAAAAACGCCCAAATCCATTCTGTCTGAAGCCCAGAAAAAGTGTCAATCTTCTGAGACACCGGAGGGTGCCCTAACTCCCAGCCAATTCCATTTTGTAAGATAGGCTAAGGACTGGACCTATGAGTTCTGGGACAGGAAATTCACAGGTGACGAGAAACTCCTTCTGCCAGTTCTTAGACAATGGCCCTAAAGAATGGATTGGTTAAATAAAAACAGAGGCTGCTCAAGGGGTCCCAGAGGCAGCAAACAGGAGAGGCCACCATTGGACACAGGTTTCCCTTGCGCCTGCCATGTTAGTTAGAAGGTGGACCCTCTTATTAAGAACTAAACCTCAAAGCCACAAAATACACTCAGCCTCAGACCTAGGAAAGGTCACACTGATCTCACCTTTACTGGTTTGAGAAAATTGTTTCCAGCCTACTAATGCTTTCTGGCCTTAAGTTTTAACTTGTGGTGAATTGTTATGGTTGAGTTACAAAAAAAGCTAGACAGAGACAGAAAGAGACAGAGAGAGACAGAGAGAGAGAGACAGAGAGAGAGATGGAGACAGATAGACAGAGACAGAGAGAATCAATGTCAGAGAGAGACAGATAGAGATAGAGAGACAGAGACAGAGACAAAGACTGAACCAGAGAGAGAGAGAAAGAGAGAGACAGAGAGACGCAGAGAGAGAGACACAGAGAGAGAGATGGAGACAGATAGACAGAGACAGAGAGAATCAATGTCAGAGAGAGACAGATAGAGAGACAGAGACAGAGACAGAGACAAAGACTGAACCAGAGAGAGAGAGAGAGAGAGAGAGAGACAGGGACAGAGGCAGAGACAAAGAAAGAAAGAGGCAGAGACTGAGATAGACAGAGACAGAGACAGAAAGAGACAGACAGATAGAGATAGAGAGAAACAGAGAGGCAGAGACAGAGAAAGCCAGTGTCAGAGGGAGACAGAAAGAGAGAGAGCCAGAGACAGAGATAGAGACAGAGACAAAGACAGAACCAGAGACAGAGAAAAGAGAGAGACAGGGACAGAGATATAGATACAGAGACAAAGAGACAGAAAGAGATAGAGCAGAGAGAAAGAGAGAAAGAGAGAAAGGAAGGAAGAAAGAAGAGAGAGAGAGAGAGAGAGAAAGAGAGAGAGAGAAAGAAAAAAAGAAGAAAGAAAGAAAGAGAGAGAGGAAGAGAGACTGAGATAGAAAGAGAAAGAGATAGAGAGATAGAGACAGAGAGATAGCCAACTGGACAGAGACAGAGAGAGTCAGTGTCAGAGAGAGACTGTTAGACTGACAGAGATAGAGGGTCAGAGACAGAAATGGAGAGATAGAGACAGAGAGATAAAGACAGAACCAGAGTCAGAGAGAGAAAGAAAGAGATAGGGACAGAGCCAGAGCCAGAGAGAGACAGAGCCAGAGACAAAGAGAGAGACAGAGATAGAGAGGGACAGAGAAAGAGCAATAGAGACAGAGACAGAGAGAGCTGCTAAACATTTTCTGTTCTTCGCAGTGTTTTGCTCAGAGTCCGTTAGTGGTGGGAACCCAAGTTTCTTACCTCAGAGTTTTTTTTAGAGTTATAGGTGAGGAAGACAGTGGAACTACTGACATCACTGGAAATTCCCTGATAAAAATAAGGTTTTCAGTGGAAAAAATCAGAATGAAAGATTTGTTCCCAGGATATTTATGTCTCACTGGCCCTCAGAGAATACATGTGTGTGTGTGTAAATGGATGTATGTGTGTATTTGTGTGTATACACACACACACATATTCCAGGCTCTGTGCTAAAAGAATAGAGAACTACATGCACAGATATATGTATACACATCCACGTATAAATATCTATTTCCCTTCTGGGCAGGGTGGAAAGTAAAACGGACAGGGGAACCATGCTGAGAACTCTTGAAGCTCATCTGTGTCCCACAAGAGAGGAATGAGACTCGTTTTATTGAGCTGGTTTGTGCAGATCATTTTCCCAGGGTCTGAGCAGCCTCTCGGTTGGGATAAAGGCCCTTTTTGGAGCTTGGAAGCTTAGAATCCCCAAGTGCCTTCTGACTTTCAACAGAACATTTCTTGGAATTCTGAAATAAGAAGCTTCCATTATTTTGCTCTTTCAGGAAATGATTCATAGTGTTTCCAAAATCAACAGAATCTCTCCCATCTAGCAGAATATTTGGATTCCCAAGGCAGGGATCATTACTGGCCTACAATCCACACTCTTTGCTCAGCCAGGTCATGATTTTCAATCTTGCAGTTGATAATATAAGAGGAGTGTCTGTTCCCAGGAGGAAAACTTGGAGGTTCCCTTAGGTGACAGACAAGCCCTCCCTGACTTCGAAGATGCATGTGTGTGATCCTTCCAGTGCATACTGGCCTTCCATTTCATTTTGATGTGATAACCATTATCTTACATGTAATTATTTGGGAACTCAATATTTTTGGACATGTCAGGAGGGTAGGAAATTGCCTCAGCTTGGCTGGCTGCCCAGCAAAATTTTTAAGATTCCAGGATATTGGGCAGAACTCTAGCTGTCACACTAGGTTGGGCTAGGTTAGAGAATTAAGACAGCTGGATGGAGTAGTGGATGGAGGGGTGGGTCTAGTATCTAGGAGAACCAAGTTCAAATCTGGCCTCAAACATATCCTAGCTCTGTGACTGGGCAAGCCACTCAACCACTGCTTGCCTCAGTTTCCTCAGTTATAAAATAAGGATAATAATTGTGAGGGTTATTTAGGATTATTGAGGATTAGAGAGAACATTTGTAAACTCCCCAGTATAATACTTGGCACATAGTAGGTGCTATATAAATTCTAGTTATTATTATTATCTAGAAGGCAATGGCATAGTTCTTCTTCCTTTAAATGGGAGCCTGGATGCCTTCAAAATGGCTCAGTCTAGCCTTAGAAGTCTTGAACTTTAGTGCTAGGGTCTTTGTTCTGCCTTGAAGGGAGGAAAAGAGGAAATGAGTACTTTAAAAAAATTTAAATTGATTAATTAAGAACATTTTTCCATGGTTACATGATTCATATTCTTTCCCTCCCCTTCTTCCACCCCCCTTCCCATAACCAACACACAATTCTACTGGGTTTTACATGTGTCATTGATCAAGACCTATTTCCCATATTATTGACAATTGCACTAGGGTGATCATTTAGTCTCCATCCCCAATCACATCCCCATCGACCATGTGGTCAAGCACTCCCATAGTTCTTTCTCTGGATGTGAATAATGTTCTTTCTCATAAATCCCTCAGAATTGTCCTGGATCATTGCATGGCTGCCAGTAGAGAAGTCTATTACAATAGATTGTACACAGTGTATCAGTCTCTGTGTACAATGTTCTCCTGGTTCTGCTCCTCTCACTCTGCATCAGTTCCTGGAGGCTGTTCCAGTTCCCATGGAATTCCTCCAGTTCATTGTTTCATTGAGCACAATAGTATTCCATCACCATCAGATACCACAATTTGTTCAGCCATTCCCCAATCGAAGGGCATCCCTTCATTAGGAAATGAGTACTAGTCTTTAAAACATTCAAGGATATGAATTCCACAATCCACTATGGGATGAGTTTTAGCAAAGGTGCAATGGGAAGCTACCTACATAATCAGCAAATGGAAAGTGTCCCCAGGTTATCTTGTATCACTTTGCTTTAGGCACATTAGGAGAAATCAGACTTCTTTTACTAACAAAAAGATGATATAATAGCAACTGATATTTAAACAGCATTTTAATGTTTGCACAATTCTTTTTAAAAAATTAAATTAATAAAAATTTGATGAATTAAATTTATTTTTTAAGTTACACTTAGAAATAATTTTTGACATTTGTTTTCTAACATTTTAGGATTCAGATTTTTTCCTTCCCCTCCACTTCCCCTATCACTCCCCCAAGGTGGTCAATAGTCCTTGTTATACCAGTGTCTTCATGCAATTCATATTTCCATATTGTTTATTCCATGACAGAAGACACTTATCACACATACAATAAAATGCTCCTAAAGGAAATAAGGTGGCATGCACATTTCTTTACAAACAATACCAGTTGATCCTGACTGTCCTAATTTTCCTGGGTTAGAACCTTTATAAAACTTGAGTCCTAACTTGTAGTTTTTTAAACTTCTCATCTTCTGACAAATTGAAGATTAATCTATTTGACAACCTAAAAGTGTTTTGAAAGAAAAACAAGGGAAGCAGTGAATTGAGACCATTAAGATGATGTTGGGAAAGGAAAAAAGGCAGAGGATGAGATAGGATGGATAATGCCACAGAAGCAATGAGCATGAGCTTGGACAGACTTTGGGAGATAGTGGATGGTAGGAGGGTCCAGTCTGCTATGTGGTCCATGGGTCATAAGAATCGCACATAACTGAATGAATGAACAGCAAAGGATGTCAAGAATTGGGATTAGAGGACACAGAGAAAAGAGCAGGTCTTGGAGTCATGAAGTCCTGAATTCAAGTCTTGACTCACACATATTGGTTGTGTGCCTTGGGCAAATCACTGAACCTTAGTACCCTCAGGCAACTGTCTAAAATTATTATTTATAGAATAGTATCCAATCTACATTGGTAGGAGTTTTCCTCATAGGAACCTCTTTCTTTCATAGGTCTAGACTTCCTAGAACAATGTACATAATATTTATACTATTTGTTTCATAGGATTATTGTGGTATAAATATTTTATAAACTTAAAAGTGTTCTATAAATATGAAATATCCATACTTTATTTATACCACCTAGAAGCTTACTTTACAAACAGTGAATAGTGGCTAATGGGACTTCCAAAACTTCTTAAAGATGTCAAAAATTTAGACTCAGCTTAGGAGATACAACTTGAGACATTGAAAAGAATGCTGGATTTGCAGTTATAGTCAATAAACATTTACTGAGCACTTATTAAGGCAGGCAATGATCTGGGATCAAATTCTGCTTTTGCTATTTATTTCCTATGTGACATCACACTCATCATAGCTTCTATGGGTCTTATTTTCCCATCTATAGAATGAGAAAATTAGAATAAATGGCCTCTGAGATATCTTCAAGTAAATTGATGATCCTGTTCAGAACTATAGCCAATAATTTTGGTTCTTGAGACTTAGGGACACTTCAAAGCCCTGAAGGATCAGTGGAGAAGGGTGAGCACTAGGTGGGGAATTGTACAAGTATCATTGATAACTTCTAAAGTTTTGTGTCTGGGTTGCAAAGGTCCAATCACCTAATTCTAGTTAAAAATCTGAACCTCTGATCTGCTAAGTGTAGGAATCAAGGTGTGGAGGTAGGTCTCCTGATTCCAAGTCCAAGTGGTCTTTCTTTTATTCTATGCCTGCGTTTCTGAGATAAATACTTAGAGACACCTTCTTTACTCCTCCTTTGATGTTGTTTAGTAGTTTTAATCTGACTCTTCATGAACATGTTTGGGTTGTTGTTTGCAAAGATACTAGAGTGATTTACCCTTTCCTTCTCCAGGTCATTTTACAATGAGGAAACTGAGGGAAATAGAGTTAAGTGACTTGCCCAGGGACACATAGCTAGGAAGTGTCTGAAGCTGGATTTGAGCTCAGATCTTCCTCCTCCAGGTCTGGCACAGTATCTCCTGTGCCACCTAGCAGCCCTTGCTGTCACTGCATGACTACTATAAATAATAACCTGTTGAAGCTCCACCAGTTACTCAAATGTGGTTTTAGTCTGTAAAGGCAGCCCTTAGCAAAATTGATTTCTTGGCCCTAAAAATGTTTTTGTTATTTGTCACATCAATAAGTGCCTTAACTGTGTTTCGCCCAACCCTTCCCCAGTATATTTTTTTACAATTACAAAAACTTTCTAAGGCTCTGCGTGGCTTTAGGCAGGTGGTTCTGCAAAATCTCTCTCCATCAGTCGTGATCCCGACATCTGGACTGCTCCATTTCCCCAACAGATCTACCTTGATAAAACAGACCTTTGGGTGGCAATGACCTTAAAAATCTGAAGCTCTCTGTTCACAGCTGCTATTGCTTCAGGCTCTTATGCAATCAGAAAAACAGAAGGAAAGGAAAAAAATATAAAAGGAAGGAGCTAAATAGGACCGTGGAAAGTTGAGAAAGAAGAATGGTCTAGCCCAGTTGCATCAAACAGAAACTTAAGAATATGATAGAATTTGAAGAGTCAGGGAAGGAAGGGAAAGACTATAAAATAACATTTATGTAACAGGCTAAAGAAGAATCTTGATCTCAAAGAAGTCCCCTCATTCCTGAGTTAGCTGCCTTGAACTGTACAAAAATGGGCCACAAAGAGAGAAATAATACTTTGCTGTTGCACGGGAAAGAAATATTTGGTCTGTTATACCACAGTAAAACTCTTTACCTCCAGAGAATTTTAATGTGTACACTAACCTGCCTCTGGGCATTAGGGGTAGCACTCAGGTCACTCCACTCCTTTAGAAAAAAATACAGAAAAAAGACATCGAGTTTTTGGTTCTCTGTGGTTTTGCACCCACTCAAATCCTGGCTTGTTAGTCCCCACAAATTACTAGTTAGCTTAGAAGACATAATTAACTCCAAATAAAAGGTTTTTCTAAGTGAAATATCATAGTAAGAAAAATAGCAATAGTGTATTATTATTTTTTTTGCCCAATAATTTGGGATTCTCTCTTTTTGAATTACACACATCTTTGGTGAGAGGACTGAACACGTCCAGGGAGCACATGTGAAGGGGTACGTGCAGAGGAAATCTGTAAGGCATATGGATGGAGGGGGGAAACATAGAGAACATAGAACACTGTCATGCATGTGGGGAACACATGAGGTCATTGCATTCACATTCAAGGGTACCCATACAGGGCACATATGAAAGGAGATCCCACATGGGGAGCATGTGTGGCCAGGGACAACAGGGACAGCGGAGAGCAGAAGACGCCGACTTCTGACACTGCAGAGTTTTCTGATTTCTTCTGGGGCCAGTCCTGCCTCCCACTGGCCCTGGCATATGGTGTCTGCTGGGTATTGCTGCATTTGTCTCTATCTTTGTTTTTCCTCTCTCTGTGTCTCTGTCTCTCTGATTCTGTCTCTGTCTGTCTCTGTTTTTCTGTGTCTTTTTGTGTCTCTCTGTGTCTCTTTGTGTTTCTCTGTCTCTGTCTCTGTGTCCCTGCCTCTCTCATCTCTCTCTCTCTCTCTCTCTCTCTCTCTCTCTCTTCTCTCTCTCTCTCTCTCTCTCGTTCTCTCTCATTCTCTCATTCTCTCTTGTTCTCTCTCTCTCTCTCCCTTCTCTCTTCTCTCATTCCCCTCTCTCTTTCTCTCTCCCTCCCTTTCCCTTCTCTCTCTCATTCTCTCTCTCTTTCTCTCTCTCTTATTCTCACTCTCTTCCTCCCTTCTTTCTCCCTCCCTTCTCTCTCTCTGTCTGTCTGTCTGTCTCTCTGTCTCTGTCTCTCTCTGGTCTCTCTCTCTCCCTCCCTCCCTTCTCCCCCCTCTCTTGTTCTCTCTCTCATTCTCTCTCTCATTCTCTCTCTCTCCCTCCCTTCTCTCTCTCCCTCCCTTCTCTCTCTCTCATTCTCTCTCCCTCTCATTCTCTCTCATTCTCTCTCTCTTGTTCTCTCTCTCTCTCCTCCCTTCTCTCTCTCTCATTCCCTCTCTCTTTCTCTCTCCCTCCCCTTCCCTTCTCTCTCTCATTCTCTCTCTTTCTCTCTCTCCTTGTTCTCACTCTCTTTCTCTCTCTTCCTCCCTTCTTTCTCCCTCCCTTCTCTCTCTCTCTCTGTCTGTCTCTCTGTCTCTGTCTCTGTCTCTCTGTCTCTCTCTCTCCCTCCCTCCCTTCTCCCCCCTCTCTTGTTCTCTCTCTCATTCTCTCTCTCCCTCCCTTCTCTCTCTTCCTCCCTTCTCTCTCCCTCCCTTCTCTGTCTCTCTCTGTCTCTGTCCTGTCTCTGTCTCTGTCTGTCTCTCTCTGTCCCTCTCTGCCTCTCTCTCTCCCTCCCTCCCTTCTCCCTCTGTCTCTGTCTCTGTCTCTCCCTGTCTCTCTCTCTCTCTCTCTTCTCTCTCTCTCTCTCTCTCTCTCTCTCTCTCTCTCTCTCTCTCTCCTCTTCTCTCTCTCTCTCTCTCTCTCTCTCTCTCTCTCTCTCCCCTCCTCTCTCTCTCTGTCTCTGTCTCTGTCTGTCTGTCTCTCTCTCTCCCCCTCCCTCTTCTTTCTTTCTTTCTCACTGTCTGCAAAACAAGCCATGAATCTTCTAGCTCTTTGGCAGACTTCCAGCAGGGGGGAGAATAAAATTTCTTCCCCATGATCTCTCACAGCTATGATAGCTGATCACACCTGGCAGCAGGAGTATGTGTTTGTCTCTAGGTGAATCTTATAGTTGATCTCAAAGCTCTAGTTTCCTTTTCACTTAGTGTTTCTCTTCCTGAGCACGAGTGACGTACAAGTGATCCTGAGATTGATATTTCTGGCCTGGGAAGCTTGCATGTCTGAGCCTGGGTGCTGTTTGCTCAGCTGGAGATGGCCTTTGCCACAACCTTCTTAAAGGAGAAGATGACCACTTTCAGAAGGTGACTACAAAGAAAAGCATTAAGATGGACTTGGAGTGAATTACTCAGACAATATAGATCCAAGGTGAAAGTTCTCAGAATGTTTATGTTTTAAGTATTCAGCTCCCAGGAGAATATAATAAGCTAGATGAATTATCCTATCATCTTTTAAATCTTTGTCAGTGTATTCTCATGGGCCATCTGCGTATTAATTTCTTTTGTAGTGGAGAGAGCTCTTCTATCCAAAATCTACTTTGAACCCTGAGTCCTCTTTTATTTATTTATTTTTTTCATTTTATTTGGTCATTTCCAAACATTATTCATTGGAAACAAAGATCATTTTCTTTTCCTCCCCCCCCCCCCCCCCCGCCTCTCCATAGCCCACCTGCGATTCCACTGGGTATCACATGCGTCCTTGATTCAAACCCATTTCCATGTTGTTGGTATTTGCATTAGAGTGTTCATTCAGAGTCTCTCCTCAGTCATATCTCCTCAACCCCTGTAGTCAAGCAGTTGCTTTTCATCGGTGTTTTTACTCCCACAGTTTATCCTCTGCTTGTGGATAGTATTTTTTAGATCCCTGCAGATTGTTCAGGGACACTGCACTGACACTAATGGAGAAGTCCATCACCTTCGATTCCTGAGTCCTCTTTTAGAAGGGGCTTCATTAGTCCCTTTTGGGAACCAAACTTAAACTTTGTTTTAGAGATTTCCCCCAGAATTCCACTCTGGGATTGGAACGTAATGAGCCAAGGAGTAAGATGATAATCTAATACTCTCTCATGGAAGTTGGGCTCCCCCAGAACTGGGCCTGTTCTATCAAAGTCTGGAACAGGAGCCCCTTAGTAGAAAGGGATATTTCCACCCTATCATTGGACTTTTACAAAAATGAAAATTATGGGGATGCTTTACTCCATGCCTCTTTATGGTATGGAGTGTTGATCCTGCAAACTATGTCAGTAGAGACAAGGTCCAACCAAGGTGAAGTGTCTTCATGTATAGGCCAAGTGAAGAACTACCTTCCTTTTTTTAAAAAATTTTTCCCCCTGGATACATGATTCATGTTGTCTCCCTCCCTCTTCCCTTTCCACTCCCAGAGTTGACAAGCAATTCCACTGGGTAATACATGTATTATCACTCAAAATCTATTTCCATGTTATTTATTTTTGTAAGAGAGTAATCTTTTAAAGCCCAAACCCCAAATCCAATATCCATATAAACAAGTGATAAATCGTACATTTTTGAAGAACTATCTTCTGAGGGCCTGGCCAGGTATAAAGAGAGGCCTATCCCCAGGAGGTTGGTCCCCGAAAAACACATGTTTTAAAAATTAAGCTACAGTAATTCACAATGATTGTTTACTAAGTCATTAAAGGGTTGGGATGGGTTTGGGTGAAAGTAGCACCGACATCCACACAATGGGGGACCTTTGAAATACCAAGCTAAACTCTATTTGGTGTCAAATAGGGGACTGCAAGCTAGACCCTTGGCTTTGCATACATGTATAATCTGGTGGCCCCATGGGTCTGGAGGTGAGAGTAGGCAGGATGTGCAATTGGTGTGGAGGTGAAAGACTGGCTGAGAAAAAATGGAATGAAGTAGAATCCTAAGAACTATATGAACATTAACTATAGCAATGTAAATGAAGACAATGCTAAAAAATGATCAGAATGCAGATTAAGTGCAATGACCAATCAAGGCTACAAACAATTGACGATGATAAAGCACACTTCTTTCCTCTGCTTAAAAAAGTGGTACCTTCCTCCCAGGTACTCTGGCTCTCAACCTCAGTGGCCTCCTTGATCCTTCACTTTCAGCCCATATAAGTAGGCTGTGACACAAATCTTGACCATTCCTATATGTCCCTTGCTACTACAATCTGTTTTCCTAAAAAAGAACTACATTTCCCAGGAGCCCATTGACTTCCTGTTATTACACACTTCTAGTAGATAGAGGATATTAGGTGGGGACATGGAAGGTCCCACCTCTTTACTTTCAGTCAGGAACTTGGTGGTGGTAAGGTGGGTGTTTGAACTGGCTGATCAGTCATGGGCACATAATCTTTATTTTCTATCTTCTTTATTGCTTGATTTCTAATGATCACTAATAATAAATCTCTTAAAATAACATTTTTATTATTGAGATTTCATAATAATAATAAAAATAACATTTTTATTATTGAGATTTAATTTTAACTTTTACATACCCTAGTTATAACTCCCATCATCTCTCCCTCAGACTTACTTCCCCCAGATTTCTGTTTGAGTTCTCTTTATCAATCCTCTCCCTACCCCAATCCATCTTATACTCAGTAGCTAAAGTGATTTTCCTAAAAGCAGAGGACTGACTGTGTTTACCCACCTACTCAGTAAATTCCCATGGTTCCCTATTGTTGCTATTGTCTTTCTTTTTTGAAGAGGACCAATGGCATCATGGGGTGACTTCAGTCTTGACTTTTTCATTAATTGGATTTAAATAAGGCAGAGTTGCATAAAGTCATCCATCTCACCCAAGGGCAAGGCAAAAATCAGGATAACTGACAATATGACAATAGCCCAGGGGTGACTTTGAAGTCTGACCAAGCTGTAAGCACTCCACAGTGCCTGTTTCAGTTTCTTTCATGGCCATTGGAACAAATTATTTTCATCTATTCATGCTTCCAGGAGAAGTCTTTAAATGTTTGGGGTAGGCATCCCCTTAACACACTGATGGTTTTGAGACCTGTCATTGCCCTCAGCCTGGTTTAGCCTCTCTGCTGAGATAGTTGTACAGTTTCTTGGAGCCACAGGTGAAAACTATGTAAAAAGAAGACATCAAAGGTGGATGAGCAGACCTCAAAAGAGCTGGGCAAGTCTTCTGACACCAGAGGTACTAGTTCTTCTTGAACACTCATCCACCCCAGCTCCCCACTAGTACAGGATCAAATAAACAGCACTCTGTTTCCAGCTCTTTGTAACCTGGTCCCTTCCTTTTTACTTATTTACTTTACTTATACTTTATTCTAGTGGCACTAGCCTTGCAATCCCTCACATACTCACTCATTCAACACTTTTTTGAGCCTTTGCAAGATCACTCCTTCCTGGAATACCTTTTCAGTTCTATCTTTTGCTCTCTAGTTTCTCTGGATTCCTTCATGTCTCAGCTCAAATCCCACCTACTACAAGAGGCTTTTCCTGGCCTCCCTGGCAGCTAGTGCCTTCCCCTCAGAGACCACTTCCCATCTATACTCTGTTCCTATGAATATACCCTTGGGTGTACCCATGTTTTTATATGTCGTCTGCTCCCATTACACTGTGAGATCCTTGAGAGCAGAGACAGTTTATGCCTTTGTATCTCCAATGGTATGCCTCATCAAATAAAATTTAAAATTAATTCATAATTAATAGTTAATAAATTTTAAAAACCAAATAAATGTGTTGACTGATACTCTAGCATAGTCCTCCCTTCCTGTGAATCCTGTAGTCAATGCAAGAATGTCAACCCCAGTGGAAAGGCTGAATATCCTGGTATCTTTGCACAACAAAGCCCAGCACTTACAATCAGATCATAGCATTGAGATATTTTAATTTTAATTTTATTTTTTTATTTAATTTTATTTTTTTGGTTATAATACATACCTTATTTCCCTTCCTCCCCTCCACCGGTCCCTCCTGCAGCCAACATGCAATTCCATTGGGTATTACCTGTGTCCCCGATCAGAACCTATTTCCATGTTGTTTGCACTAGGATGTTCATCTAGACTCTAGATTCTAGAGTCTACATCCCCAACCATATCCCCTTGACCCAAATATTCAAGCAGTTGATTTTCTTTGGTGTTTTTACTCTCACAGTGATTCCTCTGAATGTGGATAGTGGTTTTTCTCATAGATTCCTCCAAGTTGTTCAGGATCACTGCATTGCCACTAATGGAGAAGTCCATTACATTCAATTGTACCACAGTGTATCAGTCTCTGTGTACAATGTTTTCCTGGTTCTGCTCCTCTCACTCTGCATCAATTCCTGGAGGTTGTTCCAGTCCCCATGGAATTCCTCCACTTTATTATTCCTTTGAGCACAATAGTATTCCATCACCAACATATACCACAATTTGTTCAGCCATTCCCCGATTGAAGGGCATCCCCTCATTTTCCAATTCTTTGCCACCACAAAGAGCGCAGCTATGAATATTCTTATACATGTCTTTTTCCTTATTATCTCTTTGGGGTACAAACCCAGCAGTGCTATGGCTGGATCAAAGGGCAGACAGTCTTTTAGCACCCTTTGGGCATAGTTCCAAATTGCCCTTCATAATGATTGGATCAGTTCACAACTCCACCAGCAATACATTAATGTCCCAACTTTGCCACACCCCCTCTAGCATTCATTACTTTCCTTTGCTATCATGTTAGCCAATCTGCTAGGTGTGAGGTGAAACCTCAGAGTTGTTTTGATTTGCATTTCTCTGATTATTAGAGATTTAGAGCACTTTTTCGTGTGCTTATTAATAGTTTTGATTTCTTTGGCTGAGAACTGCCTGTTCATGTCCCTTGCCCACTTAACAATTGGAGAATGGCTTGATTTTTTTTGTACAATTGGTTTAGTTCTTTATAAATTTGGGTAATTAGACCTTTGTCAGAGGTTTTAGTAATGAAGATTGTTTCCCAAGTTGTTGCTTCCCTTCTAATTTTGGATGCATTAGTTTTGTTTGTACAAAAACTTTTTAATTTGATGTAATCAAAATTATTGATTTTACATTTTGTGATTTTTTTTCTAGCTCTTGCTTGGTTTTAAAGTCTTTCCTTTCCCAAAGATCTGACAACTATACTATTCTGTGTTCACCTAATCTGCTTATAGTTTCCTTCTTCATATTCAGGTCATTCACTCATTCTGAGTTTATCTTGGTGTAGGGTGTGAGATGTTGATCCAAACCTAATCTCTCCCATATTGTCTTCCAATTTTCCCAGCAGTTTTTATCAAATAGTGGGTTTTGGTCCCCCAAATTGGAATCTTTGAGCTTATCATAGACTGTCTTGCTGAGGTCATTTACCCCTAGTCTGTTCCACTGATCCTCTTTTCTGTCTCTTATCTATACCAAATTGTTTTGATGACCACTGCTTTATAATATAGTTTGAGATCTGAGACTGCAAGTCCTCCTTCCTTTGCATTTTTTTCATGATTTCCTTGATCTTTTGTTCTTCCAAATGAACTTTGTTATGGTTTTTTCCAATGCAGTAAAAAAGTTTTTTGGTAGTTCCATGGGTATGGCACTAAATAAGTAAATTAATTTGGGCAGGATTGTCATTTTTATTATGTTAGCTTGTCCTACCCATGAGCAGTCAATGTTTTTCCAATTGTTTAGATCTAGTTTTAATTGTGTGGAGAGTGTTATGTAGTTGTGTTCATATAGTTTCTGTGTTTGTCTCAGCAGATAGATTCCTAAGTATTTTATATTGTCTAGGGTGATTTTACATGGAATTTCTCTTTCTAATTGCTGCTGACATGGGTTGGAGATATATAGAAATGCTGATGACTTACGCGGGTTTATTTTGTATCCTGCAACTTTGCTAAAGTGGTGATTATTTCAACTAGCTTTTTGGTTGATTCTCTAGGATTCTTTAAGTAGACCATCATATCATCTGCAAAGAGTGATAGCTTGGTCTCCTCGTTGCCAATTTTAAAACCTTCAATTTATTTTTCTTCTTTAATTGCTACTGCTAGTGTTTCTTGTACAATGTTAAATAATAGAGTTGATAAAGGGCATCCTTGTTTCACTCCTGATCTTATTGGGAAGGCTTCTAGTTAATCTCCACTGCAGATGATGTTTGCTGATGGTTCTAGATATATACTGTTTATTATTTTTAGGAAAGGCCCTTCTATTCCTATACTTTCTAGTGTTTTCAATAGGAATGGGTGTTGTATTTTATCAAAGGCTTTTTCTGCATCTATTGAGATAATCACGTGATTGTTTTCAGTTTGCTTGTTAATATAGTCAATCATGTGGATGCTTTTCCTAATATTGAACCATCCTTGCATTCCTGGTATGAATTCTACCTAGTTATAATGAATAACCCTTGTGATGACTTGCTGGAGTCTTTTTGCTAGTATCCTATTTAAGATTTTTGCATCTATATTCATTAGGGAGATTGGTCTATAGTTTCCTTTCTCTATTTTTGACCTGCCTGGTTTTGGGATCAGTACCATATTTGTGTCGTAAAATGAATTTGGTAGAACTCCTTCTTTGCTTATTCTGTGTTTGTATAATATTGGGGTTAGTTGTTCTTTGAATGTTTGATAGAATTCATTTGTGAATCCATCTGGACCTGGGGATTTTTTCTTAGGGAGTTCTTTGATGACTTGTTCAATTTCTGTTTCTGATATGGGGTTGTTTAGGTAATTTATTTATTACTCTCAGTCTAGGCAATTTATATTTTTGTAAGTAAACATCCATATCCCCTAGATTGCCATATTTGTTGCCATATAGTTTTTATTATAGGGCATAATAGTTTTTAATGATTGCCTTAATTTCCTCTTCATTCGAGGTAAGGTTTCCCTTTTCATCTTGGATACTGTGAATTTGGTTTTCTTCTTCCCTTTTTTAAATTATTTAATTATTTGTTTTTTCAAAGTACCAGCTTCTAGTCTTATTTATTAAATCAATAGTTCTTTGACTTTCAATTTTATTAATTTCTCCTTTGATTTTTAGGATCTCTAATTTAGTCTTCATTTGAGGGTTTTTAATTTGTTCACTTTCTAGTTTTTTAATTTGCATGCCAAATTCATTGACCTCTGCCCTTCTTAATTTGTTAATATATGAACTCAAAGATATAAATTTCCCCCTGAGTACTGCTTTGGCTACATCCCATAGGTTTTGAAAGGATGTCTCATCATTGTCATTTTCTTCAATGAAATTATTGTTTCTACGATTTGTTCTTTAACTAACAGGTTTGGGAGAATTATATTGTTTAATTTCCAATTAATTTTTGATTTACCTCTCCATGTACCCTTTCTAATTATTATTTTAATTGCATTGTGATCTGAGAAGGTTGCATTTATTATTTCTGCTCTTTTGCACTTGTTTGCAATGTTTTTGTGCCCTAATACATGGTCAATCTTTGTGAATGTACCATGTGCTGCTGAAAAGAAGGTATATTCCTTTTTGTCCCTATTTATTTTTCTCCACATATCTACTAACTCTAATTTTTCTAAGATTTCATTCACTTCTCTTACCTCTTTCTTGTTTATTTTTTGGTTTGATTTATCTAGTTCAGATAGAGGAAAGTTCAGGTCTCCCACTAGTATATTTTTCTATCTATTTCATCCTTGAGCACCACTAGTTTCTCCTTTAGAAATTTGGATGCTATGCCATTTGGTGTATACATGTTGAGTACTGGTATTTCCTCATTGTCTATACTGCCTTTTATCAGGATGTATGGGAACCTGTGTTCGATGCTCTGAGCCTGGCACAGCCCTTCCCACAAGGTACACCCTCCAGACCAGTGCCTTTGCCCTCTCAGAGGTTCCCGCTGCTGCTGGAGGCTTAGCGCTCCAGGTGTGGGGGAGGAAGGGTCCTGGGACCTTCCTTCTGCCTTCCCCTTAAACACGAGTGTTCTTGGATTCTGGCTTTTGGGGGATGTACTTTTTGGATTGAGTCCAGCAGGAGGGTTCCTTGGCTCTGTCTTGTTGTTAGGTTTGATTTTCAGTCTCCTAGGAGCAGTCAGTTTGTGATCGGTAAGGAAGGGTTTTCAAAGGTCTGAACTTCTGCTGCTTCTAAGCCGCCATCTTGACTCCGTCCCCCAGCATTGAGGTATTTTAGAGCCCCATGAACCCCATCACCCTCATTTCTTTCCCACCAGATGGCCCCCAACTTAGCATCTTGGCTCCCCCTGCTGGTTTTTTCCTTTAGTTCATACCCTTCTGGCTCTTCCCCCAAGATACCTCACATCTAAGCAAAGGGAATGAAATATTTCTCCCTGGAGACTTGTTCAGGAATCATCATACAATCCTTCCTTTTGGGTTTCTTTAAAACTTCCAGTAACTAAAGGAGGGTTCATTAACAAAGAAAGTAGAAAGCGTGAGTTATAAAGAAATCCAGGTTGTCCCCCAAACCTTAGTGCCCTTGTAATCCATTGATGGAGATCAGAGTCCAAAGCCTGTATGAAGGATGGGGAATGATGTTGGCAAAAGCTGGAGGGTCTCTTTGGAAATTTTCTTTGAGTTTTTGGACACTTCCAGCACTTCTGGTTTCCACCTTCAAAAGAGAAGATGGATGATGTCAACCCCACTTTAGGCTACTAAGGGAAGATAAGATTCTGGGGAGAAGTGAACAGTCTCCATCATGCCTCTTTCCTCAGTTTGTTGAGTCTGTCTTAGTTCTCTGTCTCCCAATGGGAAAGCTTCTTCATTCTGTCTTGTATTTATACTTCCTTTATTTTGCTATCAATTTGGATAAATGAGATTTCTTTCTTAAACCAAAATAAAACAGAACAAAAAAAACCACCAAACCAGTTAACCCTGATTTTCTATGCATAAGCATCTAGGTTTTAATCTTTCTTTGATCTTTCCCTCAACTGACTATACTTCTTGAGTCTGAACTTGTCCCTGATGCCAGTCAGCCCAGTCTTTTTTTCTTAAAAAAAAAAAAAAAAAACCTTACCTTTGATTTTATTTTTTTTAATTTAAAAAAAATTATTTTTTTAGTCAATTTAGAACATTATTCCCTGGTTATAAGAATCATATTCTTTCCCTCCCTTCCCTCCCCCCACCCTTCTTGTAGCTGAAGTGCAGTTCCACTGGGTATTACATGTGTCCTTGATCAGAACCCATTTCCTTACCTTCCATTTTAGAATCAATACTCTGTATTGGCTCTGAGGCAGAAGAGTGGTAAGGGTTAGGCAATGGGGGTTAAGTGACTTGCTCAGAGTCATTTCTAATCCTGGCTCTCAATTTACTGAGCCACCCAGTTGCCCTTTAATTTTATTTTTATTGTCCTGCAAAACATGCTTCCATATTGTTGTAAGAGCACATTCACACATAGCCAAAACCCCAAAATAAAACCATAAATTCACTGATGTGAAAGATGACTCCAACAGTTCTTTCTCTGGAAGTGTTTAGTATTCCCCATCATATGTCTTTCAGGATTGTCCCAGATCTTTGCATTGAGTCAGCTCAGTCTTTCTTGGCAAACATCTGGCAAAAGTTGCCTTCCAATCTTAGTTTCAGGAATGGATTTCTTGAATTGTAAAGAATATTTCTCATTTGGTAGATCTGTCTATGTCACTACCCTACTCAGTAAACACCAGTGGCTCCCTAATGCTTCCAGGATCAAATACAAATGCCTCTATTTGGGCATTTAAATCTCTTCAAAAACTGGTCCCTGATCTTCTTCCCTTTTATTCCAGTTATACTGACCTGTTGTTCCTCACATTTGACACTCCATCTCTACTCTGTGTCTATTTAGTGGTTCCTTTACCTCATAGAAATGCTCTCTTCCTCTAAGTCTCAAAATCCACCTTCTGTAGGGGGCCTTTCCCAGTCTCCTGAGCCATTAGCATCTTCTCCTCTGTGAAGCCTTTCCAAATATTCTTTATCTATTTTTAATGTACCTAATTCTATTTATATAAGAATGTGAGCCTGCAGGCAGGGACTGTTTTTGCTCTTCTTTCTATCTCCACTTAACACAGTGTCTGGTACGTACATAGAAAGTGCTTAATTCTTATTGACTGACTTTCTAAATACTATTACCATGGGGTTCAGACTGTGCTCTGGGGCCTTAGAGATGACTCCCTTAACTTTCTGGAATTTCTCCATTCCAACCCTCTTGAAGTCATCCCTTTGCCCTGACTCCCTAGATGAGAAGAATCCTTTCCAATCAAGTTTCCAGATGTCTTCCCTGGAACTTTGAGCTTTCTCATACTGCTGCCTTCACCCTTCTAATGGTTCTTTAGTGGCTATTTTTTCCTAGACATTCTTACAAATGTGTGACCTATCCTTTTCTGACCTGGGTACCTTTCTAGAAGTAAATTCATTTGCTGTTGATTAATTGTGTCTGATTCCTTGGGACTCCACTCGAGTTTTGGGGTTGTTTGTTTTTGTTATTTTGCAAAGATATTGGGGTGGTTTACCATTCCTTCTCCAACTCATTTTCCAGGTGAATAAACTGAAACTGATCCCTTTATGCCTATCTATCTAAGGGACTTGCCTAGAATCTTATGCCTGGGTAGTATCTGAAGATAGATTTGAACTCAGGAAGATGAGTTCCCTGATTCCAGTCCAGTCACTATCCATTGTGTCATCTAGGTACTCAATAACTAGTACCATCCTTGAGAAGAAGCTTGGCTTATACCTATTGTCCTTTATTACCAATGCTCTGGGACTGGAAGGGAAAACAGAGACCACTAGCCACTACTGAGATCCAAGTGAAATGGTCTGCCCAAAGGCACATGGGGAGTAGCTGTCAGAGGCAGAACTGGACCCTGGGTCCTCTGGCTCTAGGATGGCAGCTCTTTGACCGCAAGGATTGGCTTTCTCTTCCATTTGTGTCTCTATCGCTTAGCACAGGGTTACAAGAATAAAGTAAGTATGAGAGGGTCAAGAAATCACAAGTTGGAAGAGCTGAGATGTGGCTACTGTAACCCACTCATCCTACAGATGCAGAACTGATCTTTCCCCTAAATCTTTTTATGGGCCTGTGGTTCTCCATGGAAGACTACACTTCTGATTCATGTGGGAGTGTCATGTGAGCAAAACCAGAGTGAGAAATACGTTGAGTGCCAATTTACCTAATAGTCAACAGGATCATCCAGGAAGAGAGAGGGTCCCGAGAAGAGAAGGAAGGTTGGGGGAGTCATCTCTAAGATTAATGGATTGGTTCACATGGTAGAGGAGAGAGGAGAGAGAAGGAGGGAAGGAGAGAGAAAGAGAAAGAAAGAGGAAAGGGGAAGAAAGAGGGAGAGGGAAAGGGGATCCAGAAGCTATACTAGACTGCCAAAGGGGTCCATCACATTCACAAAAGGGCTAAATCAATCATCTAAAGCAACTACTTGATCTTAAAGTCTTACCCAAAAGATCCCTAAATTAGTTATAAAGTCATTCCTCGTTTGCCCCATTCTAAGGCCTTCTCCCCCCTCCCTTTTTTTTTTTTTGGTTTGTTAATATTTCCAGCAGGGAGAGGAGATCCCAGTCAAGAGAAAGAAGACAGCAGCATGTTCCCTTTCCTCCCTCCAGAGATTTCATTGTAAGCACCTTTCTGGTCCTTTCTCCCACAGATTTCAGGGCTTCATGAGAGAGTTTCTCCTCGTATGCAAAAATGTGGGGTCCTCTTGTTGCAAAACACCAGCTACTTGTTCAAAAAATGAAAGGTATGTTTGGGGTTCCCTGAAGGTTTCTGAGGTTCGGTTCATTCCTATTCACAGTCCCTTTTACTTAATTTGTACAAAAACTCACATAATCTAGTGGAAAGAGCATTGAACTTGAAGTCTGACACCCTGAGTTTTAATTCCAAGGCTGCTATAAACTGTGTGACCTTAAGCAAGTCACCTAACTTTGCTGAGTCTTCATTTCCTGATCTGTAATTAAGAAGGTAGAGCTAGATGACTGCTCAGTTTCTTTCTATATCCTCTAAGCCTCCCTTTCCTTTTTCCCCTTCACTCCTCCTCTCCCCTGTATCTTTTGAAAATAGTTCCCAGCACATTTCTGTGCTAGATAGGTACATTGTATACTTCAATATAAGAACATAGGAACACAGTGAAATGAATGTTTGGTCAGGTCATTTTATGCCAAAAAAGTTAAACTCAAAGAGCTTTTTATGGCCTATTATAGTACAGTAGAAGCTTACTAATTTGCACTAATGACAGGGAAATCCTTTGCAGATTGGCAGATTTTGCAAATTAGTGGGAATACCAGCCATCACAGTCAGGATCTCTGCTGTTCCTGTTCTCTTTCCAAGTGTGGTTGAGTATTACAGGATCACAGATTTTTGGCTGGGTGCAGTTAGGGAGATCATGTAGTCCATGTTCCCCCACCCCATTTTATAGAGAAAAAAATGAAGGCCCATTGAGATAAAGCAATTTGTCCAGTGACAGAATATATGGCTACGTGGAATATATGTAAACATTCTTTGATATGTTTAATAATAGAGAAGAAGCTTGACATGATAGGAAGCCAGCCTTGGAGTTGGGAAGACCTGGGTTCAGGTCATGCCTCTAACATGACCTAGCTGGGTAACTACAGGCAAATTATGGAACGTCTCAGCATGCCAGACAACTCTCCTAAGATGGTATATTACAAATGCTTTGGAAGTTCCCCGTAATAATGAAATCACAGCTCCAACTGGCCCCAAACAAAACAAGTCTTGCTTTTCTGTTTGCTAACCATATTTATACTGAATCTGAAATGTCTATATTTTTCTGCCTTCTCTTAAACTTGATTTGCTATAAGGACATTTTTGTGTGGTAGATACTTATTCCTTGGCTTTTGGGGGGGAGGGAATCCCAATTAGTTCCTCCCCTACCAGGTCAGTTTTTTATACAATATTTTTTGTGACTATATTTAGGCATAGAGTAGAAACACCACTGAGGCTGAGAATCATGAGATCTGAGTGACAGTCTTGATTCTGTATAATTTGGAATATATCATGTGGTCCCCCTAAATCTTAGCTCCTCATCTGTAATAAGGTGTTAGACCAAATGATCTCTAGCAAAGGTCCCCTCTAAGAGCTCCAGCTTCCTATGATTTTTTTTTAATAAAACCCTTACCTTCTGCCTTGGAATCAGTACTGTATTGGCTCCAAAGCAGAAGAGTGGTAAGGGCTAGGCAATGGGGGTCAAGTGACTTGCCCAGTATCACATAGCTGGGAAGTGTCTGAGGCCATATTTGAACCCAGGACCTTCTAACTCTAGGTCTGGCTCTCAATCCACTGAGTCACCCAGCTGCCCTCTTTCTATGATTCTTGATTTCTACTATGATGTCACAATGGGAAAATGGCATCAGTGATAATTAGAGTTTTTACACTTTTACATTAAAATGTTTTTCCCATGGCTGAACAAATGATCATAATTAGGGATTGACATGGAAAAAAATTCCTGCCCCCCCCCCAAAAAAAAGAGTTTCAAAGTGGTGTCTATTTTGCAGACACGGAGATGGTGTTCACTGCAAATCTACTCTGCTGGCTAGGCACATGTGGAAAGCACTGGGACCCCAGGAAAACTACTCTACAGCAAACTGGAGGAGGGCTGGAATGCTTCAAGGATGCATTGAATCAGCCTAGAGTTTATTGTGTGGCCACCAGCCAACAAGGAAAGTAGGTTATATTGCTTTTGTGACAATGAGAGATGAGGTAGCTTAATTCAAACCAAAGCATCATGCTCTGTGTTAGGACAACGCAAGACATCAAAGACAAAGTCATCTCTTCTTTGGTGTCCCAGCCATTGTCTCCAAGATCCACCCAGGAACAGAAGAAATAAGCAGCCACTATTGAAGAGACATCCCAGGCAAGCCTTGGGACCATTGACCTATTCAAGCACGCAGCCTCCTTGGGTTTAATTCGGTTCTCATCAGAGTGTAGAGTCATGGATGTAGAAGTGGAAGGGATCACCTCAAAGACTCTGTCATCCATCCCCCTCATTTTATATTTATAGACATTGAGGATCCGGGAGGTGAAGAGATTTTCCCATGATTACAGAAGGTGGGGTTTAAACCCAGATTTACTGACTCCAATCAGTGCTCTTTGCTTATATGAAAAAAACATTTTTTTAACCAATTAAATGCAACAACAAACCTCCATACAAGTTTTCCTATATTATATGATGGAACTTATCTCCCTTCCTCCCTTCCACTCTTCCTCCTAGTATTGGCAGGTGATTAGATCTGGTTTGGTGATATTTAAATTTAAATCTAAGTCTTCCTGACTTTAGGCCCAGAGCTTTATCCATTTCACCCATATCACTGCATCAAAAATGCTTTTTTTTTCAATTGTGTCAGACCCTTTGAGACCTCATTTGGGGTTTTCTTGGCAAAGACACTGGAATGGCTTGCCATTTCCTTACAAGTGAGGAAACTGAGGTAAATAGGGTTAAGTGACTTGCCCAGAGTCCCACAGCTAGTAAATATCTGAGGCCAGACTTGAACTGAGGAGGATGAGTCCTGGCACTCTCTCTACTGTGCCACCTAGTCATCCCTAACCAGCACATAATAGATACTTAATAAATGTGGGTTGGATTGGATTGGATTCCAGGTCCTGTGGCTTTCTTGGGCCGTTTGGGACTTCTGATTAGATTTGTATTGCTCCTTCAGTTCCTGCTGTCCCCCTGAGTGGAGGAACTTTAGACCTCCCACTTTGTTCTCCAGTATGTGGTCTTTTAATTTCTCTTTGCTTACCTGGATCCCCATCCCCATGATGGTCTCTCCCATGATCATGAAAAAAAGCAGTGGTGCCTGATTTTGAACAGACACTACATTCTAACATACATTCTTACTCTTCCAACCTTTATTCCCACAAATAGCTAGTCTCAAAAACCACACACACAAATACACTCACACCTACTTGCTCAGCCCTACCCCCTTACACACACACACACACACACGCACACGCACATGCACACACACACTCAGTAATGACACATTTGTTCCACTTAACTCTAGTGGATGATTCTCTGAAAGAGAAAGGAAAGTCAGGCGCACAGAGGATATAGGGACCTGCCTTCACAGAATCTGTGGACAAGATCCTTCGGTGAAGTTAGTCAGTTAATTTCCATGGAATGACATCTTTGACAAGGCCAGAGAACATGGCAGAGCACGTTAGGAAAACCAAAGAGGGCTGGGGTAGATTCTGGGTTTCTAGCGTGTGACCTTAACAAATGAAGTGAATTGATGATCTCTACAGGGAAAGATTTCACTTGAAAGCAAGCTGTTAGATGAGCTTTCACTGAGACTTGAGAAATAGGGAAAAAAGAGGCTGTTTTCTGTTGGAGGAAGAACACCTCTTGATTCAACTTCCTCAGGGTTTCACACTGAATTTATTTTTACCCTGTGCTATCTTTAAGCCAAGTAGGACACATTAGAAGAAAAAAGAGTTTTGCTTAAAGGCAAAAAATAATGAAAACCTGTAGAAAGGACTGCATACACATAAGCAGGGAATGATGAAAACTAAAGAGGACCAACAAGTAAGATTGGGATATTATGAGCATTAAGAGGGCTGAAGATACAAGTCAAGCATAGAGTGGATGATGTTAGTGTCACTAGACATAGTTGTTTTTAATTTTTTTCTTTCATCCACTAGATAAATTTTTTGTTTGTTTGAACCCTTATCTTTTATTTTAGTATCAGTTCTAAGACAGAAAAGCAACAAAGGTTAGGCAATTGGGGTTAAGTGACACAGACAGGAAGTGTCTGAGGCTAGATTTGAACCCAGATCTTCCCAATTCTAGGTATAAAATTTGATCTACTCTAGATATATTTGTTATGAATATTATAATATTGTCCAAGTCCTCCTTGTTGATCATGGATGTACCCTTGATGATACAATAAACAGTGAAGAGACAGAGAACAGAGGGAGAGCCATGGGGAGGAGAGACTGAGATTCTGGATGACTCCAGTCATTAGGGATGGCAGGGTGATGGGAACATTCCGCTTGGCAAGAACTCCTTGCCAGGATCCAGCCAGGAGTTGTGGGAGCCAAAAGTGGTACCATGAAGAGAACTACAGATCATCCACACTGGGTGCATGGACCATGGATGCTGGATAGAGGGAAGGAACTAGCAAGGGTGGGGAGAAGGTGAATGGAGAAATGTTGATATTACTATTCAGCAAGGACCTCAACTCCACTCACGTTCTTGGAACTTCATCTATTGGTGTTTGGAGCTTCCATTGGCTGACACTCTGAAGGCACTGAAGGGGGATGAAGAGGAAGAATGAAAGGCCCTCAGTTTAAGGTTGGCTATACCTGTTTCCTTACTAATTGAGCCTGGATATGAGTTGTCCCCTCTTTGTTCTTTACAGACTTTTAATACGTCTGTGTTCTAGGTTGATGTCTTGGTAGCCTTGATTATAAAGCAGCTGAATATCCTCTGGGGAAGAACAAGAAAATGAACCTAAACCATATTTTCTAAAAAAGTTTCTGGGAAGAGAATAAAATTGGACCTGATCTCTGTGAACCCAGAGTTTTGGGCATAGACCTTGAGATATATAACAATGAGAACAAAATAGTATTATCTGTCAACCAACTTTAAAAAACACAGAGATAAAAATGTTTCGTGGATTTATTTTTAATTTTTGTTACACTTCTGTGTTTTATACCACAAGCAACAGAGATAGATTGCAAGGATATGATGGGAGGAGGGTTAGAGCAAAAGAGAAAATTGTGTTGTCTCCATTTCATTATCTATAAAGTGGGGATAACACTACTGTACTGTCTATTTGTCTAACTGAGTTGTTGCAAAGAACAAGTAAGATTTAACACAGATGAAAACAATTTTTAACCCTAAAAGGAATTTAAGTCAACCATGGTGTATAGTGTGGCATAGTAGTTTAAGCCAGGCTTTGGAATCAGAAAGACCTAGATTCAAATTCAGTGGGTAATGGGAGAATGCTGCTTGGCAAGGAGCTCCTGAATCCAGTCAGGAGTTGTGGGAGCCACAGTGGTGTCATGAAGACAGCTACAGAACCAACACTGGCCATATGACTCTGGGCAAGTCACTTAACCTTTCAATGTCCCAGGCAATGCTCTCAAACTAAGTTGCAGAAGACATGCTCTGCATGGGAAGAGGTTGAGAGTTCTCTACTGTGAAATAACCCATGGGTCTAATTTAAAAATAAAAGGATAATTTTCGGGAAAATACATTTTGGTGATGTACCTCTTCCCAACTATTGGGAGTAGGGAATATGTTGATATTTTCTTGTCAGTGGATATTCACCATTCTATTGGCAACACACAAAAAAGACCTCTCCTCAGAGAGAAGGGTTCAATATTGTTACTGAGAAGGAAGATCCCCACATGAAGACTAGGAACAGATTTCCAGTCTCTATTGTCCTTCAGTTATAGATATCTGTCAGCTAAGTTTATAATTTATAGCCAATGCTGAGAAGCTAGGGACTGGTCCACTTATAGTCTGTCTTCTGAAATCTTTGTGATCATGATAAGCAAGGATAATGATGGCAGCCTGAAAGTTGAAGGGGCACCAATGAGTAGAGAACTGTGGGATGGTGGGGAAAAATTGGGGGTTACAAGATGAAAGATGTTCCTTTTATGTAGTAGCATCATATTCTAGAGAGAGATTTTCTTTCCTGTCTCTTTGCAAACTTATTAACTCTTCTGTCTCTTTTGACCTTTCTTCATTCTTTTGCAGACACCTTACCCTTTTGGATGTTCTCACATCCCTCCTTCATTCACACTTCCTACTCTTCTGTGTTGTTGTGGAATGTTCAAAGGAACACTAATGTCTATTCTTGGCAAAATACAAGTTAAATCTGCCTAAGCAGGTTCTAAGTGGTCCCTGCAGGCTTGCTTCCTGTGAGAGGAGGTAGAATCAGATAGATTCTGTCTTTCTGTCTTGTCTGTCTATCTATCTACTAATTCATCTATCCACTGCTCTGTCTGTCTGTCAGGGTTTTCCTAGGAATCTAGCTCCATGCCTTCCATTTCATTCTATACTTGTCTCCTGTCCATTTTCAAGCCTCCTCTGAGATGAGGAGTCGTGCCTTCTACTCAGTGATGAACAGTCTCGTACCATCATTCCCTTTATTTCAAAGTGATTCTGAACTCCTGTATGTCATCATCCAAACACCTTACCCACTCTCCACTACACAATTCTTTATTTCTGTACTCAACCCTTCCATCCCAAAGCTCCAAATAAACACCAGGCTCTCCCCACTTCCACTATGCTCTCTGGAATGCCTGTGCAATAGGTGACAACAAACTTCCCTTCATCCTAAATCTTTTCCTCTCCCATTCCTTATGTCTCTTAGCTTTTAGAGAAATCTGGTCCCCCTTCTGATGACACAGTCTCTTAGGCCATCCTTTCCAGTACTAGCAATACCTTTATTCATTCCTCCTGTCTCACTGCTCAAGATGATGGAATACTTTGCTCCTTCGTTGCCATTTCTAAATTCCCTCCCTACCTCCATCACTCACTAAAAACTCTTCCCTTCCTTTGAGTTTGTTATAATTTAAAAAAAAACAATCTTTGGAGACTTTATAATTAAATTTGTAGTTATTTATTAGTAAAGAGAAAAAAGAGAAAGAATGAGCAGTCTCCCTAGGAGGTCTCCAATCTTAGCCATCTTTATTCTCTGAGGTCTCTTAACACAACCCAACTGTGGCTCCAAGCCTCAGTTTCTTAGAGATTTAAGATGAGATAAGAGTAGGATAGCTTGCCTGAGAGAGCTGGTTCACCAGAAAAAAAATGGCAGAGAGAGCTTTCTGCTTCTCACAGTGGCTTTTAAAGCTTAGTCTAAACCCTTCCCCTAAGCTTTTCTAATTGGTCAGGATTTCACTCCAGTCCTCATGGTCTCACATCCATGACCACATGGTCAATTTTTCTCTCCTCTCCAACTCATGTGCTCATATTAGGAGACTTCAACATACATATTGATTCTCCCCCTCAAACACCTTAACCACTCAGTTTCTTAGCCTACTTATTTCCCATGACCTACTCTTTCACCCCACCTCAGTCACGGACAAAGATGGTCATAACCTGGATCTTGCCATTACCCACAAACGTATCACCCTCTATGTTCAAGAATTTCAAAATCCCCTTAACTGATTCACCTTCTTTCCACCTCTTCCCCTGCCTTCCCTTATCCAATTCTGCTCTATCTACACTATTACCTCCAATCCTTTGAGTTCTCAGTTCTCTCACAGGCATCTCCCTTGCACTAGCTCTTCTCTTTCTTTTCCCCATCGTGATTGCTTAGTGAACCAATTCTACTCTACACTAGCCTCTTCTCTTGAGACTCTAGTATCTTTATCATTTCACCAATTGTGCCCTACCAAACAAGCCTCAGTCTTTGCTCCTATGCAGGTGCTGCTGACCAAAGGCAGAGAAAAGCATGGAACCATTCTGATTGAGTCTGCCACAAATTTATGTTACACGATTTTAACTGCTCATACTAGACTACTATAGTAGAATTTTGCTATATCTCTGCTCATCAGCTCACTACCACTTTCTCCAGAGTGACTCTTTCAAACCTTTGGATACTTCTTCAAACCTTCCATGCTTCCCCTCCTCCCTGACCCTCTAAGCAGAGAACCTTGCCTTGAATTTTAAATGGAGGCCATTTGCCAAGAGTTGCCTCTTCTCTTTTCCTCCTTTGCTATAATTCAAAAAGGTCTTTTGTCACTATTTTTTTTATCATCTATCTCACATGAAGTGGCCTTACTCCTTACTAAGACTAACCCCTATACCTATTCAAGGAATCCCATTCTGACCTGTTCCCTCAAAAAGGTTCCCTGATTCTGTCATCCCTACTCTACCATTTTTTTCAAATCTCTCCCTGTTTTTGTTGCCTCATTTTCGACTGTCTACAAACATGCCTTTGTCTTTCCCTCCTCAGAAAATGCTCATTGATTATTCCATCCCCCATATTATTGTGTCTATATCTCTTTTGCTCTTGGTGGCTAAACTCCTTGAAAAGGTCATCTCCAAGATGCCTACACTTGCTCTCCTTTTACTCTTCTTAACCCCTTACAATCTGGCTTATTATTCCACTTACACTGCTTTCTCCAAAGTTACCAATGATCCCTTAATTACCAGACCCAATGACCTTTTCTTAATCCTCATTCTCTTTGACCTCTCTCAGCAGCCTTTGACTCTGTTGGTCACCTCCTCCTTGATATTTTCTTCTCTCTACATTTCTGGGATGCCTTCTCTCCTGATTCTCTTCCTACCTGTATGACTGCTCTTTCTCAGGCTCCTTTGCTGGATTCTCCTCCAGGTCATGCCCAACTGTAGATGTCTCACAGGGTTCTATGCTGGGTTCTCTTCTCCCTCAATTCTACTTTACTTGGTGGTCTCATCAGCTCCTATGGATTTAATTGCCATTTCTGCATGCATACACATGTATGAATATACACAGAGATATATATATATATAATATATTTATCTTATGATGTACCAAGCACTATGCTAAGCACCTTTGAAATTATTTTCATTACTTTTTCAGTTGAGAAACAACAACCCTGGGACACAGGTTCTATTTTTTTCATTTTATATATAAGGAAATTACAGCAGAGATCAAGTGACTTGCCTAGTCCCACACAACTAGGAAGTGTCTGAAGTCAAATTCGAATTCAAGTCTTTATAACTCCAGGCCCAGTACTTTATCCACTGTACCATCTAGTTGCTTCTATGCTAATAGTTCTCAAATCTACATATTTCCTTATGATCCCCTAACTCACATCTCCAACTGCCTTTCACATATCTCAAACAGGATGTCCTGTAAATATCTCAGATACAATGTATGAAACAAAACGCATTACCTTTTGCCCTACTATAGAGGATTTCATCATTGTCACAGTCACTCAGGCTCACAGTTATGTGCCATGCCTGACTTCTCATTGTCTCTCACCCTCGTGTCCAATTTGTTGCCAAGGCTTATTGGTTTCACCTTTGGCATCATCTCTAGAATATACCACCTTCTCTCCCCTGACACTGCCACCAATGTAGTGTATGCCCTTCTTACCTCACATTTGGACTATTGTAAATAGCTAGTGGGTCTACCTATATCATTTCTTCCCTCTCCCATCTTTCCTCTGTTCATACATTAAAATGATATTCCTAAAGTACAAGGTCCAACCAAGTCACTCTTCTACTCAATAAACTCCAATGGCTTCTAATTGCCTCTAGGATCAAGCACATAATCCTCTAGGATCAAGCACAAAATCCTCTAGGATCAAGCACAAAATCCTCTATTTGACATTCAAAATCCTTCATAATCTAGCCCCCCTTCCATCTTTTTAGTGTTAGCCCCAATTTCCCACCACATACTCTTTGAACCAATCGCATTGGTCTCTTACTGTTCCATGAAACAAGACCCTCTATTTCTTGGTTTTAGGAATTTTCTCTGGCTGTCTCCCATGCTTGGAATGCTCTCTCTCCTCTTCTCTGCCTATCAACTTCTCTGACTTCTTTTAAGTCTCAGCTAAAATTCTCTTCTACAGGAAACCTTTCCCACCAACCCTTCTTAATTTTAGTGCCTTCTTTCTCTTAACTTGTTTGTACATATTTGTAACCTTGTTGTCCTCTCCATTGGATTGTAAGCTCCATGAGGGCAGGAACTCTGTCCTCCCCCTCCACTTTGTATTCTTCTTGCTTAGCATATTGCCTGGCACATAGTAGGCACGTAAGAGATGCTTACTGACTGACTTTTCTTATCAGTTGGAGCTGCATACAGACTAGCTTTGCAATAACTTGGGAAAATGAGAGTAAGGAGAGAGCAAACTTTTGAATAGTGGGCAGGAGTTATAATAGGAAGGGCAGTGAAAAATTGCATAAGTGAGAATTATAATAAAGTTTGATTCAAATAGGCCTCCCCATACTTTTGATTTCCAAGATAGTGATTCTAAAGATTTTGTTGTTCTTTAGTTATCTCTTCATGATTCCATTTGGAGTTTTCTTTTCAAAGATACTAGAGTGGTTTCCCATTTCCTTCTCCAACTCATTTTATACATGAGGAAACTGAGACAAACAGGATAAATTAACTTGCCCATGGTCATTCAGCTAGTTTGTGTCTGAGGTCAGATTTGAACTCAAGAAGATGAGTCTTTCTTGACTCCTGGTCCAACACTATCTATTCACTGTGCCACCTATACCTGACCATCTCTAAGCCTTCCTTTCCTCTAATACCCTTAGCTTGAATGTTCTGATTTATGTTTGTAATCTCCCCCATTAGCATATGAGTTCCTTGAGAGCAGAAGCTATTTTTATTTTTCTTTAGATTTTTAGAACCTAACACAGTGACTGGCTCATAGTTAAGAGCTTAATAAATGCTTTGTTGTTTTTTTTTTCATTACTTAAATTTTTATGGAGATTGAGACCTAGAAAAGACTTTAGAGATTACTAGTCAATCTTATTTTACAGATGGGAAAACTGAGACCCAGAGAGATGAAGCAACTTTTCCAAAAGTCACCCAGGAAATAAGTTTTAAAAATCTAGTTTCTCGCTCCCACATCCAGTTTTCTCTCCACTACTTAAGGTACCCCACAATCACCTATCCCACCATGACAGATTCAATTAAGAATAAATCACACAGAGAAGGTATTTTTCGAGGACTCCATTCAAGTTATGTTCTGAGGCTGGAGGGAGAAGAAAGGACTAGCAATGTTATACCCCGAGTCATGGTCATCAGGAGAGGGAGCAATAGTGCCTCAATTTTTCTCAATAATGTCAAGGATCCAGTTTCTGTATTTGTATACTTTGGTATAGTAGCCGATATCCCCTTTCAGAACACATCCATCTGTCCAGGATAGGATCCCATGGAGCTGTCCTTTGCAAATGGCTGCAGAGGCAGACACCTCCTGACAAAGAATTGACAGATAGGGTCAGAATGCCTTCTTCCTTCCCATCTTCCCATTCCTCCAAATTCCCTCCCCAACCCCTGACTGCTAAGTCTCCATCCCCAGGAACCCAAGGGTCATCTTGAAGGGTTCTTTCAGCAGCTGAGATCAGGAAAATGAGGCGAAAGGTGAAGGTACATCCTCCTCACACCATTCTTCTTGCCATCTCACCAGGTCCCCAGCTAGACATAATATATAGTTCAGCCACATATAGGAGATGGAGACTGCTACAATACAGCTACTGAATCCCAAGATCTGACTCAGAAAATAGAGGGAGAGATGTACATTTCCAAGCCCAATCTCTCTGGCTTCTTGCCTCAGAGGCAAAAACTCTGGTGGGGGGGGGGTGGGGGAGTCAAGACAATACCAACTCGGACCAAATTAAAAAGTGGAAGAGAGAGCAGTGAGGAGGAGAGAGGTACCTGACAGACGTTCTGCTGATGTGGATACATTCCTGCACAGAACATATTATTCATGCTCCTGGCAGTGATATTTCTTGGAGAGGCTCCCTTGCATTGAACAGGAGAAAGCCACCGAGCCATTTGATTTATTTGAATGTCTGCATCTGTGACTGGGTACAAGGAAGAGAGGACAGACTTTTATTTCTCTTTGTTCCTTTTCTGTACTCATGGGCATCCCCTCCTCCCAACCTTCTTCACACAGTGCAGTGAACAGCAAGTCAGAATTGGAGTCAGGGAGACCCTGGGTCGTCTTGCTTCTGATATTTGCTAGCTGTGTGACCTTGGATACATCACTTAACATTTCTGAGTTTGTTTCTAAAACATTGTTGGAGAGGAGGGACACCTAGGTGGTTCAGTGGGTAGAGGGTAGGGCTAGAGATGGGATGTCCTGAGTCCAAATCTGGCCTCAGACACTTCCTAGCAGTGTGATCCTGAGCAAGTCACTTAATTCCTCATTGCCTAGTCTTTAACCACTCTTCTGCCTTGGAACCAATACACTGTATTGATTCTAAGTAAGAAGGAAAGAGTTGGTTTTTTTTTTTTTAAGTGGTTGGACTTTGTGGCTTTTAAGATACCTTCAGCTCTAATTCTATGATCCTCTTCTCTTCTGCCCCCTTCCCAGGAGGAAGAAGGGAAAAAGAAAAGAACTAAAGATTATAGAATTAAAAGGAACAAGTTATCCAAAGTTGGAAAATCCATAACCTTCAACGTATGGGTTGGTGTGTACCTAGATTTGTGTGAACACATACCCATTTATGTATCTATGTGTATTTGAGAAAGAGAGAAGTGCCCCAGAAACAGGGAATTCCAGTGGTTTATGGTAGGCTTGATTAGTGAGGGCAACTCCTATGTCTTCCACTGAATGGTAACCAATACTCACTGGCCATCATCTCTAGCCTCAGTTCCAAAGAGGTATGGCCACCACTCAGCTGGGGCTCAAATGCTTTCTGCCTTTTCTGCTCTTATATCAATCTCCATCTCCATCTGGCAGTTGAGTTCTTTCCAAAGAGGAGGGTAGAGGAACAGAAGGATCTATTACCTATTATTCGATTGCTTATCTTCTGATGGACCCCCCAGTATCTCCTCATCTTGACCCTTCTTCTCCCTCCAACTGGGCTTTTTGCTCTCTAATTCATTTGCCCTAAGCAGTCCTGACATGAGTGCTTGGCTACTACACTGAAGGTGTAGTAGGCGCTGCAGCCATCTGATACTCACAAGGATATTTCCAGTTCTGACTCCAGCCAGAAATAACACATATTGATCCGTCTAGGTCATTGATACTAGTAGGCAGATCTACCAGCACATGTTGGTTGTTGGACTTGGCCAGCTTGATCAACATTATGTCATGTTCAGGAGAGTCTGCTGTGAAATTTGGATGTCGGAAGAGAAATTCATAGTTTATTTCCTGATCCTGGAGCCAACCCTTAATGTTTTCGTTTGGAGAGCCTATTTTCACCTGAAGGAATCTGCAACAGGACATAGGAGATGGGGAAACCTCATTGACAATCTTCATCAAGTTATCGCTTTGCTCTTAACTCCCCCAAGGGACCTTCGACAAGTCACTACACCTCTCTCCATGGACCTCAATTTCCCATTTCTATAAGGTGAAGGGATTATGCCATGTATCTGAGCTTTCTTTTCGCTCTAAGATTCTACGAATCTAAAGAGCCCTTAGACATCTCCTTTCTCAACATCTGGTTGAATATTTTCTCTTCCCTATTGTTTCTCTCTCTTCCCCCCTAGGGAGCTCAGACTTTTTTTTTTCTCATCCCTGGAGAAAATGTTATCCTCAATTCTTTGTCTACACACTCTCCCTAAAACCCCCACCGCCCTCCTTCTTATATCACTATCCCTAGCTCTGGGAACTGTCTCTTCCTCTATCACCCACATCTTTCTCCTCCCCAGAGGAAAGATTCTCAGAGACTTCCCCTCTCCTTTATATACTCATGAGCCCAGACAACCAAAAGCCTCTTGACTCCACCCCACCTCCATCATTTGGAGAATCAGTAATGTAAGAATTTAAGATCCTAAAAAAAAGAATTTAAGATCCTTTCCCCAGAATTCCTCAAATTAATTTGTCCTTATGCTGTAAAAGCCCTAGAAACCAGTCAGTACCTTGCTTAGGGTTTTTTTTTGGGGGGGGTGGAAAGGGTCCCCAGATTGGGACCTATCCCATCTTGCTCTTGGAACCCTAGAGAAAAGAGCATATACTGAATCATCATCACTCACGGTAGGTAGCAGTGAGCAGCTGTTACCACCCACTGCTGGTGGATTAAGGTGCCCACACAAGGCTGGTAGTCGGATTTCAGGTAGGCCAAAAACTTAGTGCCAGAATTTTCATTTTTCTTATCAGCCAAGTGAGTAACTGAGGGTGGAAGAGAAAAAGGAGGGATAGAGAGAAACAAAGAAAGTTTCAGGAGATCTGATTCCATTCCCTCTGCCTGAAATGTTCTCCCTTTCTCTTTTTTTTTTTCAACCCTTACCTTCCATCTTGGAATCAATGTTGTGTATTGGTTCCAAGGCAGAAGAGTAGTAAGGGCTAGGCAATGGGGGTTAAGTGACTTGCCCAGGGTCTCACAGCTAGGAAGTGGCTGAGGTCAGATTTGAACCTAGGACCTCCCATCTCTGGGCCTGACTCTCAATGCACTGAGCTACCCAGCTGCCTCCCCCTTTCTTTCTTAACACCAGATTCCTTCCTAGTCTCTAAAACTCAATTCAAATGTTGCTCTTCCTGAACCCTTAAGCAGTAACATCCTCAGACTCTGAAAAGGCACTTTGTTTCCCCTTTCTTTGGTGAAATTATGATGTAATATTTTGTTATTATGCTTGGTGTTTGTATCTCATCTGTTAATATAAGCTCCATTAGGGGCAAGGGCCCACTCTCATCTAAACGTAGTTTCTCCAATGCATAGCAGAATCTTTTGCACTCAGAATGTGTTCCTTCGATGTTTACACATCCTATTTGACAGTGAGTAAGTTATTTAACCTCTCTGGGTCTCAATTTCCTCATATGTAGAAGGAGAAGAATGAATGAATGAATGAATGAATGAATGAGTAGATAAATGAATGAAGTGATGGCCATGGAAACTTTGAAAACCCTAGGGCAATTTATTCCTTAAACATTTATAAAATAATATATGCAAATGTTTTTAAAAAATTAAGTGCTACAGAAACTTAACAGGTTATTCAGATATTTTCCATGACAGTCTTTCCTCTTAAGGCTTTTCACTATTTCCCTTTCTATGCACCCCAATCTCTCTTTCTCTCAACAGTCTGTCATATGACTTCGTGATCATCAAAAATTAGTAATCTTGACTTCCCTTTATTTTCTCTCTAATGCAGATTAAAAAAAAGAAAAACATTGTTTTGTGTGTCATAGACCCCTTTGATAGTCTGGTGAGGTCTACAGAGCCTTTCTCAGAATAATACTTTTCAATGCACGAAATAGAATACATTGGATTATAAAGAAACCAATTACATTCAAACCATTATTAAAATATCCCCTCTTCCTTCTCAAAAAAACAAAAAACAAAAAACAAATTCATGAACCCCTTCTTAGGCCTGCATTCAAAGTTGTGTCATTGTGTAGTTCTGCATTTTCTTTTCTAACCAAAGAACTCTTAGTTCTGACTCTTCTTGCTGCTCCTTTAGCCTTTCCCATTATCCTCCCTCTTCTCTTACTCTTACCCTTGCCCATTCTCCCCAACCCTATGTCTCTGTGCCCAAAGACCTTTCATTAAAAACATTATTCTTTGTGCTGAGAGATTGAGGTTTTCTAGTGTCAGGGGAAAGCTTGGGAAATTGGAGGTTCTTGAGTCTGCAAAGAAATTGGTGGTTCCAGCAATGCTCCTCTTTTGCCTTTCCTGTCCCTTTGGGTCTTTTCCTCCCACTCCTAATCAGGACCCAAATCTCTATCTCCTGTCTTCTCCCTTATCCTGCATCCTAATACCTTTCCCATCAAGGCTTCCATGTTCACACTCACCAGCCAAACTCAGGAGACCAAAGAACAGGATGGTGTTCATGTTGGTACCTAGTCACAGGAAGGAAATTTAAGAAAAGAATCAGCAGAATCCAGCTGGTAATGCAGCCCAATTCCAAAGTGAAATGTTTGGAAGAAGGTTTGAATTAGGAAGTGATGACCCTCCCCACAGCTGACAATCTTAGTTCCTGGGCTTGGGAGCCTATCTCCTAGTCGGTTGGTACTAATACAAGGATGCGAGAGAGGAGGGGAACCAAGGCCCATCCCCTTGGATCAAGGTCTCTTCTGGGTAACCTTCTCAGCCTGGGAGATATCCGTCCCACTGGGCAAATGGACTCCAGGGCTCAGAATTTTGATGACCCTTCTATCCCCAGAGAGGCAGTCTGATTGCAGTCTCCTCTTCATTGGTTTCCATTGGATCATTTGTGTATTCTGGTTCAGCGTTGCTCCTCTATATGACCGTGACCCCACCTCTCTCTATGACACATTATCTCCTCCCCTCTGTGTGACATGGATCTTTCTCCTCTCACTGTGGTTGGCCCTAAACTCTCTGACCCTAAGCAGAAGTTAAGTGACCTGTCCGGGGTCCAAGTTCAATATTCTATCCACTTTATAATATTGCCTCTACAATATTAATATATAATTCTTAAAGCATTTTAATTCATTTAAATTCAAGTTTAATATCTATGAGTCACTGTACCCATTCACCCATTAATCTAATGATTGATTATTACTATAATTTATTATAATATAAAAGTTAATTTAATAAAGATGCAATGCTTTCAGCTACTGGGTCATGTTCTCATGGGTAATTAGGATGGGGACTGGAAGTGGAAAATGTGCAGAAGGAGGCACCATCATAGAGTAGAAAGAGTAATGTACCTGGGTTCAAACTCTGTTTTGATGCTTAATATCAATATGACTTTGGGCAAATCACTTAACCTCAATGGGTCTCATTTTCCTTGTCTATAACATAAAGAGGTTAGGTTAGATGGCCTCTGGATTTCCCTCCACTTGTAGATAGATCTATGACCACCTGAGCTTTCAGGAATCTCCTATGATGATAGGGAATACATGATCCTAAATCTCATAGTGGTCCTAATCTTTCAGTGGAGTCAAGACTCAGAGAAATGAAGACTTATGAAAGTACCCAGTGGTAGTACCTGCTAAGTATTAGAGTGGAGAGAGCAACCAGGCCTAGTGTTGGGAAGATCTGGGTTCAAATCTGACCTCAGATACTTCTTAGCTGTGTGAACCCCAGTTGGTGCTCTTCTGTCTTAGAATTGAGTCCAAGATAGAAGGTAAGAGAAGAAAGAAAGGAAGGCAAGAGAAGAAAGAAAAGAAGGAAGGAAGGAAGGAAGGAAGGAAGGAAGGAAGGAAGGAAGGAAGGAAGGAAGGAAGGAAGGAAGGAAGGAAGGAAGGAAGGAAGGAAGGAAGGAAGGAAGAAAAAAGAAAGAGGTTTGTGGGAGAGCCTCCTCTAATCAAAGATTTTGACATTGCTTCCTCCTAGATTACTTTCAGATTGTGAAGGCTCCAAGTTCATCCATTGTATCCTGGGCCATAGCCAGTCATCTTGACTTTTATTCTGCCACTGGACATCAGTGACTCTGGAAGAGTGAAGCTAATGACTTTGTGCAACTGCCTCACTGAAATCCAATTCATGCTTAAGTCAAGTGATGCCAATAGTCCTCTTGGAAAATGAAGAACCTACAATACTTTGTGCTTATTCTGTATGCTTACATGTATGTTTATATGTTGTCACTCCTAACAAAATGTAAGGTTCTTCAGGACAGGGCTTAAAAATTTTTTTCCCTTTTTATATCTTCATTGCCAGGAATAGTACAGGGCACAGGGCAGCTGCTAAATAAATATTTGTTGGTTGATTAATTGAGGGGATTTTCTCTTAAATTTCCTTTCTATCTTTCTATCTAATAACTGATGATTAGTGATAGTAGGCATGGCTAATCAATGATTAATTGAAAGCTTGATTGCATTTTCCTTGTGTGAAAATGAAATTAATTGACTCTCCCCTGATTGTGAAGATTAAATTATAAACCTTGCCCACTATATTCAAAAATCTGTTTCTTCTTCTTTGCTACTATGTGCAGTGTAGACAAAACTGAAAAGGGTTAATATCAACAAAATCAATAGCATCTAAGGGAAACCACTTTCTGCCCCATGTGGAGGGGAAGTAGCACCCTGAGTATTTGTTGGACAAACTCCACTTAAGTTATACTGTTATGGAGTTAGTTTGAGTTATCATTTTCCCAATTTCTATTCCTAGAATTTTCATTTCTAAAATTTTGATTCCTATAATCATTATAGTAATTTCTATCAGTCCTAAAGTTATGATTTCTATGATCATTATTATAGTTATTTCTATAATTATTATTTCTGTAGTTGTTATTAAACTGCATATTATTTCTGATTGCCTTGAATAAATTTCTACAGTTCATCATTTTGTGGCCCTTCTGCTCACAGAAGTGGCAGGTAATGGATCAATAGATTCTCAGAGAGGGGCAAATGCCATTGGTTGAGTATCATGCCATTTTTCCTGTTTATCAATCCTATTTCTTAAATATTTCAATTCTTTCCGAATCGTTTCCATGAAATTATTAGTCTCTTCCTCTTTTTCTTCGTTTCCTTTTGAAACAGAAGTTTTTCTCAATTCATCCAGATCCATTTCAGACCACCTTGAGCAATGAGTCTTAAAATAATTCATGATCACTTTGGAAGAGTTATTGACAAAGTGTCTTCTAATTTGTCTTATGTCATTTTCTTTAGAAAGATCAGTCTAGATGCCAACCCCCAAACTCAATGAGCCTATCCATAAATCTGGAGGGTGTCTCATCATCTGATTGATCAAGTTTTTCAAATTCTATCCATCTATATGTTTTTTCAGAGCAATCTCTCTGCAGCTAGAATAGCCTTCCTACAATGATATAATTGTAAATAATCTTCAGAGTTGTTATAGTACCATTCAGGATCCTGTGATTAACACTGTGCTGCATTGTGCCCCGGACTTTATTGACATGAGAAATTATTTCATTTTTCTCACATTCCATTAGGAAAGTCTGGAATATATTTTCAACAGATTTATAAGACAGATTATACTGAAAAAATGTCAGCCATCTTTTTCATTACCACAAAGGGATCTTCTTCATAAGTGGGTACATTTCCTATCAATTCCTTTATGTCCTTGGAAGTAAAAGGTATATGGAGTCTTAGGGTCACCACATCCCCATTGAGTCCTATTTCAGTCATTTCTCTGAAAGGGAAAGGGCCTTTATTTGAATTAGGTAATGATGAGTCAGCTTCGGGAGGAACAGTTTTGTTAGAAGGATGAGATTACCTCAGGGCTGTAATTGGTTGTGGGGGTGGGAGAAAGAACAGGAGAAGATGGGATTTCAGGAGAAGGATCAGGGGAAGTAAGATCAGCCAAGAGTTGCAGAGCATGAGAGAGGTAGTTCTACAGCTGAGATATAGAAGAGGGGTCTTCCAGCTTTATTTAGGGGGGGAGGATTTTCCTCTTTTAATGGTTCAGGAACAGGCTTGTAAAAATCAAACATGGGGTCAATATTTGACATTTGACCATGTAAGAAGTATTTGAAATTGCCCAATTGAATTTGCATGTCTGCCTGCATTTCAGCTTTAATTTTTTCATATGGTAGCATTTCTTGTCACAATATTTAGGAATAGAAAAATAAAATTACCTAGAACTATAAATTATTTTTTACCTTATTTGGACTGTGAAAGCCTTTTAGGGAAAAAAAAACCCCTAGTTTTTTGTTGTTATCATCGTTACTTTAACACTACTCTTCCTGACTGATCTCTCCAGGTTTTACTTCTTACTTAAGTTAATACTATGGACAATGGGGTTTGGAAAAAAGAAAGAGTTGTTTTTTTTTCTGTTGGGGCAGGAGGAGGACTATTTTACCCCTCTTCAGAGGGAGTGAAAGATTTTCCCCAGGTTTTTGCCCTCATAGCTAATTAAGAAACAGCCTACTTGTTGCTGGTAAGGCAAAGCTAGACTCTTCCCCAGGTAAGAACTTGAGTGTCTGCTAATTGGGTTGTTGGAGGGGGGGGTTGGGGAACCTTTGGGAACCTTTGGGAAGTTTCCCTAGATGAGGCCTCAGGGTCCAGCTGCTAAGATTAAAAGTAGTTGTGCTATATTTATTTTTAAGGGGAAAAAAGGAGTAAAAAATTGAACTTACCTCTGCAGCTGATTTATGTAGACTCAAAGTAAGCTATTAAAAACTGACTTAGGGATAGTCACAAAAGTAAAGGAAAAGTCAAGAAAAGTAGAAAGATTAAGGGTATTTCATCACAACTGTCATGGTCAGCCAAATAAAATGTAAGGGGGTAAAAGGGGTTATTATATAAAAAGGTTTGGACTGAATTATATTTAAAAATAGGTTTGTCAGGAATTTATATTAATTTCAAAGAGATTTATTTACAGTTTATTTACAAAATATAGAAAGAATGAAGTAAGAAAATCAGAGAGAGGATAGGGTAAGATATCTAGCCTAAGCACTAAGTAATTTACTCCCAGCCCCTGGCTCAACCCAGGCAGAAAGAGTTAGTTTCAGTTGGCTTTGGCAAGGGTGGGGGTGGAGGGAGACTTGGGGAAGTCTCTCTCAAGAGGTAAGTCTCTCCTGAGGCTAGTTGTTTGTTTGTTTGTTGTTGTTGTTGTTTTCAGAAAATCCAGCAGTTAAGAGTCAGCTTTTCATTTACCATGTGTCAGTGCAAAGGAAGAGATTTTTGGAATAGCCTCACCAGGAATAGAGTCTTGGGTCTGGTAAACAGATTCTCCACATTTCTCCACTCCAAAGAATGAAGAACTTTCAGTAGAACTGACCAGGGAAGTTATAACTCCCTTTTAAAGACACTTTCTTTTGTGTAACTTCCTGTGTCTTCCTCCATTTTTTACATGGACAAAGTCTAAGTCTAATGCCTTGCTTAGGACTGCCCAGGTGGCAGTCAGTTGATTCTGATTCATCACCCACTATTGCACATGTGGGTCATAGACCTCCCACTTAATGATTAAGTGGGATGTTTACACTTTTGGTAATGGGCAGATCTCCCCACTCAACTTCTAAGTAGCATGTTTACACTTTTGGTGATTAAATCTAAAAATGGACAGGGGTTACAATTTAATCTTCACAATCAGGGGAGAGTTAATTTCATTTTCACAATCAGGGTAGAGGTAAATTTAATCTTCACACCTGTCTTGGGATTGTGTTACTTTTTCTCCATTTTTTGTCTCTTGAACCTGATTTTTGAAGTCACGGGATCATAGGAATTATTGTAGGTAAGGACCTAAGAGAGACCACTTTTGTCTGATTTCTTCATCTTACAGATGAAACTGAGGTCCATGGAGGTAAAGTGACTTGCCAACAAAACAAGATCCAGAGCCAGAATTTGAACCCAGATCATCCAACAATTAATCTATTGTTCTTTTCATTCATTGTCACAGTGCTATATATTCCTGGCACACAGAGCAAAAATAGTTTCTATTCTAAAAATGGTTGTATTGATCTTGACTACTAAAAATCATATCCAAAGACCTCATTCACAGAAAATACTTTATTATGATGCTGTAATGAATTAAAACATCTACTATTACTCTTTTTTCTTATATTTTCCCAATTACATGTAGACATAATTTTTAATAGTTGTTTTCTGTCATTTTTCCATACATGTTCTCTCTCTTCCTCTCCTTTCTTCCCTCTCCCTGAGACAGCAGGTAATATGATATAGGTTCTACATGTACCATCATGTAACATGCATTTTCCATGTTTATCATATTGGGAAAGAAGACAAATTATTGCTTATAGAAGAAAAAACTCATGAAGGAAAGAAAATGAAAAATGGTCTACTGTTACTCCTTATGGGATATATCTTTTGTTATATCTGGCATTATTTCCCTTTATTTCCACTGGAGTGTGTTATTTCTTATATAAATTTAAGAAGAGAATGTCTCTTTGAAAATTAAGAATACAAAGCAATGTGAACTAATGGATTTAGCATCAGGAAGGGTTCAACTCCTGCCTTACATACTTACTTACTAGTTGTGTAACCTTCTATTAGACTCAGTTTCCTCATCTGCTAAAATAAAGGTTAGAGTCAATGCTTTCTACGATCTCTTCCAGTTCTAATTCTATGAACCTATGTCTTCTTCTGTGATTCTACAATTAAATTACTTTTTGAGCATGCTAAAAAAAATACCACTACTCCCAGCACTGGGCATGATGATATCAGTTCCAAGCATCATCCATTGGGCAAATCTAATATTAGCGTAAACAGCCAACCAACACAAAAGGTCTAAGTCTAAGCCATGGTAGCAATGTCAGGAAAACAGATGCTTATTTTTAAGTATTTGCCAATTTATTTGTATGAAGTAGGGTTCCTTCCCATGACTAGAAGACTGTAAATAAAAACATGGTACAGTATATAGGAGAAGTGTCCAGTTAATGACAAAAGGCTCACAACACTCCTGAGTATGGACTGAACTGGATTAAAATGTAATTGGGAAATAGTTCACAAAATAAATGAAATACAATGAAACATAAAGAATGGTAATATGTTACTTTCTGCAGGGATTCTTCTGCACAGTCTGGTGGCCACTGTATTTGAGTTTGATACTCTTGGCATTAAAAACAACAATAACAGCAGTGGATGGGGTAGTTAGATAACTCAGTGGAATGAAAGCCAGGTCTAGAGATGGGAGGTTGTGGGTTCAAATATGACCTCAGACATTTCCTACTTGTGTGACCCTGGGCAAGTCCCTGCCTAACCCTTATTGTTCTTCTTCCTTGAGACTTAGTTTTGATTCCAAGACAAAAAATAAAGTTTAAAAAAATCGCAGTAGATTTAGAGTTAGGGGATCTTTGTTCACGTCCTACCTCTGATTCTTACTACCTGGGTGACTTTGGGCAAGTCACTTAATTTGGGGGTCCTTCAGTTTCCTCATCTTTCAAATGAGGAGGTTGGACTAACTGGCTTCTATGTTCCTTCAAGTTCTAAATTTTTGAGCTTTCAAAATGTAAGAGGGACATATCTCATAAATTCCCCCCAAAAGGTTTCTTTACCACTCTCAGCTTTTGTATTGTCTGTCTGTATTTGTGACAAAGCTGAAGATGAAGCAGGAGATGAGCCCAGTTTGTTCAGTGGCAGCATACAGGGGAGTCTTATGTATGAACTTGACTATGAGCCACTCATCAGCCGCTAAGCTTTTGGGTGGCAAAGTCCTCTGAAAGAGGCAAGAGAAATAAATGAGGCCTACAAAGGTGCCAAAAGAGATACCGTAGAGCTGGTTAGGGGGTTAAGATACCGCCCGGCACCCTTGTCCACGACACTTGCTAGAACCTGGATTTGCTGTCACGTGGACATGTCCTTTTAATAACTCCATTACTATTTTTAGTTGTATCAGCACTGACTCACAATGCTTATTATTTTGAAATATGACTCAATTTTGATAACCCCAGCTGGATCTCTATTTTTAATGCATAGACTATTCATATGCTACTTATAAGTAAGTGGCTTAAGTCTTCTATAGTTAATTCACTCAACTGCAAGGTGTGCAAACAGACCCCTAAAAAGAACCATTGAATTTGGAAGTTTACCTTTGGCAAGGCAAATATTTAACATTAATGGCATATGGGAAATTTAAAATTCTACACTGCAATATGGCCCTTTACGTCAATACCTACTTGTCCTCTCAAGACCATGATACTTCAATGGATTTGCGATTTCAGCAATCTCTTCATAGAACAGACTCTCCAATGGTGAAAATCACAGCCCATTCATACCTTCTCATCTTATGGCTTGACCCCTCCATTTATCTTTCCAAGATTCCTATACTTTGTTCCCTTCCTTGAACTACATGATCTAGTGACACTGGTTTCCTTGCTTTTCCTAACATCAGACTATCCATTTCCCAACTCTGAGCATTTTCCCTAGCTGTCTGCCATGTTTAGAATTCTCTCCTTCCTCATTTCTGCCTCTTAGATTCCCTAACTTCCTTCAAGTCTTAGTTAAAGTTCGTCCTTCATGAAGTGATGCAAAGTGAAGTGAGCAGAACAAGAACGTTGTACACAGTGGCAGCAATTATATACGATGATCAGCTGTGAATGACTTGACTATTATCAGTAATGCAAGGATCCAGGACAGCTCCAAGGGACTCCAAGAGAAGAAAAAGGCTCTTCACCACTGTAGAAGGAACTGATAAAGTCGAAATGCAGATTCAAGCCTACTCAAGTCTACTGTTCTTCACTTTATTTCTTTCATGAATTCTTCTCTAGTATAAACAACATGTGTCTTCTTTCACATTATGAGGAACATGGAAATGTGTATTGTATGACAACCCATGTATCTTTCATTTCATATTACCTGTTGTCTTGAGGAGGGGAGAGGGCTGGGAGAAAGAACATGGATGACAAAATGTCAGAAAATAATCATTAAAATCATAACATCATAAATCATTAAAATCATAAAAAATCATGTTGTCTGGGAAAAACAACAAAAAAGTCCTACCTTCTATTAGGAGCCTTTTCCAGTCCTCTCATAATCTTGGTAACTTCCCAATTTAGCCTATATTTAGCTCGTTAGTACCGAGTTGCTTGCATATTGTCTCTCTCATTAGACTGTGAGGTCCTTAAGAGTAGGGACTGTTTTTGACTTTCTTTGTGTACCCAGCACTTAGCAGGGTGTCTGATACATAGAAGATACCTAATAAATATTAGTTGACTGAATGATAAAGAATCATATACCTACAGCTAAAAAGGACCACAGAGGTGATCTAGTCCAACCCCTTTCTTTTACACACAAATAAACTGAGAGTAGCAACATTTAATCAACTTGCCCAAGGTCACACAGAAGAGAGTCAGAGGTAGAACTTGGACCTAGGTCCTCTGACCCTAGAGATAGTACCATTGTGCCATGTTGCCTTTTGAATGGCTTTCATCCATATCTTCCCATAAACCTTTCGTGGCAATCCACCCAATGTTTTGGGGACTTTCCTCTAATTCTCTCTACAGTCTATGCTTGCTGGTATATCATTTTGGCAGTGGATGTGTCTGAGCTATCTATATCTTAACTGAATGGTTAGGAGGAAAGAAAGTAATTGTAAACCTTCAAGTGATTTAGAAATGGAAACTATTATTGTCAAGTAATGGAAACAAGATTCAAACCTAGGAATCCCAACCCCATATTCAATGCTTTATACCTCCTGGGCCTAGTGTAGACCCTTGCACATACATAACAGGTACTCACTACATTTTGGGGGGGGGGTGATGTTGAATTATAAACATGCAGTATTTCTCCTTCAAAATAAAATTTCTACTTATAATTATGAGTCATGTCCAAGTCACAGACAGAATTGTTTCAAACTAGTAAGAAAAAGAGCCCAAAATATACCTTATCAATACATTTATATTTTTATATTCTTACATACAACATTGTTATTAGTTAATTAATTAGTTAACTAATAGCTATCTAAAATAAATTATCAGCAGATTTCTCTGAAGATAGTGGCATTGGCAGAAAATTAAGCAAAGGGTACAAGGAATCATAGATTTTAGATTATCTATTTAAAAAAAAAAACAACAACCTAACAGGGCAGCTGGGTGATTCAATGGATAGAGAGCCAGGTCTAGAGAAGGGAGGTCCTGGGTGCAAATCAGGCCTCAGGAGGTAAAGGTTTTAAAAACATTAGCCTAACCATCACTGAGATTCTTGTGCAATGATCAGTGATTTGACAATATGATTGGAAGAACTGAATCACATCAATATCTCCATTCTTACTATAAATGATATCAGAAGACAAAAGAGGAAGAAAACAAATGAATTTTCATACCCCAAGGGGGAAAAAAAAACATGTGGCACATGAGGAAGTAGACATTTCACAAAGGAAAAGAGAGAAAAAGCAGCTGGATTAGATCAAGTTTACCCAAAGGAGAACGGTGTTAGAAGCAAAATAAAGTTAAGGATGAGAGATCAAGGTCTGTGACAGGAAGGATATAAAATGCTTGAAAATAATCATGAATATCATTATTATTGCAAGTAAGACATTGAGAAAACCTCAAGAATTATTGACTCATATTTTTGGTTTCCCAGCTCTACACAATTTTTATGAGAATGACCTACAGACAAAATGAAGGCATTCTCAATGAAAGTATAAGGAAGAAACAGGCAACATTCTATAGCAGACTACATCTATGATGTCAAATTATTGACTGAAAGATGAAGAAAATGCAAGATCCTACTGAACTTATTAAAAATGTATTTCAATAGCAATACTAGACAATGACTATTTCTGAAAACTTGGCTACTCTTGGCAATACAATGATCTGGGACAATCCTGAAAGACTTAGGAAAAGGAATGCTATCCACCTCCAGAGAAAGAACTATTGGAGTTATCTTTCACATCAGTGTATTTATGGTTTTATTTTGGCATCTTGGTTATGTATGAATGTACTCTTACAACAACGACCAGTATGGAAGTGTGCTTTTTGCATGACAGTAAAAATTTAAAAATAAAAAAAAAATGTATTTCATTAAGGTGAAAGAGTGGATTGAGTGATGAATCTGGAGTCAGGAAGACCTGGGTTCAAATTTGACATTTGGACACTTACTAGGTGAATGGCAAGTCATTCTGCCTCAGTCTCCTCATCTGTAAAATTAAGACAATAATAGCCCCTACTCCAAGGGTTGCTGTGAAGATCGAATGAGATATATTTATAAAGCGCTTTTCAAACCTTAAATTGCTACAAAAACTAACTACTACTTTATTATTCTTTGATGGAGCAAAATTTCATCTTAAAGTCTTTCTTCATTGTGCCTCCTATATATGTTTAAATCATACAAGATTTCTTATGTGTAATAGGAAATAACTTTACTTAATGACTGTAATTATAAATGACAATTAACAGGGAAACATATGCTCAGCAAAGGTGCTTGCCACTGTTATGGAGGCTGTCCAGCAAAGATTCCAGATGGAAGAGATATTTCCTTTAGATGGTGATTTGTAGATGACATTGTGCTGGTTGCATCAAGCTCCAGAACACTTCAAAGCTTCCTAAATGAGATCCATAATCATACAAAAAAAAATAGCTATTTATCAGGATGGTGCTGGTAAATGCTTAACACTAGCTCTCTGAAAATGGCATGACACTTTTAAATTCAATCTGTATTATGAACATTTTTTCCATCACTTTTTAAAGTCTATCAACAAAACAATAAATCAAACCTTGATTTGTAATGTTTGTCAAATTCCAAGGAGGAAATGCTCATCATGAAAATTTAACAATCAGATTTCCTGAGGCAGTATGAGATAGCTTCAGAAACATCTCTGCATACATATGGGAAAAACAAAGTAGACAAAGAATGTCTGTTATTTAGATTTTGACCTGCACTTCCATGGATAGACCAAAGAGTTGGTGCATCAAGATATATATCTTGGATAGAGCTATAGGTGGGGTGTTAACTGGTCTCAGAATTGATTAGAAAGAAGAGAGGGGATTGAATTGAAGTTGGTCAATTGTGCGATGATTTTGACAACCCCCAAACATTCCCCTAAAACAAAGACCCAACCTTTTAATGATGATATTCATCTAGCCTGGATCTGACAATAGCTCACACCATCACTTATTTATATGATTCTGGACCATGCTGTGTGTGGGCTCTGAAATAAGTCAAGTCACATAGTTGGGTCCAATTCACATCTTTGATCTGTGTAACTCTGAGCAAATTACCTAACCTCCCTGGGTTTCCTTTTTCTCATTTATAATGAAAGATTTGGACTAGATTGCTGCTGAGATCTCTTTCAACTTTCCTATGAAATGACACCAACTTCTGTGTCTCATGAATTTTAGAGTTCTTTCTGTCCTCTTGCCATCAAGTTATCTGCTGTTCTGAATTTTGTTTTATTGCTGTCTTTTGTTTTTGCATTATTCACATTTCTCAATATATCACTACAGTTTTTCCCTCCCAGAGAGCTATTATATATACTCAAAAAGAAAAAGAAAGAAAAAAAAGTTCAGCTAAACTAAACACACTGATCAAGTATTTTATATATACAATATTCTACTACATAATACTCAACCTTTACAAAAAAGGGAGGTGGGGGTATTCACATACCTTTTCTCTGAAACTGATATTAATAGGTCGTTATAATTTACAAAATTCAATTTCAATTGTGGTCTTGTTGCTATTCTTTTGATTTGCTTTGGTTTGATCATGGAATATGTGATTTTCCTGGTTCTGCTTACTTTACATTGATCCATATCTTTTTTAGTTTCTCTATATTCATGACATTCATTTCTTATAGCTCAGTAATATTCCATTGCTTTCATGGACCACACAACTTGTTTAGCCATTTCCCAATCAATAATAAGCATGTGCTTTGTTTACAGCTCCTTTCTGCTATGAAAGTGCTGCTCTAAATATTTTGATGTATATGGGTGTTTTTGTTTTTTTTTTTAACTTCCATGAGGTATATGTGCCTTGTATTAGGATACACAGAATGCATATTTTAGGTATTTTATTATGATAACTTCAAATTACTTTTCAGAAGAGCTTGGACCAATCTACAACTCTAACAACAATGTATGAGTAGATCTGACTTTCAAAACTCACTCTTAATAATGAAAATTTTCAACTTTCTGTCATTTTTGTCAGTTTGTTAGGTGTGAGGTGGAACCCTAGTGTTGTCTGATTTGTATTTCTCTTATTAGTAATTTGGAGAATTCTTTCATATTGTGAAGATTGGATTTGACTCTCACTTGATTGTAACAATGAAGATACTTAGCTCTTCCCTAATTGTGAAAAATTAAATTGTAACTCATGTCTGTTTTTGTAGATTTTAATCCCATTAAGTGTAAACATCCTACTTAAAAGTTAATTATGGAGACCTGCCTATTTTTAGATTCAATCACAAAGAGTGCAAACACAATACTTAAAAGTTAAGTATGAAGATCTGCCAATTTAGATCTAATCACCAAAAGTGCAAATACCCCACTTAATCATGAAGTGGGAGGTCTGTGACCCATGTGTGCGATAGTGGGTAATGAATCAGAATCGACTAACTGCCTTCTGGGCAGTCCTAGAGCTGAGTGTCAGCTGGGATTGGTAGATGTGGAATTAGGGGAAGTGACACAAGAGAAAATGCCTTTAAGAGAGAATACTTCACAGAGATGGGATTCTTGGAGTGGAGTTCAACTTGAACTTCACTTCTGCTAGAAGGCAATTCTTCATGCTTTTGAGTTGAGACTGGTGAAGAGGGGCAGAAGGATCTGCTGACTGAAATGACATGTGGTGAGTGAAAAAATCTGACTCCTAACTACTGGTTTTTCCTCTGAAGAGACCAGCCTCAGGAAAGACCTATCCTCTTGAGAAACTGCCCAGTTCCTCCGCTTTGCTGAGGATGGTCGAAACTAATTTTCCCTGCTCAGAGGGTCCAGGAATAAATTACTTAGTGCTCAGGCTAGATATCTTACCTTATCCTCTCTCTGATTTCTTGCTTCACTTTTTCTACATTTTGTAAATAAATTGTAAATAAAATATCTTTGGAATTAATTAAATTCCTGGCAACTATACTCCTAAATAATCAAGTCCAACCCTTAAAAATTAATCATTTTTCACCCTTACAACATGATTGTTAATATCTACAGATTTTCTTTTGAGAACAATTTGTTCATATCTTTTGATAACTTAAAACATTGAGAAATGAGTTTGGCCTTTATATTTCTATTAGTTCTCTAAATATCTTAGTTATGAGACCCTTGTCAAAGATATTTGATGAAAAGATATTTTTCTCAGTCAATGATTTCTCTTCTTAGGTGCATTCATTTTATTCATGCAAAAGCTTTTCAATTTCATGTAACTGGAACTATTTTATCTTTTGTAATCACCTATCCTTAGAAAAGAATTCCCTCTTTTGTCATAGTTTTGATCTAGTGTTTTTCTAAAAAAAATTTTGTGGTCTAAAAACATATATTCAGGTCAAATACCTATTTTGAGCTTATTGTGGAGTATAATGTAAGATACTAATATAAATCTAATTTCTGTTTTTCCAAACAGCTTTTTTCCCAAGCAATTTATGTTCCAAGGATTATTGAATACTGGACTATTAAGTTAAATTTTTTCTCATTCTATCTTATTCAGTATGTTTCATTGTTTTCCTTTTCTATTTTTAAAGAGTAGCAAGTATTTCTGACTACTAATTTACAGTATTTTACTCCTCTTCATTCCATTTTTCATTATTTCCATGGAGTGTCTAGATCTTTTACTCTTCCAAATGAATATATTTTTTTTGTCTAGTTCTATAAAGTACCTCTTTGTTAGTTTGATTGGTATAGCACTAAATCTTTAAGTTAATTTTGGTAGTATTGTAATTTGTATTATATTGGTAGAGCCCAGTCATGAACTAGAAAATATCTCTTCAATTATTTAAGCTGATTTTTATGTCTTTAAGGAGTATTTTGAAATTGTATCTACTTAGTTCTCAGCTGTACATCAACAGAAATGAATGAATTTGTCATGTCTTTGGTATTTTTATGCCTTTTATTTGTTTTTCATTTCTTGTTGCTCATGCTAGCCTTTACTATGTCAAGTAATCCCACTGTTACTGAAGTCAGTTTTTCTGCTTCTAGCAGCATCCATACATGTTTCTAATTTCGTACTTTTATTTTATTGTGGGTTTAAAAACCAGATCTCAAGAATTATAAGAACTTTGCATAAGGAGAGAAAATTGGTTCTGAATTAGCATTTGATGGGTTTTTATGACTAAAATCCATGGCCTTCATGACATCTCTTTTGGTTGCTCAATGACCTCTTCATTCAGTTGTATCCTATGCTTTGTGACCCCCTTTGGGGTTTTCTTGGTAGAGATACCAGAGGGGTTTGCCATTTCCTTCTCCAGCTCATTTTATAAAAGAGGAAACTGAGGCAAACAGGGTTAAGTGACTTGTCCAAGGTCACACAGCTGGAAGTGTCTGAGGCTGAATTTGAACTCAGATCTTCCTGACTCCATACCTGGCATTCTATCCACTATTCTAGCTTCCTTCCCCTCTTTGCTTGCTCCTGTATAAATTTTGGATTATTGTGGGTACCAAAAAAATGGCTTCTGAATAAGTGGAGTTGTACTATACTTTCATTCATGGAAATGATATTAATAATCTCTCTCTTCCTTCATGATGCCATTTAATTGGTTGTCCAGCTAGGCAACATACGATAGCAAGTATTTTTGTTCTTGAAATATTAACTAGATTTACAATCCCCGACACATTTGCCCTCTGGTTTCTAGTGCTACAATAACATTTTTAATTAGGAGTATTTGTCAGCATTTGGATAACTAAACAATTAATTCATGGCAAAGGTTTTTCAGGATTTTATACCAGATGTTTGAAGATGTAGTAGGCTAGCCAAATACATGCAAAACAACATACATGTAGGCTCTAGTCTCCAGAGTTAGATCAGAGACAGATCAGATGACTCACAGATACATGGAAATAGATCAAAAACAAATAGCACGTATTTGAAAAGAACACTTTTGTTAGACAGGGAGTGGGGATTTTTTTTGACAATCATTCTGAATGTGAGTCAGAGTGTAGGTTTGCGTGGGTGGGTGTGTGGGAGAATACATCTGTGGGTGTCAGAGAGAGACAGCTGTAGATAAGTGGCTGCAGTTCAATGCCTAGTAAAATGATTATAATAGTAAAATAAATTTAAAGACATAGATTTTTTTAAATGGAGCACTTTAAAATAGACTTAGACACATAATCTCTACAGACAGACTTATTTAAGAGCCCAATTGCTTTCCACAAAGGATTTAAATTACTCCTCTTCATACAATACCTGGTAATTTCATTTGCAACCTACTTGAAATTTAGTGATTATCACAAATGAAACACCTTCCATTCCTGACAGTCACAACTTTTAGAAAATGGGAAAATTGAGATAATTTGGGTATAGTTATTATCTAGAAGATGACCCCCTTCACGCTTCTTGCCTATTGCCAGGTCAAGAAGCTAGAAACAAAACAAAAATCATGCCAGAAAAAAAATAATACATTTTCAGTGATTAGGTGTCAAAGTCATTGTGAGTGGTTGTAATTATGGACTAGATGGATGGCGTCTCATAGATTGCATGTCACAATTAAGGAATACCAAGAACCATTCCCAGATAAGGAGTTGGCTACATAATTGCTTGTCTGATATTATTTTAGAGTTTAATGGGCAATGGGAATTCACCAGATCGAAACTGGTAACAAATACCAAGTATAGTTCTCTAGTCCTCTCTGCCACCAAGAGCAATATTACTATATAGATTTGGACCCATGTAAGTCCTCAACCCATTAGGCTACTCAGTCTTTTTCAGTGAATTAAAGTAAATAGCCCTAGGATGACAGGCATGATATATTACTATGATATCTTTCAGAGTTGATTGATCTAATAGATTATATAGAAATGTAGAATGTTAGTGTAGAAGAGACCACAGAGATCTGAAAGTCTTCTATACTTCTTTGGACAAGGAGAAAAACAGGGTCCTAGTGGAAGCGCAATGATTCACCCAGAGTTAAAGAGCTAGTTTGTGACAAAGTCAGGTCTCATTCCCAGGACAGGGTCCTTTCCATCTGGATAAGTGACATGAAATTGTTCAATGACAAGAAAGCTATACACACACATACATTATATATATATATATATGTATATATATAAAATATATTACAAACATATATATTATGGTTATTTTATAAATCTAACTTTAGACTAGTGCCGCAAAGTCTTTCCTCCTTCCTTCTTCTACCTAGCCCTTGGATTTCGATAGCCAATGAACTCTAGATTAACTGGACACAGCCTCTTGTTTCTTTTCTTACATGATAATTTAGACCATGCTTTCTTACCTCAGAGGGGTTCTTCCTTTCTGGCCCCATTAATTGGCCCCATCCCTTTTCGAGAGGATGGGAATTTAACATCTGCTATCTTTTCATTTCTCATTTTTATTCAACAAGCACTTATTAAACACATACTATGTTCAAGGCCCTGTTATAGATTTAATTAGGCATAAAGGCATGAAAGGAATTAGCATAGTATAGTTGGTCTAATGAGGACAGTAAGCCAGGCTCATTAGATCTTCATTGTGGAAGGATCCCTCATGGGTTCTTACATCTTGCAAATCTTCCTAAAAATATAAAATGAATTATTTCAAGATTAGTGAAGTAAATGTTCAGATCGAGGGAGAATTAATAGAATGGCTATTTGCCTCATTCAATAAAGTCCAGTAGTTCCCTATCACTTTCAGGATCAAATATAAAATCCAGCATTTTTACTTTTAAATCCTTTCATTAATTGGTCCCTTCTTCACTTTCTAGTCTTCTTATGTCTTACTCATTTTCACATCTGCTGCAATCTAGTGACACTGGCTTCCTTGCCAGTAGTTCCTCACATAAGACACTCCATCTTCCAACTCTTGAATTTTTTCTTCTTGTCCCTCCTGCCTAGAAAGCTTTTCTCCAGAATCTTACCTCCTTTGTTTGTACATAGTTGATTTCATGTTGCCCCCCTCCCTCAATACACCATGAAGTCTTTGAAAAAAGGGATTCTTTAAAAAAAACTCTTTGTGTCTGGCACTTAGGAGAGTACTTGGCACATAGTAGGCACTTAAAAATACTATTTGAGAGGGCAGCAAGATTGAGAGCCAGGCTTAGAGATGGAAGGTCCTAGGTTCAAATCTGGCCTCAGACACTTCCCAGCTGTGTGATCCTGGGCAAGTCACTTGACCCTCGTTGCTTAGCCATTACAACTCTTCTGCCTTGGAACCAACACACAGTATTGATTCCAAGATGGAAGATAAGGGTTTTTTAAAATAATATTTGACTCACTGACATGACCATTGGAAATTTTTCTTTTCTTTTTTCATGTGTGTCCTTTATATTATTTTTCTCTAGCTGAAGAATCATCAGTTCCTACTTAGACAAGTTGTGGATTGCTTACAGTGACCTAGGGTCGCCTTCTTTGCTACTCAGCTACATTTGGGGCTGCTAATGGTTGAAATAAATAGCAATGGCCAGACATAGAGAAGATATTCATGCTTGTCTATATTATATGTGTATAAATGGGAATCTCTGATCTATGTCTGGTTACACTGCAAAATAAACTATAAATGATTTGGAGGTTACTTCACATTTTCCACACTTCTTTTCTCCTTTTCTAGAGAAGGATAAGAGATTGGATCTGTGATTCTATTAGTAAAGGGGGCTCCCAGAAAAGGAAACTTCCTTTATCAAAGCAGGTTAGCAACTTCCCTCTGTGCCTAGAAACCTAAGAGGTCAAATGACAATGACAGTCACAAGGCCAGTATGTGTCAGAAATGGAACTTCAGCCCAAATCTTCCTAGATTCTAGACCTTCTTTCTTTTCATAATGCCATGTTGCCTCTCTTTTAATAAAAATATTTAATATATTTTATTTATTTTGTTAAATATTCTCCAACTATATTAATTTTTTTATTTTAAGTTCCATATTCTCTCCCTGATTCCTGACTCTCCTCCACCCACTGAGAAGGCAAGCAATATGATTTTGATTAGACGTGTAAAATCTTATAAAACATATTTCCATATTAACCATTTTCTGAAAGAAAATGAAGTGAAAAAAGTATATTTCAGTGTTCACTCAGAGTTCATCAGATCTCTCTGTAGGGGAAAAGCATCTTTCATCATAAGTCCTTTGAGATTGTCTTGGATCATTGTCTTGAGCAGAGTAGTTAAGTCTTTTACAGCTGATTATCATTATAATATTGCTGTTACTGTGTACAATGTTCTCCTGATTCTGCTCATTTCACTTTGCATCAATTCAGTTTTCTGAAACCATCATTTCTTATTGCACTGTAGCATGCCATCACAATTACACCATGACTTGTTCAACATTCCCCAATTGATGGGTATCCCTTCAATTTACAATTCTTTGCCACCACAAAAAGTGCTGCCATAATTATTTTTGTACAAATAGGCCTTTTCCCCTTTTCTTTGTTCTCTTTGGGATACATATTTAGTAGTGCTGCCTTTTGCAAATATAGAAATTTGAGCATTGGAGATAAGGTACAGAGGATTACGACATACATTCAAAATAAAGCAAAATAAAATAACTTTATTTTGTAGGCATGCTTCTGATGCTGCTGTGTAGCACAGAGGGGAGAAAATCATCCCCTTGCCATGATCTTATATTTTTTACTACTTAGCACAAGGCCTTCTAGAAAATAGATGCTCCATAAATGTGTGATGATTATAACCTGCTCCATGTATCAAATTCTGCAGTTATCCACTCCATTATGTGGCAACTAAAAGTTAGAATCTTGTGAGGGAAGGTTCTGATTCTTGCTTGATCATTTCCCTCTGTCCTTTTCTCCCATTCACAGCAAAGGGGAATATGATGGACATAGGGACTATGTGAAGGCATTCTCTCCAAGTGCTACTTCCATCCTAGGCCACACCGCTGATTGTCAGTGGGTCAGAGTGTGAAATTACTGTATAGGTTTGTAGGAAGGATGATTCTTTAAAGAATCAAAGTAAAATGCGAAATGGAGGAAATCAGAATTAATTTTTATCTTTCTGTTTAGCATCTTCCTTCCTTTTTACCTCCTCTTGACCTTTATTTGGTACCCCCTTAACATCCATAATCCTTAGCCTACTGCCTCATCTAGGTTTACCCTACACAATTATTGCCCCAGTTCTGAGTTTATCTTTTCTGCCAAGAGTTATTTTGATAGGGATTAGATGTAGAGTTTAGTGCTTTGCCCAGATGCCTTGGTCTACTTTATTTGTTAATGTCAATGGGATGGGACCACACAATGTCAAATTTAGAGAATGCTGAAAAGCCAATTTCATCTATGGTTACTCAACCAATTAGTGATCTGCTAATCTGGAACTGGACCCTTGCTCTCTTTCCACCAATAATACACACAGAAAATACAATATACTCAATTTCTGTGTCTTTGAATCTCTATGATCTAGCATATGACTAGTTTTGTGAACTTTCATATTGCAAGGCATCTGTGATCTTGTCAGTGTTGGTATTCCTTCAAATGTTGCAGGTCACAATCCATATGTGTCTGCACATCTGGTGTGACTTTTGTTCATTTTATCCCATAAATTTGCCTCAGAGGCTTGACCTGCTTCAGATTTTCCTTCTATTCTCCTGAAGTGACCAGGATAATAATGGTGAACATAGGCTACCCACTGGGTTGTCCCTCACTCCCACTTTGGGGCCAATCCATCTTTTTTTTAATTATTAAATTTCTCTCAGCATATCCATCACACTACTGATTTTGTATTATTATTTACTAATTCATACTATTTGAAAGCCTGCTCACATCCACTATGAGTTTCTTTGAATGATCCTTCAGTTCTTCAGCAACATTTACTTTCAATGATTCACAGCTACACAATATCACTGAAAGAATGTTGATGTTAAAAGAGGGGCCTTATTGATTGGGGGATGCCTGAATAAATTGTGGTATGTGAATATAATAGAACATCACTGGGTTGCTAGAAATAATGAATATGATGAATACAGAGAAGTATGAAAAGACTTCTAAGAACTGATGCAAAATGAAGTAAGAAGAACCAAGAAAACTATATGCAATGACTATTGTAATTGGAAAGAGCAATAATGTAAATGAACAGTAACAGCAACAGAAAAATTGAAACAATTCTTTGAAATTATAAAAATCAAACCTAGCCTTTACAAATATGTGAAGTTGCCTCCCTCTGCTCTTTTTAAAAATTGAGAAATAATAGTGAGAAATAATATGACATTAATGTTTTTTGCCAAGTAATTTAATTTTGTGGAACTTTTTTCTTTGTTTATGTTATAAGGAATGGTTCTTGGGGTGGAGTGAGGAGGTAGTAGGAAGAATATAGTAGGAAATACAGGTGAAAGAAAAGATTTTAAATTGCATTTATTTTAAAATAAGAATAGGTCCCTTTTTTCAGTGAGAAGCTTGTCTTTACTCAAAGCACCATGTAATTTCCTAAAGTCAATCCATTCTGTTATTCTCTTGTTCAACTCTTCCATCAGTTCATTGTCCATTTGTAGTGTCTTTCAGACATATGTACTGATGGATGAGCACTACAGGTTGCTAGGACCATCTTCCAAGCTTCTGTAAAATGGCAGAAACTATCAGAACTTGTAACAAATTAGCACAGACTTCAAGAACCTAGGGTAATTTCTATATGGTATAGAGAGATTAACCAAATTACCAAAGAGTGTTTTATGGGAACTTCAAAAGAATGTGTATTCCTGGTTCTCCCCATCCTCTCCAATAATCCCAGTTTATTGAATAAGCAACTCAAATAAAAATTTCTTCTTTGCTGATCTTTTTATTTGATTAATTTTAATAATAAAGATTTTTAAATCTCCTACTATCCTTGTGTATATGTGGGTGTGTGTATATTTTAAACTCTTACCTTCCATCTTGGAATCAATATTAGGATTGGTTCTAAGACAGAAGAGCAGTAAGAGCTAGGCAGTCAGAGTTAAATGATTTTCCCAGGGACACACAGCTAGGAAGTGTCCGAGGCCAGATTTGAACCCAGGCCTGACTCTCTATACACTGATCCACCTCTCTACCCCTATCTTTGTGTTTTGATATACATATACTGATATATTTATTGTTCTGGTTGAGAGAATCATCTCTTGATGTCTTGTCTGTTTTTCTGTTCTCAAAGCAAAACATGGACTAAATCATCATTAAGCTGCTTGGCAGCTAAATTATCTATGATTGTGCAAATCTTGCAACACTAAAAACCTGGAGGAGAGAGAGACAGAGAGAGAGAGAGACAGAGAGAGAGAGAGACAGAGAGAGACAGAGAGAGAGACAGAGAGACAGAGAGAGAGAGAGACAGAGAGACAGAGAGAGAGAGAGAGACAGAGAGAGAGAGAGACAGAGAGAGACAGAGACAGAGACAGAGAAAGAGAGAGAGAGAGACAGAGAGAGAGAGAGAGAGAAAGAGAGAGAGACAGAGAGACAGAGAAAGAGACAGAGAGAGAGACAGAGAGAGAGACAGAGAGAGAGAGAAAGAGAAAGAGAGAGAGACAGAGAGACAGAGAAAGAGACAGAGAGAGAGACAGAGAGAGAGAGAGACAGAGAGACAGAGAGAGAGAGAGACAGAGAGAGACAGAGAGAGACAGAGAGAGAGAGAGAGAGAGAGAGAGAGACAGAGACAGAGACAGAGAGAGAGAGACAGAGAGAGAGAGAGAGAGAGAGAGAGAGAGAAAGGGAAGGAACAGCAAGGAGCATCAGAGATGCATTTTGGGATGATTGTGGGCATTATGACGCTCAGAAGGAAGCAGGCCCCATTGACAAGTGCAGCATTACCAACTGGTAGAAAATCTCAGTTTAGGATGCCAAGATTTAAAGTGTAGATCTTAGAGGCCATTTAGTCCATTTCCTTCCATTTTTATTTCACAGACATCTCTTAGAGCCTGGGAGGTTTGTGCCTGGCCTTAGGTGTATATTAAAAGTGGGAATTTAGAACAAAGGAATTTAGGGGAAGGGAGCCAGTTGATAGAAATTAGATCAAATTTAGTGTGATAAGAAATATATCTGTTTTTCTTATATTCTTTTTCTTATTCCTGATGTAGTATAGAAGGAATAAACTCTGTTGATCTTTATTTCACCTATTAAAGCTAAAATATATACATATATCTGCATACACATATACCCTGTTCATTATTTTTCTTTGCTGAGAATAGAGAACAATCTTTGCCTTTGAGAATAACTTACATGATGATACTCTACAACTAAGCTGAACCACATCAATATTAACAAAAGGAATTTATAACTAAATGAATATGTTGTTCTAAAACTTTACTTGGAAAGGAAAACAAGAGAGTTGGTGGAAATTTTTTCATGAGAATAAAGTCCACAAAAAGTCATTTCTTAGAATATTTGATTTTTTTATATTGAAACGCTCATGGTAAGCATTCACAAAAAAACCACTGTGAAAATTATTGAATCCTATATCCTAGAATCCATTGCAAAGGTTGAAGAGATAGAAAAATTCTATAAGGGACTCAAGACCCTCAAAGTTAAATGAACATATGTTCTTATACATATATAAATATGTTTATGTATATACATACACATATATATCTAATATCCAAGATGAATAGGAAACAAGTAGAAATGGGACAAAAAGGTGTTCCTCATAATAAATAAATGGTCAGAGCCTCTCGGTGGGTTAGACATCTTGGAGATGAGAAGTCCTCAGTTCAAGTCTGGCCTCAGATACTTTCTAGATGTGTGACTGTGGGCAAGTCACTTAACTCCCATTGCATAGCCCTTACTGCTCTTCTGCCTTGAAATTGACACTTAGTATTGATTCTAAGACAGAAGGCAAGGATTTATAAGTATGTAAATAAGTAAGTGGTGAAAGGATAGGAACAAACAGTTCTCAAAAGAACAAATGTAAACCATTAATGTCCATGTGAAAGAATGTTACAGATCATTACTAATGAGAAAGGTAAAATTCAATACAAAAATAAGGTTTAAATGCATATCCAACAAATTAATAAAGAAGATCAAAGATGGATAGTCATTGTTGGTGACAGGAACATGAATTTATTATTTTTGAAGCTACAAATTGGTCCAACCCATAAAACAACTTGAAATTTTGCTTAAAAAAGTAACCTTTGAACAGAGATCTCAGTCCTAAGCAAAAACCTCAAAGAGATCAATGATAAAATACATCTATTGATGAGTGAATAGCTAAAAAAGGGAGTGCTTTTTATTTCTAGATTATTCTTGGTAATAATAGATGCATGGTGGTAGTGATGAGATAGGGAAGGATATTGAGAAATGTGTTTAATATCAAAACAAAAGATAATAATCACAACAATAATAGTTAATATTTATATAGAGATTACTATCTGTAGGGCACGGTGTTAAGTGCTTTTCAATTATCTCATTTGATTCTCAAAACGACTCTAGGAGATGAATGCACTATCTTTATTTTGTAGATGAGGAAACTGAGGCAAACAGAGGTTAAGTGACTTGCCCAGTGGAGTCACACAGCTAGTGTCTGAGTAGGGATTAGAATTTAGGTCTTCCTGAACCCAACAATCATAACCATTGGGTCACCTAGTTGTCCCAACATGTCAACAAAAAGTACTCAGTGAGCAGCTGGGTAGCTCAGTGGATTGAGAGCCAGGCCCAGAGATGGGAGGTCCTAGGTTCAAATCTGGCCTCAGACACTTCCTAGTTGTGTGACCCTGGGCAAGTCACTTGACCCCCATTGCCTAGCCCTTACCACTCTTCTGCCTTGAAGCCAATACACAGTATTGATTCAAGATGGAAGGTAAGGGTTTTTTTTAAAAAAAGCACTCAGTGATTTCAAAGGAGTGAAAGCTGAAAATATGTTGGAAAACACAGTTTGGGCATAAGAAATAAAGGGCAAAAGGTTTTTAGAGTAGACAAAAGTCTCCCACATATATCAGGAATACTTTCTTCACAAATAAGTGATGAGAAGACACTGGATATGAGGACCCTTTAAGTTTGCATGTACTTTGATATTTATGGGGAAGACAAAAAAATGCTAAAAATACAGTATTAGGTTCATATTTAAGCAATGGAATAGACTACTCAAAAGCATCTAGCATATGCATATATATAAGCACAAAAGTATATAAGTATAGGTACATATATATATACACAATGAGTATTTTTTTAATCCTTACCTTCTATCTTAGAATCAAAACTAAGTATTGGTTTCAAGGCAGAAGAGTGGGATAAGTGACTTGCTCAGGGTCACACAGCTAGGAACTGTCTGAGGCCAGATTTGAATCCAGGACCTCCTTTCTCTGAATCCAGCTCTCAATCCATCAAGCTACCTTGCTGCCTCCCCTACACAATGAATATTTTAAGAAGAGTTAGGAAGTGTTAAAAATGGTAGGCTTAGAATATCTTTAAAAAGTTTAATTGTGTTTTCACAAAAAGTATTAGATACTAATGTTAGAGTCATATTGAAATCAGTCTGACAGTTAAGAGTGAGATCACAGGACCAAAAAATCAATATACAAATAGAAAAAAGAATAATCATAAGAACATACTTTGCAGAATCAGCAATGGCTTTAATTTGGCTTGTTCAAACAAGCCATTGATGTAAAAACTGGAAAGGAAATAAGCAAAGATGATGACTTGAACTATTAACCAGATCCTGCAAAAGATTAATTGATATAACATAACACTATGATTGAATCAGGATTTCGGAGAGCTTAGCCAGTAAATACTTAATCTTGCATGGATGGAGATGGCAAATGACAGTTAGAACAATTTTAGTTGTAAAATAGAATGAAAGATAGGGCAGATTATGTGCAGTGTGGTTTCATATTTCAATATTACTCCAATGAATCAAAGAATTACAGTCACAGAATTTAAAATTTGGAAGGGACCCCAGTGATATTTAGTTCAATCCATATACAAAAGGAATTCCTACCATAATACACCAGACAAGTGATTTCCAGCCTCTGCTTCAAGACTTCCAAGAAGGGGCAACCCACAGTCACTAAAGATAGGCCATTCTACTTTTGGACAGCTTCTTGGGAAATTTTTCCTTATATGAAACCGAAGTGTGTCTCTTTGAAACTCCCACACATTGCTCCTAATTCTACCCTCTGGAGCCAAATTCTCTCTTCTCCACATGAGAACCTTTCAGTCCTTGAAAACAGCTATCAGTCCCCTGCCCCTACCCTCCTCTCTTTGAATCTTCTTTTCTTCAGGTTGAATATGACCAACTGATCTATCTTGTCATCAATACAGAGATCCCCTCCAATGACACACAGACAATACAACCCATCCGTATAAATAACTCTCATCCATGCCTGCCAATAAGAATGCTACAGGTGACCTACCTAATGTGCTGTAGGTCTTTCTTTCTCCTAACATAGTGTAGACACTACATGGACTGTCTGCCCATCAGTTTTTCTTTATGTTTGCTTCTTGACCAGAGTCATCATTTGGCAAAACTGGTGGAGATGAAAACAAATCTACAGAAGGTTTACCTCAAGTTCCAACTAAGTCTCATCATCGTATCATCTTAAAACACATTTAGGAATAAAAATGGTGAGAGGATTAAATAATTTTGTCATCATGTCTGTGAATCTATTTCAATTATAAATAACAATGAAGCCACCATATTTGGATCCCAAAACCTCAGTCCTTGATGCATTTTATAAGAAAGTAGAAATGGCATCTAAGAACATGAATTTGAGAAGAGTTGCTAGGCTACACTAAGAATACACTGGGGGAAATTGATGCTGGTAGCTAATAATTCTTTTTTTTATCTCTTGTTTTCCATGTTAGAATCAATACTGACTATTGGTTCTAAGGCAGAAGAGTGGTAAGGACTAAGTAATGGGGGTCAAGTGACTTGCCCAGGGTCACACAGCTAGGAAGTGTCTGAGGCCAGATTTGAACACAGGACCTCCATTCTCTGAGCCTGACTCTCAATCCACTGAGCCACCCAGCTGCCTTCAAGTAGCTAATAATTCTTAAAGTTCTGAAGGATTATTTTAGTAGACAAGTCAGGTAATAAAAGATATCAAAATCATGGATGACATTATTGTCCAAAAGAGAGCATCAAGGAGAGGGCAATAATTTCTAACCCATGTTCCTACTTTATTGTCTCTATAAAATCTTATGATCACAATCTACACAAGCATAAAGGGTACCCTTGATGAAAATGAGATGAGAAAAGGTAGGTTTTGTCATTTTCTACACTAGACCACATTTTTTTAGTACAGAATTGCACAAAAAGTTCAGAGAAAATGAGATCTTACTTAATTTAATGTTCACTTTTAAAACAAAATATTTAACTCAATGAAGCAAAAAACACCATAAAAGACATTTTCCAGACAAGTAATCTCATGCATTTGTTAAGATCACGCATGATTCCTTGACAAGGGCAACCACAAAGGGTCTGTTCAAGTACCCATTGATTACTAATCAAAATAAAAAATGGGAAACAAACATTCAATGAAGGTATTCAGCCCTATCATGGAGGATGTCTTGCATAAGCTTCAAGTGAAAAAGCTCCTTACCAATGGTTAGGTCTTCTTGATGCTATTCATATATGTTATTATGCTGATTTTATCAAGGCTTTAAGGTTATGAATCCTCCCTAATAAGATCCATGATTGTCTAAAACAATTCATACAGATAAACTAAATGGATGAAAAATTCCAATTGTTTATGTGTTGTTGTTTTTTTAAACCCATGCCTTCCATCTTAGAATCAATACTAAGAACTGTCAGTTCCTAGGCAGAAGAGCAATAAGAGCTAGGCAACTGGAGGGTAAGTGGCTTGCCCAAGGTCACACCACTTGGAAATGTCTGAGGCCAGATTTATGTCCATACATATTTGAAAGGCCAGTCTACTGATTTAGTACCTCACTATTCATATATTTGTGTGTGAACACATACATATACATACATATATGTTATATATGTTAAGTATCTGTTTTATATATTTATAAAATATAAAAATATATTCATACACATTATATACATGTATAAATAAAACAGATATTGTATTTTTAAATCCAGAATTGAATAAGAAGAAAAGAGATGGTTGAATTTTATTTGGGAAAGCATGCGGCTTTTGTAATGATCACAAGCTGCTTCTCAACTCTCAAAGACTCACCTTTCAAGACAAATGTTCTTTTTGTGATGCTATATGATTATATAACTTAGGGCACCACAATCTCTGAAGAATCAAAGTTGTAGGATGCTCAGATGTTAATGGAGAGAAACACCATGAGCACACAAAGCCTTGGAATGTTTATATTGATGACCGATGTGCAGAAATAGCATAAACAATACTCTCCTTGGAGATATCTTCTGGATCTGGTAGATAAATGAGTATTCACCTTATTCACCTTATCTTTTCTGGAACCAAGCATCTGACTCACCAGCCACCAGCTCTGAAACATGGCGCCACTTGTGTATCTCAGTCCTCTTTCTAGTCAGTCATGTAATGGGAGTCAGGGATGACAGACTGAGTGTTCCACTGGTAGCTCCACAGTAGAAGCCCTAGGGGTATACTCCCAGCGGGCTGGGTTGATCCACTGTGAAGGTTCTATGGAAGATCATGGAAAAGAATCTCAGAGGTGAGGAAGGTAAGGAAAATGTAACAATGTACACTGCTGAGATGACAGATGCACTGAAGCTTATACTTGTGACAGTTAAATTGCTTTTAAAAGCAGGATCATTTTTCTTCCTCCACCACAATTTAACTCAAAATAAGTTGAGTCAGAAGATGAAAAGTCTTTTTCCCCAAAGGAATAACAATTTCACAAACATAAAGTGTAGACTAATATAGCTTTATAATGATTAATGGGGGAATGTGTAATGTTGCATTTGCTACTACTAATAGTAGCCATATAAAGCTTTGTGAACTATAACCCTCACTCAGAACAATCATGTTATCTATAACTTTCAACCTACACACCAAAATTCATTGAGATCTGTCAAAAACTAGCAAAGTTAAATCCTTTTCATAACTTCTTTCTAGATGGTGAACAGAACCACAAGTCAAATTTAAGGTATATCTTGATGCCTTTTATGTCCCAGCTTCCATCCTAATTAGTCAACTCTTTGGCAAGTTATTAGGGAAATAACAAAGAAAAATCAAATGACAGGAGTTGACTGAATCACAATAATATATTAATATTTTGCACTTGTATAGGATTTCATGGTTTTTTTTAAACAATACTACCCAAAATGGCAAATAAAGGAAAATTGTGAGAACCAAATGGAATAATTAATTTTCATTAATCATAATTTTAGACATTTACTCTAGCTATGACTCAAAAAAGTCACTTAACCATTATCTACCTCAATTTCCTCATCTGTAAAATTAGAATAATTTTATTATTTTATTTATTATATTTTTATTCATTATTTATTTTATATATTTATTTATTATAAATAGAAGTTACCTCCCAGAGTTGTGGTGAGTATAAAATGGCTTAATATTTATAAATTGCTTAGTAAACTTAATGCACTATATAAATGCTAGCTATTATTATTATATTAATTAATAATAACAATACTGCCCCTAGTTATGTTGTATTGAGCAAAGTAATTGAGCTCTCTGAACCTTTTCAGAGAGATGAAAAAGATGATCTCCTATTCAATGATAATAAAATCATTCTAGCTTAGGAGCTGGCATCTTGTGCATTGGATCAGAGATGGAACACACTGCCGTGCTGTTTCCCATCAAGCATGCCCAACCAAGTCTCTGTTCCTTCATTCTTGACCTTTCTAGAGGACAAAAGAATATATTTTGGTATGCCTCAAATAATTGCAACTTTAGTAAAATAATGAGGGCACATATATGATAAAGAGGGAATGCTTCTCCATTACTTTCCAATGAGGACATTAGCAGAAATTTATTTATATACTTATATCGTATTAGCAGGTCGATACTCTGGTGTGTTATGAACTCTTCCCTTTCCCCCAAACCACCATCCGCAGTTTAATCTCAAATGCTTTGTGGGTCCATTAGTATTTCTCTGAGCATTCTCTATTCCCGGTGGGCATCACTGACTTTAGAACTTGCCATTTCAAGTATTATATCTTCCCAGGGCTTACATCATCACCGTCCATGAAAAGGCTGAGTTTATTCCACAGAGATTAGCACTGGAATCTAACACACAAAAACACTTTGGATTTGAAGTCTCAGAAGGATATCCTCCACCAGCTCGAGCACTCACTCTCTCCAAGTTCCAAACCCCTTAAGGGATTTGCACCCAAAGTGGTTGAAATGTCTTTCAGAGAGCCACACCCAAAGTCACCCCCAATCCCACTCAGCGCTGACTCATGGAGGGCTCTGACTCATCTCTCTCACTCCAAACAGAAGTGGCTCCAAGGGTCTGCAGGCAGAGGTGCTATCTGCCCACACTCATCCACTTCTTATGTTCTCACCACTCTCTCTCCTGCTTCTCTTCCTAGACACTAGCTCACCATCCCACTCAGGCAAGCCCAACAACGTAGGGACCATACTCAGGAGAAATCCTCCTTCCCAACTACTCAAGTGCTACAACCCCTCAGGGGCTGCTTCCAACATCTCATGGTCGTGGATTCACTCTTCCTACTCCTTTATAGTTTACAGCCTCGGGGATGATGGGCTGTCGTTTACCAAGCCCATTTCCCACAGGTAGCAATGGAATTTGCTCCAAGCTCTCAGCCCTAATTCTTGGACAACTCCAAGGGACGGACTCCTGATGAAAAAGGATATCCGCCGCCACAGAAGAAACAGTCAGAGTCCAAATGCAGATTGAAACATGCCAGTCTTCATTTTATTTCCTCCATGAATTTTTCCTTGGTGTGAGCAATATTTTGTTGCTGGTTTAACCGCATGATAAACAGAGTATCATGTATTCTATGATAATATCCGAACACCCTATTTCGTATCACTTTCTTTCTTGGGGAGGTGAGAAGGGTGGGAAGAAGGGGAAATTGTTTCTACATCTCATTGAAAATTTTTAAAAAATCAATTTTAAAAATCCCTGGAAGCTATAGACAGTTGGCCCTTGGAGAACAAAATACAGGACAGGCATATTTCAATGGAGAATGTCAAAAGGTCTAGATTTTATAGGGGGGGATAGTAAGAAGGCAATGGGCACATCCATGGGGGATGTCTAGGTAATTTGCCTTAGCTGGCCTGGGAAATAGAAAAGGGGGAACAAGTAGCAAAAGCAGTGATGGGGAGCTGAAAACGAGGACCTTTCCTTGCCCAGGGCTAAGTCAGGATGGACGTGTACCTACGTGAGTAGGTTGGGTCTCTGTGTGGCTTTGTGTCACTCCCCGTGGGTGTTTGTGTTTGGGTGAGGGCATATTTCAGGGGAGGTGCCTATGTGTCTGTGGGTAGCCATATGGATTTTTCAGGGTGTGATGTAAATGTATGTGGGTGTTGTGTGAAGGTGTGTTGGCGTGTGTGAATCTACGTGGAATTTTTTTATCTGTGCAGATCTGTGTGTGTATATCTCTTTGTCCCTGAGTGGGGAGATACGTGTCTGTGTACATGCATATGTGGGGGCTCTTATGGGTGCGTGTTCCTGTGTATGTGTGTGCTCATGTGTGGTATCTATGTGGGTGAGAGAGGGGTGCGTGTGTGTGCGTGTGTGTTTGTAGCTGTAGGTCAGCTTCTGGGAAAGTAATATAATCCATTGTAGCTTTCTATAAACAGAACAGATGTTCCCTTTCCAGCTACTGGCTGTTCTCATTATGGCTTCCTCCTTCTGGTCAGTAGGAGCGTGTATGAGGAAGTACTTGCGACCCTGTTTTAAAGCAGGTGTGGGAACCCAAACCTCTTGTTTCCTTCCCTTCCAGTTTCCGGCAAAAAATGGTCCTGCCCCGAGGAGATATTCCGTTGTGTTTGCTCTGACTAGTTTGTCCTTCCCTTGCCTCCAGTCAGCTACTTTCCCCTTTCCTCTCCTATTTGTGAATGATCTTAGTTTTCCCCAGGAATTCAGAAATAAGCTTTGTGACTGTTTCTGGCCCAATGAGATCCTATTTCACATGAAAAACAAATCGAGGAGATGTTTAATAAGTTGCAGAATCTTATCTAAAAAGTATTAGAGAGGACACCAAGTCTGACCTGCTAATTTTACAGATGAGGAAACTAAGGCTTTTAGTTAATTTAGTTAATTTCACAAGACCAATGGAATAGCAAACATTGCTTAGTTAGAAAGGATTAGATTTTCACAGGTGCAATGGGGGTAATTGGTGGCCTAAACTGGGTTGGATGCTAACTTAAATTGGTAGGGATTTTGTAACAATTATTTTTGAGAAACTTACTTATTTAATTGCTTTTCATTATCCTTTCTACATAATAAGACTAGTTTACTCAATTTAAGTCTTGTTTTCTTCCACTGATCTTTTTCTGCATAATTAAGGGACTAATTAAGTTTTTCTTTCTTTGAACAAATGTCATCTGAGAAGCCAGGGTAGCTGCAGATTGTAGCAGGAGAAAAATTCTCTGAGTTTTAGGGAAAAAAAATTTAATTTCTTCTCCCAAAGTTGCATCAGTACCGAGTTTCCATTCATTCATCCATTCATCTAATAGTAGTTGAATATCTGTAATGAGTGGCTAGTATAGGATACAAAGATAAATAAGATAAGACCATAACTTCAAGGAGATTACAATCTAGTAGGGAAATTTTTACGCCCACACAGAAATAATAGGATAAGACAACTTTAGAACTTGAAAGGACATTGGAGAGTATGTATCACTTCTTCAATACTGCAAAATATATTTAGAAGACATCATGGAGGCAAAACTGACCAAAAACCACAACTGAAGAGAGTTGAAGAATTAAGGGGAAAAAGAAAAATCAAAGGTCATAGGACCATAGATCAGCTAAATCAAACTCTCACATTTTACAGATGAAGAACTGTGGCCTAAGGAGATGAAGAAATTTATCAAAGGTCACACACAGGAAGTAAAGGACTAAGACAGGCTTCAAATTAAGATCCTCTGACTTCTGTGCATATACTTTCCCCACTCTACCACATAACCTGGGTGTACAGGAAAATGGTAGTAATATTAATAGAGGTAGGGAAGTCAGGAAGAGACTTTGGCTTGAGAAAAAATATGGATAATTCAGTTCTACATGCTGATTATTAAGGTGATTGCTAGATGCCCAAGTAGAAATATCAAGCAAATAATTGTAAATTCAGGCCTGGACCTCGGGGGAAAAAAGTCAAAATTGGAAATCTAAATTTGGCTCTTCCTCCTCTGGTTCCCTAAATATGGACATTCTCTCATATGCTCTCTTCAATAGAGTGGTTGAAGCCATGGGAAGAGTAGGAAATTATGAAATCAAAAAGTAGAAAGTGAAAAAAAAAAGAAGGGAATGAACTTGGAAAATAATCAGGTTGAGATGGCAACAATCCTTGTGTATATATATATATATATATATATATATATATATATATATACCTTACTGACCAGTATTTGAAGTCCCAAGTTCAATCCTCACAGGATCTGGAAAGATAAAAACTCCCAATCAACTGGTTCTTTTTTCCATTCTATGGTACAAAATTCTTACCTCTGATTTCTCTTATCATTATGATTCATAATTCTGCTGGTGAGGCAAAATTAGTTTTTCCTACTTTAATAATAATAATAAACTGAGCATTTGTTTAGTATTTTAGGGTTTGCAAAGCACTTCGCAATTATCATCTCAATTTATCCTCTTATCCATTGTGGGAGGTAGGTGCTATTATTATTATTATTTTATAGTTGAGGAAACTGAGGCAGACTTAAGTGATTTGCCTAGAGAAACACAGATAGTGTCAAAAGATGAATTTTAATTCAGGTCTTCCTATTCTTTGTTCTTCACTGACATTTCCGGACCTTCCTTCTATTGCTGTTGCTCTACAACCTCTCCTTTTTTTGTAGTATACTCCATTCACCTATACTACCCCCAATCAAATCCTTGTTGCTGTCATCTAGTATATGACTTACAATCTTGCTTTAACACTCATCTTTGACCTCATCCTTAGTAATGTCAGGATATGTTCTGAAGGTCCCTCAAGCACCTTGTATTCTCAGTTCATCAACCTCTTCAATAATCTATGACCTAAATCTTTGCTCTCATCTGTCTTTCACTCTATCAAGGTCAACCTTTCCATTTGTGCTCTTGATTCCATTCCCTCCTGGCAGGTGACTCCCAAATCAATATAATTATAACTAATTAAGCTCATCTTGCATCTTGAATCATCATCTTTTAAAAAATTGGATCTACTTTTAATTAGCCTAAAATATGGATATGAAAGTAAGCTAGTCTTTAAAAAAAATGTTTGTTACATTAGAATTCCCAAGTATCTACTTTCTTCCCTTCCTTCCCTGCACTAGTGAAGGCATCATTTAGCAAAAAATATACATGTTCACATAAAACTATGTCTTGCTCATTTCTGTTTATCAGTTCTTTCTCTAGAGGTAGACGTACATGGGTCATTCTTCAAAGAATATTTCTGTTGCTACATATAATTTTTTCTTGGTTCTGCTCTTTCATTCTTCATAATTTCATGTAGATCTTTCCATATTTTTACAAAATTAACCTGCTTGTCATTTCATATGGCACAGTAGCATTCCATCACAATTATAAACTACAACTTGCTTAGCCATTCCTTAATTGATGGACATCCCTTCAATTTCTAATTTTTTGCTATCACAAAGAGAGCTGTTATAAATATTTTAGAATATACAGGTTCTTCTCCTTTTTCCATGATCACCATAGGAAAGAAATCTAATAGATAGTGATATTGCTAGGTCAAAAAGGCATACACAGTTTTATAACTCTTTGGGCATAATTCCAGATTGCTTTCCAAAATGGTTGGATCAGTTTACAGTTTCACCAACAGTATATTTGTAAGTTTGTCCTTTTATCATTTTAAACAATCTCATAGGCATGAGATGATATCTCAGAATTGTTTTACTTTAGATTTCCCAAAACAATAATGACTTAGAGCATTTTTCATATAGTTATAAATAGTTTTGATTTCTTCATCCAAAAACTTTATCCTTTGACCATTTATCAATTGGAGAATGGCTTATATTCTTATAAATTTGAAAAGTTATAAAAGTTATATATTTATAAAGTTTTCTATATATTTTAGATATGAAACTTCTGTCCAAGAAATTATCTATAAATCCCCCACCCCCCAATTTTCTGCTTTCCTTCTTTTTTTTAAAACCTTTATCTTCCATCTTAGAATAAATACCAAGTGTTGTTTCTAAGGAAGAAGAGTGGTAAGGGCTAGGCAATATGATTTAAGTGACTTCTCAGAGTCACTCAGCCAAGAAATGTCTGGGGTCATATTTGAATGCAGGACCCTCCCATCTCCAGGCCTAACTCTTTATCCACTAATCTACATAGCTGCCTCTTCTGCTTTCCTTCTAATCTGTTACATTAATTTTATTTGTACAAATCCTTTTTAATTTAATTTATTCAAAATTATCCATTTTATACCTCAAAATGCTTTTAAAATTCTTATTCTTTATAAGTTTTTCTCCTATCCATAAATCTATAGCTAATATTAGAATAACCAGAGATAGAATAAAATACTTAGGAGCATGCTTGCCAAAACAAAGCCAGGAACTATATAAACATAATTACAAAACATTTTTTGAACTGTTAGATTTAATAATTGGAGAACTATTAATTGTTCATGGGTGGGTAGAGCCAATATAATTAAAATGACAATTCTACCCAAATAAATCTACTTTTTCAATTCCATCCTAATTAAGTTGCTGCAAAATCATTTTAACAAGCTAGGAGAAATAATAACAAAATTCCCTTGGAAGAACAAAAGGTCAAGAATATCAAAGGAATTAATAGAAAAAATGTAAAAAAAAAAAGATATTTAGAATTACCAAATTTTAAAAGGTGTTTTAAGGCAATAATTATCAAAATCATCTGGTACTGGCTAAGAAATTGAAAAGTACAGTGTAACAGAAAAGAGATACAACAAGCAATGGCAAAAGAATTGTAGTAACCTGTGTGACAAAAGTAAAGATACAGGTTTTGGGGATAAGAATTTACTTTTTTGGTAAAATTTGTTTGGAAAACTGGAAAGCAATCTGACAGAAATTAGATATAGAACAATATCTTACACCATTTACCAAGAAAAGATCAAAATGGATACATTCCCTAAACATAAAGGGAGATATCATTAGCATACTAGAAGAACAGGGAACATATGACCCACTATCTCTCTTTAAGGTTCTGCATAGGTGTTACCTCCTTCATGACACCATTCTGGATTCATCTCCCCCATTCTTCTACCCTTATAAGTGCTCTCCTCTTCAAATCACCATCTATCTATCTATCTATCTATCTATCTATCTATCTATCTATCTATCTGCCTGTCTATCATCTATTTATCTATATCTGTCTGTCTTTCTATCTCTGTCTATTTATCTTATCTGTTGAATGTACTCTAGTAAAATATAAATTCCTAGAGGGCAGATTTCTCTATTTCTCTAGTACCTTGGACATTGTCTTGCATGTAATAGGAACCTAATAAATGTTCATTGAATTCAATTTGTAATCAATTTAAACTTTTCTGTCCTTGGATTCTTCCTTTCCAAGTCTTTTTACCACCCCCAAATAAAGGTCTCTGTTGCTTTAGACTGTTTCTAGCTTGGATACCTGACGTATGTTTTTCTTGCTGTGCTTGGGCAGGCTATGGCATCAAAGTGCTGGAGGTTGGTAAGTACTCATGGAGGTCCCTTGCTTCACCCATAGCTGTTTTCTAAGTTGGTTGTTTATCCCTCAGTATTTAAGATGCTATTTTCATTACTTCTCAGGGCTTCAGTTTCCTTATCTGAGCATAGCATCTGTGGCACTCTTCCACATACCTACCCATGACCCTTCTGGAAAAGCTATCCTAGGTCCAAAGTAGTCCATGGTGTGCAACAGCTCAAAATCCATTCTCTAAAGCCTGCATCAACTTATTTATTTATATTAATTAGTGAGAAGACACAATCAGTTCAAAACAAGTGCACTGAATTAAACAGTGAACTAAGGGAAGTTACAATAGAATATTGTATCCCTACAAACCTGGAGCAAACTTTCCTACTAACACATCTTTCATCAGTTAAGCAAGTGCTACTCATAGGAAACATGCATGGAATGGTATATACAGAGAGAACACTGAGCCAACTCATGCCTCTAGTGCTATAGCATTACCAGTCTCTAGAACTGCACTGTTTTTCTGGGACTTCTTCCCACTGGGTCTCATGGTGGATCTATGCTTTCTTCTCTCTCTCCTGGCTTCAGCTAAAGTCCTCAGCTGAGGTTTCTTTTTTCACTTAAGTGGAGGAATGGGCTTTGTCATCTCTTTTTTAGCTTGGAGCCTAGGGGCTATGTGTCAGCTCTTTTAGAAAAAGAAATCCCTCCCATATTTAGTCATTGGACTAGGGAAAAAGCAACTTATTATTGATAGAGAGGCCCATCCACAGCCAAAACCTTAATCCCTGGGTTTAAGTTCCCTTAGAACACAGACCAGAGAGCCAACTAATTAGAACCTGCATGAATTTAATATAAATTTGTACCCCTCTTTTCTTTTAGAAAGGAGAATTTTGAAAATGCATTTCAGTCTTATCCCCATCCTTTGTTTGGGAGCATGTGTACTATGGGAGGACCTTCATGGCTCATGGTTTCCCAGAAGATGCTTGCATCTTGTCCCACAGGACTCCTGGCCTCTGACCTGGACTGAGGTCAAGTCTGTCCAACCAGGGAGACCCAAAAACAGTGATGTCACTGGGATTATAAATTATGCATCAAGGAAGTTTTCGGTCCCTTGGTTTGGAAGCAGTGGGAGTGAATGAAGACATGAGATGAACTGTGAACGCAGATTAACTAGGTGACTGGTTATGTAATTATGTGAATTTATTCTCACCAACTCTCTCTCATTACCCAATAAATAATTGAATGAATATAGTCTCCAGAGAATTTTAATCCTACCAAATCCATAGATATTAGTTTTTATTCTGGCCTCTTCCTACTAATGAAACCTACTTCTTTATTCCAAAGTATCAGTACTATTTTTGCTCCTATATTATTATTATCATCATCATTATTATTTGATTTAGGATTATGAAGTTCCCTTTAACTCTGGTTAGTTCCTGATTACCAATATGCAATACCCCTCAAACTATTTGGGGAACAGCCCAACAGCAAAGGTCTGTGTAGATAGGAGTTACTATGGTCTTCCAAATCCAACACTAGCTGCATTTCTCATACAAATGAGATCATGGGAGAAGGCAAGAACCCCAAAAGCCAGGTGACGCTGCTGTGAAACTAACCCCTTGCCCCTAAATTCCTTTGTTCCACATTTCCACTTATCATATCTAGGTATGGCCAGTCACAAACCTCCCTGACTCTGAGAGATGTCTGTAAAATAAAAAATGAAGGAGATGGGCTAAATGACCTCTGAAATCTACACTCTAAATCCTGGCATTCTAAATTGTGATTTTCTTCGAGGTGGTAATGCTGCAGCTTTTGATGGCCTGCTTACCACTGAGCATCATAGTGTATCTCTGCTGCTCCCTCTCTCTTTCTCTCTTTGATTCTTGCTACTTCAAGATTTACAAAATCATAGACAATTTAGCTGCTAAGCCGCTTAAAGATGACCAAAGCCATTTTTACTTAGAGGACATAAAAATAGAAGTCAAAAGGTGGTTTTCTCAAATGGGATCAACTTTCCGTTAAAGAGTTACATGCTACACTATTGAGAAGCTCTGGATTTGCAAGAGGACATGGTCTGGGGGATACTTTGCAATCTGAAAATTTAATGAATTATTCAAATGTTGGCCTATCCCACAAATTCTCAGAATACCAAAATCAATCTAGGAATCAACATGAATTTATGGAAAGTCTACTGCAAGCAAGAGCCTGTGGGATATTAATTGCTATTAATAATGTTAATAGCTAATAATAATAGCTAACTATAATGAGTAATTAACTTTTATAGAGCGATTTAAGGTTTGCAAAGCATTTTACAAATATTACCTCATTTGATACTCACAATAACCCTATGAGGAAGAGGCTATTATATAGACAAGGAAACTGAGGCTGAAAATGATTATGTGATTCCCCCAGGACCACACAGAGAATAAGTGTCTGATGCAGAATTGCATCTCAGGCTTCCTGCCTGCAAGACCAACAATCTATCCATGCACCATGCCACCTACCTGCCTAACAGGGTCCATGTCCGTAAGGGGCTTTATAGTCGTATTAGTGCCAGGCCACTGGACAGAGTTTCTAAGGAACAGCAAGTAACTATTGTACTCTTGTTCTCTCTCTCTACTACTGGAAAAGTACAAAAGGTACTTACCTTTAGGAAAGTGAGTCATCATTCCCTGCTTTAATTCAATTTCCCCAAATGTGTAACTTACTTCTGAGGAGTGGTTTATGCTCTTAGAGAAAATGTTTCAAAGACTTTTAATAATGTATTATTTGCAGGAAATTCAAGGGCAAAATATGAAATACTATGAAATAACTTTTCCCTTTTTAAGTAGAATCAGATATGCCTAGAGGATATGTAGATATTTCTTTCAGAGATTATTGTTCATATAACTTTGGAATTAGTTTGTACATTTTGGGAATTAGCTGTAAATCTTCTTTAAATAAGGAAATGAATAAATATTTTGAAATAATAAAACTAGGATTCTGGAATGCAGCCCAGAAAAAAAAATAAGAAAGGGAGGTCAGAATAACAACAATGAATCTTAGCTAACTTCTGTACTTGTTTTATCTTGTTTGGAGAACAGGGAGAGGTTTGAAATGCTTCAAAAACTAGGGCCAAGTAGAAGAAAAAAAGGTTTGTTTTGTTTTTAATCTTAGTGGCTTCCCTCAACTTCCCAAATAGTCCCTATGTGTGATGGAGTATGTAGCAGGTTACAGCAACTTTTAGCTAACGGTCTAATTTTTCTAAAGCCTAATAATTCAACCACGAGGTTCCCCAGACAGCCCCCCAGATGATCCATTTTCATGATAACATTAGTATACCAGTCTTATAAATGTGCTTTGAGATCTTCAAATCAAAGTTGCTTATGTTAGCTTTCTAATAATAAAATAATGCCTAGCATTTATAATAGTATATTGAGGTTTCCAAATAACTTTTAAAATATTATCTCACTTTAAGTTCATGACATCCTTGGGAGGTAGATCCTATTATTATCCTCATTTTACATATGAGGAAACTGAGACAGACAGATAAAGTGACTTGCCTGGGGTTATATAGCTAGTGTCTAAGGCAGGATTTGAACTCAGATCTATCCTGACTTGAGATCTGAGTCTATACATTACACTACCATTTTCCCTTCTGTGTTTTGCAGTTAAGTTCTAACATGTTAGTTCTTTCTGAATTAGTATTTTTGAGAAAAAATTGATAATTTTTTATTTTAAAATTGATTTGTTATTAACTGTGTCCTATCTGTGTGATCTTGGATAAATAATTTCTTCACTCTTGGTCTCAGATTCAATAATAATAGCTAACATTTATGTAGCACTTATTGTGTGCCAGGAACCATACTAATGATTTTACATTTGGTCTTTGCAACATTTCAAGGTGGGTATTGTTATTATCCACATTTTACAGATGAGAAAACTGAGGTAAACAGTGGTTAAGCAACTTGTTCCATAATTATGCAGCTAGTTAGCATCTGAGGCCACATTTGAACTTGGGCTTTCCTGACTTTAGATCTAGCACTTTATCCACTGTACCACCAAGCTGTCCCTAGCTATGAAAGAAGAGGTTTGAAGTAGATGGTCTCCAAGGTCCCATCTAGTATTAGGTAAGATTATCAGATATTGAACAATAGCAATAATATGCTTAGCTTGAAGTCTCAGTTTAAAAAGAGGCAGAGATAGACAGAGAGACAAAAAGAGGAGAGATAAAAAGAGGGAGAGAGACAGAGACACAGAGAGAGAGAGATCCTTTTGTCAATCATCAGTCATTATAAGGTTATTCAAGAAGAACACTTGCTGGGAGGAAGAGATACACAGTTCTTTTAAAGTGCCGGAAGGCACTTTAAAATTTAATAGAGAAGAAAAGAACGAAATAGAACTATAGAAATGTCAGTCAAGAATGACCTTCCATCATCCTGTCCAGCTACTTCTTTTTTTTACAGAGACAGTAACTGAGGCTCAGAATGATCTGGAATATACACCAGAGTCCTTTATCCTAGATTCTTTGGACTGCATCTAGAATGACACCAAAGATGCCAGCGTGATAATGGCAATGAACCATCATTATAGATAACCGACTATGAAGTTTGGAACCATTGATTCCATCTCCACAATTTTCAACTAAGAAAACTGAGACCTATAGGGATGAAATGACTTCATCAAAGTGACTCAGCTAATTACTGGCTGAAAAAGATTAGGACCTAGGATTTTTTTATTTTAATCAGTAATCTTTCCATCGTGCCCTGATGATTTGAATGAAAAATTCTATATTCTCAACTTTTGTTAAGGGGCTTTTGAGATGAATATCTGATTTTGAGTATTTGTAGTATTATTTTAATTGGGAGGGACCTCAGAGGTCATCTAAATTCAACTCCCTCTGTTTAACACATGAGTAAACTGAGGTCCCAGTTGATTAGGTGGCTTAGCCAACTTCACCTAAGTAAACATCAGAAGTTGGATTTGAACCCAAGTCCTCTGACTCAAGAATCATAATTAGAGAAAGTAAAGAGCTTGAGGAAATTAAAGGAGAAATGTAGTGTGGGACGAAGCTTGAAAAGCTCTCATAAAAATCATCATCTTGTCTATCTTCCATTAGGTGACCTAATGCCATAGCCTGGGATCCACTTTTTCCTGCCTTCTCAATTTTAAGTCTTGACTCCTTTTGGACAAAGTTCTGTCATTCTGCTTTACAAAAATATGTTTGATTGGTAGTTTAGTAAACTCGATGCTACATTTCTAAAATATGAATGAAGGTGGGGATCTCTTCTTGTTTAAACTTGTATCTCTCCTTATCCCTAACAGGGTGCTCTGGGCAGTCAGACCTCAATAAATGTGGGTTTTTTTTGAATGAAGAAATGAATGAATTCTTAGTAACCAAACTCTGAGACTATAATATGAAGCAGATTAGCTACTTTCTACTTTTATTTTTCCTTTATACGCACCACAGTGAGTCTGTCTGCAGAGAGAATTTGTGCTTCCGTTTATTTTTTAAAAAATAATTATTTGAAAAAGAGATAAACATGTGATTGCCAGATTCAAGAAGGATACACCTATTCCTCCCACTCCATCTCTGTTTGATACAATTAAAACAAGTCTGAGCTTCAGCATCTCTGAACATCTTCTGTTTTTGATTGTCAAGCAATCAAATCAGCATTTCTTTCCCTCATTCAGACCCATAATTTAGAAGCTTCTCTGCAGTGACACTTGGCTCAGTTTAATTATAATGTTCCTCAATTCAGAGAGCTATTTAAAGTGTGGTGGAAGCTGTGCATTTTGCAGCCCTTTTTTCCCTCTAATGATTCAGAAATTTGTATGTGTAGAGCTGATCCTAAATTGAAATCTGATCACTTGGGTTGTTTGTGACTTTTCTACAGCAAATTTCTCCCCTTTTCTAGAAAGGCTTGGTTAAAAAAAAAGACCTTCCAAGAAAATGGGGCCAGAAGACTCAACCCATTTTTTCAAGAGTATTCTGTCTGCATCACCCCTTGCAGAAAGGATGTAAATTTGTATGCAGATGTGTTTGTGGGAAAGAATCTTTCATTTGAAGAGAAAATTCTTAAGTCCAAGATGGGTACATGCTTTAAAATTGCTTTTTGAGAGGGCATTGCTATTCATGAACATGCAGGTTCAGCTCTTTCCTGACTGTTACTGGCACCAACTTTATTCTTCATTATCTTCCATTCAATGATAGTCATAACTACCCGCCTACATTACGCCTAGTGGGTCCTACTTCCAGCAGTCACCCCTGCCCCTTCACAATGACTCATCCTTTCCCACCTCCAGCCTTTCCTAGTGCTAATTCCTTCTTTTTTTCACACTAGCTTTCTCTTTTAAGAGACTCCCTCATTTTTCAGTGGCGTCCTCCTTTCCTCCCTGAACGTTCCTTTAATGAATTTCTTTTCACTGAGGGCTGTTGGCACACATACCAGCTAGCTAGTGTAGTACAGGATTGTTTATGTTCATAAAAAGTTTAAAATGCTTTATTCCATGTATATGGTATTTAACAGCTCTAGAGGACTTTGACAAACCTTCCTCATTGCATTCTCAATAATAGCACAGGGAGCGAGGTCCTAGAAATATTTGTACCCCCATTTTAAAGAGAGGGGAACCGAGGTCCAGAGAGTTGATGTAATTTGTTCTAAAATCAATCATTTATGTCAACAAGTATTACCAAAGTATTGTACTAGGTGCTAGGGATACAGATAACAAAGCAAAGCTCTCTGCCCTCAGAAAGTATCAGAGAACATCAGTTTTACTGCCTCAGAGCAAAGCAGATCAAAGAATCCAGGATTCCAGAATCTCACTCCAAAGTTCTCCCCTCTGAAGTCCGTTGCTTCTCCCCTCCATCCTTACAGAGAGCACTGGGTATTAAAGGCAAGGGAGTCCTTTTCATACGCTTTTCCTTGGAAGGCAGATTTCCAACTCTGATTGGTTCTTCACCACCAAGCTGCAGCTACTTTCTCTTCTTGGAAATTCTTTTTGCCCCTGGTTCTCTCTTCTCTCTTTGGGGAGTTCCTTCTAGAGATTCCCTCTTGTAGATGGGCCCAAGCTAGTCATTCTTCATTTCTTCTCCCAGCTCTGCTTATTTGCCAACATGCACACACATGGGTATTTTCCTCCAATCCCCCACTTTTTAAACCCTTACCTTCCACCTTAGAATCAATACTGTGTATTGGTCCCAAGGCAGAAGAGTGATAAGGGCTAGGCAATGGGGGCTAAGTGACTTGCCCAGGGTCACACAGCTGGGACCCCTCTTTTTTTAAAACCTTTACTTTCTGTCTAAGTGGCAATTCTAAGATAGAAGGGTAAAGGCATGAAAAGAAGGTTAAGTGCCTTACCCAGGGTCACACAGCTAGGAAGTATCTCAAACCAGATTTGAATACCTGATTCTGGACATGATGCTTTTTCCATTGTGCCACCTAACTGCCCCACAAGCCCCTCTTTTCAACTCCTTTTTTGTGCTCTCTTTCAACCATTTTTTGTGCTTTCATTCCACCCACACCTTTTGAGGGCAGGATCTGTCTTTCTTCCTGCTTGCATTTGTATCCAAGTACCTAGTACGGTGTCTGGCACATAGTATGTGTTTAATAATATTAACTTGACTGACTGTTGTCAATCTGTGACAGAAAAAAAATGGAAATCCCCAGTTCTTGGATAACTTCATTTTTTTTATGCATTAAGGGCAGAATTTCCTAAGGGAAGGTATACTACGAGTAGCCCCATGTCTCTTTTGTGAAGTTTGACACTTAAAAACAACCTTATAGCAATATTCAGTCCCTTCTTTTTCTTTTAAAGTGCCAAAAAATTGCTAGTAACTCTGAGAGTTAAGTGAGGAAAATATGGTAGCATTATTTTACCAGAACTGTAGTTATTTGTGGCATACCAAAGTACAATGATCTCTCATATATTTGAGATCTAATTGTAACTCCCTAACTTGGAAAAGTTTGGAAGACTATGTTTTCTGATATAGAAATTTAGACCTCTATTGAACACATTTAGAGCTTTGAGCTCCATTGATCATGGCCTACGCATCAAAAGACATGGGCTGAGACACAAATACGATTAAGGTGGCAGTCAAGAGACAGAGAATGAAAATAATGCAATTTAATTGAAAGATTTACAAGCAGGCTTTGCAAATGACAGCAATATGTCATTTCAGTTCCTACACCACCTCGCTGCCTACTTTATTCAATCATACCACTCTAGTGCTTCTCTGAGGCCACACCTTGCTCTGCAACTCCTTCCTCCCTCAACACTCATAGTGTTTCCATTATTCAGTCAACTCTGAAATTACTACCTCTTTCATGAAGGCTCTTCCCACTACCTGGAATAGTGGTAATATTCCCTTTGGAAAAAAAAATCTGTCTGAAAGTATAATTTCCATGACATTGTTTTTGCTCTTCAATCCAGTTACTTGGGCAATAAGTAAATATATTAAAACCTCACTTATCTGGTGGTTATTTATTTAGTGACCTTAAATAACTGGAATACAAATAGGAAATCAATTTGTAAATATTTATTATGCATCTACTCTGTGTCAGGTGGGGATATGAAGATGGAAAATGCTGGGGAGACAATATGCATGTATAGAAGTATAAATAGAAATATATATATATATATATATATATATATATATATATATTATATGTATCCAGAATAAATACAAGGTGGTAAGAAGACAGAGATAGTAGGGAAAACCTGGAGAGGATTTGTGTAGACAGTCAAAGGATAGGGAGTAGAATAGTGATTGAGGGACATCTTCTACCAAACCAGCTGAGCAAACCCTCTGTATCTTTTTTTATATTTTCAGAGTTGCCTAGATCTATGATATGGAACTCCAACAGACATGGTAATCTTTAAACCGAATGTAAGGATCCCTGGGAGCAATATATTGACTTAGAAAAGTCCACATTAATTTATCTTTGTTATGGGGTGTTCAGGGAGGGGTAGCACCCTTGGTATGGAGGGCTTGTTGTGCCCTCCTAGGGCAGCTCTCCAGCCTCTGACCCCCACCTGACACCCAGCTCTCACTTGTGGCTCCCAGTAGCTGCTAGCATGTGGCAGCAGCCACACCCCTGGGCAAGGGCTTCAGCAGGCTATCTAAACCTTGTGAGGGTAGCCATCGGGTCATAGTGGACCCCTGGTGAACCAGGGCTTTGCTCACCCAGCATGTGAAGACTGCTTCGGTGGAACAGACGGAAGAAACCAATAAGAAGGTTCAACGGCTGAGAGGGCGACGCAGCAAGGCACTGTGGAGTGCTTAGGGCGTGTTGGAGCACAAAGGACAACATGGCCATCCAATGCAGCTGAGGAAGTCTCCAGGTGTAACGACCTTTCGTGCCACTGGACCCAGGCTTCCAACGCCGAGAGAGTGGGACTGTTTCTGTGCATCGACTTTTCCACTTAAATCTCCTTCACGCACAAGTGTTTTTGTGCAAACCCACAAAGACAATCATCATTCTTGGTTACCGAGAGACTACTACCATTGCATTTTTATTTATTTTGTTGAATATTCCCCATTTACATTTTAATTTGGTTCCTGCCTCACTAGAAGAGTTGTGGGCTGTGCCTGGCTCCATGTTTGATTTTTCCTGCCTAAAGCATTGGAGGGTTAAGTGACTGGCCCAGAGACATACAGACAATATGCTGTCAGAAACAAGCTTTGAAACCAGGTTTTCCTGGCTCTGAGGCTAAGAAATAAGCATTTAAGGTCTCTCGTAGCAGCTGAAATAGGTATTGCAAAGTTCATCATTGTACAGGTATCCCTTCTACATCACTGGGGTTAGGGGCAAGGGGCCTGGGATCCAGAAAGTCTGAGTAAAAATTTTTGGCCTTTCCTTCATACAAGAGAAGTCTGAATTTTTTCTTTTTCTTTTATGGGTTGTTTACAGTTCCTTATTTTAAATTGTGGACTAAGTATTTGATCATAGACTATACAGTTTATAAATTTTTTTCTGTATCATCTGTTCACCATCTCATGCTGTCTACAGATTCCACAAAATGCCCCACAAATTCCCATTTAATTTCTTATGCCAACCTTTGACGTATTGAAACTGTGATGGGGAAAGTCACAATGTAGAAGGGATACCTCTATCTTATTTATAGGAGAACCTCTTAAGTATTCATTTGGAGTCTATTTACTCTAACTTTACACACTTTTAAAAAGCTTAGCTATCTGTTTTCCTGGTTTTAAGTATTAAAAGATTAAAAAAAGCCAAAGAAAATAAAAAGTGTGTGTGTGTGTGTGTGTGTGTGTGTGTGTGTATCTGTCTGTGTGTCTGTGTCAGTGTTAGGGGTTTGGCAGCTTCCAAAAGTGGCCACACTAACAAGCATGAGATATAACAGCAAATAGTTCATCAACTAGCAAGGAAAGAAAGCAGGTAGAAAAGCTAAAACAATAATAATAATAATAGTATTTTGGGGCCATTTAGTGTAGGGTTGAATGGTCCTACATACCTCAATGGTATTTAAAAATATTGATCTGAGATTAAATATTAGTATTGATGACCCCGAGTCACAGAATCCTGGAATCTCAGTTGGAAGGGACCTTTGAAGTCATCTTCTCATCTACAAGAATTCCCCTACAATGAAACTGCCAAGTGGTCATTCAGATTTTATTTCAAGAACCCTAAGGAGGGAGAATCTAAATCTTTTTCGGGAACCATTGCAAAGGTTCCATTCTCTTCTGCATCCTCCATTTAAGACAGAAGAGGACTGCTCTTTAGAAAGGTTTCACTCAAGAACTCTTCCAATACATAGAAATGTTGGTGCTTTTAAGAATACACTTCAGTTCCCTAGAAATTCACTTCTGTGGAATAGCCCATCCCCAAATGGTGATAATTAAGGCATAGTCATCGTTTCCTTATTTAATGTATGCCTTTGGTATTTGTTGGTGTCGGTGCTGACTGTAGACATGGTAGCCCCTGGCCCAACAAGACTCTGTTGAGATGCTTTGTACCATTGCCATCAAAGGGTCACCTCCAGTGGAAGTACTTAGTTGGTAGTCTTTCATGCCAGCAACAGTGATTCCAACATCATACTAAATGTTCTAGTGTAAACTGGAATTAGAAGAGGCACGAGGCTAAAAGTATTTAATAATAACATTTTTTGATGAGAAAGGAAAGTCATATGAAAATGACAAAAATTTTATGAAAACTAAAGAAAGAAATGGTTTCAAACAATTCAGAACTTTGATGACTATTAGGTAAAATGTTTTCCTCCCTAAATATAGTAGAGAAATTAGCAGGAGGATTTGAAGCAATTATTATGTGCTGCTAATATAAAAGGCAGTGTATAATGCCACCCACCTACAACATGGATATGTCTCTATCTTCCAGTCAATATAGAGCACCTTAGGATTCCCTGAATTTCTTTTATATTCATTATCTCACATGATTTGCCAAAGGCAAATTATATTATTCTGTTACCCTGCAAGTTGTGTGTATATTTGTGTCTGTCTCTGTGTTGCTGAAAGGGGGAAAGACTTTGTCAGAATTGCAGCTTTGTGCAAGGAATTCAGGTGCCCTTCAAGCCCCACTTTAGATACCAGCCGAGAAAGTCAATGAATCTGGGAATTTGATTCAATAAATATTCATTATGCACCGACTAGGTCTAAGACCAACTCTGTGAGAGTGAAAAAGGAGGTGTTGGATATTGACAATTGAGTTGTGTATGTCAATTAGCTCCAAGCAAGGAAGAAAGATTTAATTTAATGCAATTATTAGTTATTTATTAAGTGCTTAGTATGCTTAAAACTTTCTGGTAAATACAGGAAAAGACTATAAGAGCCCATTCTCTCCAGAAGTCTACATTCTAGAGCAAGAATTCTTCACCTGGGGTCCATAGATCCTTAAGGGGTTCATGGATAGATTTTAAGGGGTCTATGAACTTGGACTGAAAATATGTACATCTTTCTTTTCAATAATTTCCAACTAGGGGGCAGCTGGGTAGCTCAGTGGATTGAGAGCCAGGCCTGGAGACAGGAGGTCCTGGGTTCAAATCTAAACTCAGACACTTCCCAGCTATGGGACCCTGGGCAAGTCACTTGACCCCCATTGCCTAGCCCTTAGCACTCTTCTGTTTTGGAACTGTTTGATTTGGTATCAATTCTAAGAAGGCATGGTTTTAAAAAAATAGTTATTTTAGGGATCACTAACCCCTACTTTATGTCTGATTTTTATTTATAGAGATATAGGTCAGAAGAAGCAAGGTCTGGAAAAACAGGAGATACAACTACAATCCCTATTTTCCTTTCCTCTACCCCCAATCTCAATGGGGCATTGGCCAAGCAGCCAATAATGGACTTTTCCCCAGGAGATCACTAACCCACCCTGAAGTGATAAGAAGGAGAATTAATAAGTAGAGAGCAATTAATAACCCAAGTGAGCCATATTCCCCCCCCCCCACTAGTATTCTCAGCAAGCCAAAGCCTTGAACAAAGGGAAAGAAGAGAGGGCCTTGCCCCCAGGGCACCACAGGCTCCATTTAGACTTATTTAGTACTACATTCTTCTGCTCCCTTACTCAACATATCCCCTATTTCTTTTCTTATATGTAAATGTTCTAATTATTTTGATTTTTTAAACCTTACCTTCCATTTTAGAATCAATACATATTGGTTGTCAGGCAGAAGAGTGGTAAGGGCTAGGCATAGGGGATAAAGTGACCTGCCCAGGGTCACAAAGCTGGGAAGTGTCTGCAGTCAGATTTGAACCCAGGACCTCTCATCTCTAGACCTGATTCTCAATCCACTGAGACCCCTAGCTACTCCAAAATGTTTTAATTGTTGACAAGAATTCAGATCTATGTATCTAGTTTACAATTTTCAGATTATGATTTTCTACAAGTTACAGATATTAAAGCCTCCATGAAAATGGCAAGAATGTTAATTAAATAAAGATAATTAATTATGTTCTGTATTGAAAAACCATAAAAGTTTAAAATATCAGATCTTTTCAGACATGTTTTGGGCCACCCTCTATGGGTTGTTAAAACTGCTTTGTTGTCCCACTTTCGTTTCCTGACCAGTCTACCCCGCTTCAGGCAGAGGCTCTTGCCAGTGGGAAGGAAATGTCTCCTGCTCTCTGACTACCCCCTTTCCAACTGGACCAGGCAGAGATGAATTCTCCTAATCTTTGGGACCAGAGTTGCAGCCTCCACTGATGAGAGCAGATTACCCATTTATTTCAGGCTGGAAGCAATGCTCCCCTCCATTAATAAGGAGAACCAAGAAGTGACTATTCTATAATGTCAAAAAATGTGTGCAAATGTGCCCAGGACAGAGGAGATGCACAGGTGCCAGAAGAATAAGAGTGGAAGGAATTTCAGAGATCAGCCAAGGGTTCTCTCAGAGCCACTAGCCATCATTCAAATTAGCCAGGAGGAGTCACTTGGATAATATAAATTCTATCCAATCTATGAAAGATTCCAAGATGGTGACAGACCCTAGTTTCCAAGCATCTATCAGCCAGCCTGTGACTCACTTTGGAAACACGGGTGAGTTCATTAGAATGTCCATTTCAACAAGCCATTCAGATAATGCATTTCCTCTCATGGGAATGTCAGGAGGGTTTGGATTTGGAAAGTCTGGAAGGAAGGAAGGAAAGAAGGAAGGAAGGAAGGAAGGAAGGAAGGAAGGAAGGAAGGAAGGAAGGAAGGAAGGAAGGAAGGAAGGAAGGAAGGAAGGAAGGAAGGAAGGAAAGAAGGAAGGAACGAAGGAATAGACCTTGTGTTTATATAACACTGTATAGCTGACAAAATGTTTTCATGAGTAAAACTACATTTAATCCTCACATCAGCTTTTCCAGGCAAGCAAGACAGAGATTATTTTATAGACATGTAAACTTGAGCACAGAGAGATTAGGTGTATTGTCAATGGTCACATGGGTAGTTAGTCAGTGGCTCAATTATACCTTAGAATCCAAAAGGCAGAATGAAATACAGGATTAAAAAATATTATACTCTCTATAAAGCCAACCCTAGACTTTGAAGACCATGCATCGGAGGCCTTAAATCTATCCAGCTTTGGCATTCACACACAGGGCCAAAATTCCTATTCAGATTCATATAGTTTACTTCATTTAGATAATCTTAGATCAATCTAACTATGCTTCCCATAAAAGAGTCCAATAAATATTTAACAGCTAGCTTTCTGAGGGGGACACACAAGTTCAATTGGCATCAATATTTTTCCCCATCACTTTATTACATCTAGACAATCGACAACAACAAAAAATACAAATCAAACAAAACAAAAAAAAATTAACATTCCGCTCCTAGGAGCCAACACAAGCCTGCTCTAGCACACCTCTAGAAATTCTATACCATCTAGCTATATAGTCAAGCCATCTTCTTACTATCCTTCTAGCCACTTCTTATTCTCTGAATCATAAATAAACCAATATTGTTATTGCTTCTGAAAAAAGCATGTTAATCTGGTCTTCAATGACTCCAGTCATCACTCTTGTGACTTCCCAGACCAAAATGTCTTTCCTGGCCACCAGTGTCCAATGTATGTTTTCTCCTCAGATCAAAACATAAGCTGCTTCAGGACAGACATCTTACTTTTGTACTGGTCTTCTAATACTTATCATAGTGCTTGAGACATCACAAAAGGTTAATAGACGCTTCCTTCCTTCCTTCCTTCCTTCCTTCCTTCCTTCCTTCCTTCCTTCCTTCCTTCCTTCCTTCCTTCCTTCCTTCCTTCCTTCCTTCCTTCCTTCCTTCCTTCCTTCCTTCCTCTCTTTCTTTTTCTTTCTTTCTTTCTTCCTCTCTTTCTTTTTCTTTCTTTCTTTCTTCCTCTCTTTCTTCCTCTCTTTCTTTCTTTCTTTCTCTTTCTTTCTTTCTTTCTTTCTTTCTTTCTTTCTTTCTTTTTCTTTCTTTCTTTCTTCTTCTTTCTTTCTTTCTTTCTTTCTTTCTTTCTTTCTTTCTTTCTTTCTTTTCTTTCTTTCTTTCTTTCTTCCTTTCTTCCTTCCTTCCTTCCTTCCTTCCTTTTCATCTTTCTTTCTTTCTTTGGCCTTACTTTTTGTCTTAGACTCATATACTATATGTAATAGCTAAGTATAGCTATAAGTATAGCTATATAGCTAAGTATAAGTTCTGAGGCAGAAGAGTGGCAAGGGCTAGGCAATGGGGGATTAAGTGATTTACCCAGGATCACATAGCTAAGAAGTCTGACATCAAATTCGAACCCAGGACCTCCTGCCTTCACAGAGTCAAGAAGACCTAGATTTAAGCCTACCTTTGATACATACCCTATGCAAGATACATCTCAGTTCATCCAGGCATCATTCAAATTATCAATGACAGAAAAACTGTCAGTCTGAATAGGGGAGGGATCTTCCCTGAGAAGAAATCACAGACCCAGATCAAAACAACTAATCAGAAAACAATATGAAGAAAGTTAATACAAACACCGGTTCTCTTTATAGCAGAACCTAAGGCTGATGATATAGTTGCAAAATGGGCACAGGCATTTTACAGGGTCAATAGTCACTTAACAAACATTTATTAAGTACTCATGGTCAAGCACTATTCTAACTACTGGAGGTACAAATATCCTCAGTGATGATGTCCCCATCAGAGATGATAAGATTGATGAGAATGGTCCTTGCTCTCTAGGAGTTCACAGTCAGGTAGGGGAGATAACATTTAAATGACTATGTGCATACAAGATAAATAGGTTGAAAATGGAAGGCAATTTTAGAGGCAAGGAACTAGCATGGGTGAGGACAGGGAGAGAAGAACTGGAAAGACTTCTTACAGAAGGTAGGATTCGAAGGAAGTCGGGAAAGCTGGGAGTTGTATATGCAGGAGAGCATTTCAGGCACAAGAATCAGTGCAAAAGTTTGGGGGGTAGAGACGGAATAGTATATGTGAGGGGAACAGCAAATAGGTCAGAGTAGCTGAACCACAGAGTGTGCTGAGGAGAATAAACTGGAAGACGATCCGAAAGGTCTACCCAAATTCCTGCATCAGTGCAACACAAAAATAATGTAGGGTCATTGGACTTAGGGTTGGAAGGGGCCTTAGAGATCTGCCAAACCAAGCTCTTTCATTTATAGACAAGGAAACAGACGACCAGCAAGCACGGGGACTTGCCCAAATTTATACAGCTAGTAAATAGGAGAGTCAAGCCTTGAAACTGGTGGCCTAATTCCTAATTCAGTACATTTCACTCCACTATACTATCCAATCTGGAACCTTAATTCAGTAACTCAGAATTAGCCCTGTTGCATCTGTCTTATTTGTATTTTAAGGGAACAAAACAACACAGTCCAATTTTTCATCATGATCAAAGAGGCTCATTCAAAGAAAGCTGGAGAAAGGAGAATGGTTAGTATGGTATCCATGGAAATCAGTGTATCTGGCTGCTCTTCTGAGTCCTTACCCCATTATAGTTCTCCCTATTCTTGCTTTCCCACTTCTCCCCTCTGGACAGGAAATGCCCTGAGCACAGAGCAGATAGGGGAGGATTTCTATTATGTCTACATTATATATTTTTTTCCATTTGTGGACGTGCTTTCCCTATTTCTAACCCTTAAAGAACATGGCCCTAAAAAGGGGAATTTCTGTCAGAGACGACCAAAAACCTTTACTCTCATTTTGGTTTTCTTCAAAGGCTAGGAGGGACTCTCATTGCACAGGCAAGCTTAGATGGAGCTGCTTAATTTAAATTAAGAGGTAAAGGGCAGCACCATCTTCTGGGTACAAAGGGGCAATGCTCTTTTAAATGGCTTTCTGAAGAATCCTAAAAATGGCCAAAAGAGCCTGGGGGGAAGGGAAGGGAGGAATAACGTGTATCCATTTATCACCAGAAGGACATTAGCAGATTCATTCCAAATTTATGAAGGTACATTTTATTGAGGCAACTGGGTGTGGTGCAGAGATGGCTGAAGTGAGTCAGGATAACCTGGCTTCAAATTCCTTTAGGCATTAGAAATCTGTGATCCTGGGCAAGTTCCTCACCTATATGGACCTCAGTTTCTTCATGTGTAAAATGTAAATATAGCACCCACCTCACAAGGTTGTGAGGATCAAATATGCTAACATACATAAAGTGTTTTGCAAATCTTTGAATATTATAAAAATAGCAACTATTACTGCTACTTAGGAACTCTGGGGAGGCATACGTTCAATCTTAAAAATGAAGTAAAAAAATTCCTTTTGAGAACTGAGTCAAAGGACTTGAGTCTGAATCCTGTATCTCCTAATTACTAGCTGTGTGCTTTTAGGTTGTTGTTTTTTTACCTACATTTATGGTATCTCTGAGCAACAGTTTTTTTTATCTGTAATATAAGGGAACTGGACTAGGTGATCTCTCAATCCCATGATTCCATGATTCTAACCTGATCACTGAGGCTTCAGTATGGAGTTTCGTCTTGTTCTATTTTTGTGGAACTGGCTCACATCAAGTAGCTTCATTCTAAATTCATCCATTAGTTTTCTGAGCTTCAAGTTAACATCAGTTACTTTAACCTTTCATTGTGGGTCACATTTTACTACTCAACTCATTTTTCATTTCCTTATGTTGGACCAGCTCAGGAACTGAAGAGCTAAGTGGTGATTTGCCTTCCCTACGGACCTATGGTGATTTCAGAAAATGAGAAATTAAATATACATTTTTCATTATCATTTTTATTGCATATTATTCACACTCCAACATTTCCCCTCATTTTACCATTTTAATCTGTGAAATTCAATCACCAAATCTCAAATTATAATTGCCCCATCTTGTATATAAAAGCTGAGCAAACTTAAATGTGTTTGGGGGGCTTTTATCAGCTCTAGAATTCTGATGGGTAATTTTAATAGGGCAGCAGGAAATTTTAAAAGGTAAAGCTGTATTTGAGTGGCAGCTTGGTAGAATGGATAGGGCAGATGGGAGAATCAGAAATAACTAGACCTGGTGGTGCCTCTAATACATTTTGTCTGTATGACCCTAGGAAAGTCCCTGAAACTTTCAGTCAAAGTAGGAAGATGGCGCAGTGCATAGAGGACTAGACATGAACTCAAGAAGACCCCAGGTTGAATCCTTCTTCAGAGAGTGACTGAGCAAATCATTTAAGCACTCTGTGCCTCATTCCTCTCATCTGCAAAATGAGAATAATAAAAAGAACCTATTTCACTGGGGTTGTTGTCTTTGAGGATTAAATGAGATAACATGAGTACAGTGCTTTGTAAACACTTTGTATCAGTGTTCCAGGCATCAATAGACTTTCTTCTAGCTCACTACTCCAATGAACTCAGAGGTCTGGTCCAAGCTAGTCCCCTCTGTCCCATCTACCCCAATTCTACTTAGCAAACCTTGAACAGAAACCTTCCTCAGAGGGGGCAGCTGGGTAGCTCAGTGAATTGAGAGTCAGGCCTAGAGACAGGAGATCCTAGGTTCAAATATGACCTCAGACACTTCTTAGCTGTGTGACCCTGGGCAAGTCACTTGACCCCCATTGCCTAGCCCTTACCACTCTTCTGCCTTGGAACCACTACACAGTATTAATTCCAAGACAGAAGGTAAGGGTTTAAAAAAAAAAGAAAAAAAGAAACCTTCCACAGAGAAAACCTGATCTAAAAATAAGCCCTGTCTAATCTGAAGCTGCCATTAACATAACAGACTCCTTGAGCACCCCTTCAGACAATCTTTATTTCATGACGGTTTTTACTCCTCTTGCGTTCATTTTAATATTGTACTGATCATTTTACCAACCAGTTAGGATTTTATGGGATACATAGTCACTGACTATTTCCATGTCAAAGGAAATCATTCTTTTAAAAGGTTTTTTTTTTTGGCAGGTATTCATTAAGGTGGGTTTCACGTCAAAATGATCATCCCTAATAGAATGCAAACATATTACCCAGTTTGAAGTTTTTATAGGCTATCAGTGCTATAAGCAGCCATGCAGCCTATACTGCTTCTCCATCTCAGTGTAAACGTCTTCTTATGAATGTACTTACTAATACCTGGACTAAAAGAATTCTGGTTTCTCTTCTGCACTGCCTTGAAAGATGAGCTTACCCTGTGGACTATAAATATGTTGTGGGAGATGCTCATGGATGGCTGTGAAATTTACAAATGGGATGCCTATTGGCCTCGACATGGATGCTTGTGGGTAAACCAAGTGTCTATATTTTCCTGAAGCTATTATTAGACCTTACTTCAGGAATTAATTTTGTATGAAGCACATTAAATAAATATTTCTCCACAGCTGATACTGACCATCTAGAGCTACACGGGGCAGGGCTGTTTTGTCTCCAGACATGAGGTTATAGCATCAGCTACATTTTTTTTTTTGATCAAGATGGTGAATTCCCAGGGCATTTGAACATGGAGCATGTTCATGAAAAGGCTGGATACAAAGAGAAACCTTCCATAGGAAGAGTGGACACTATTTTTGCTCTCACTGCAAAGCACCTCTCAACTGATCCTAATACCACAAGTTAAACGATATTCAATTGCTCAGTTGAAGAGTCAGAGAGCTAAAAATAGTGCTCCTCAGCTGGCTGGGAGATGATGAATCTGAGGAAGAGGTCAAGTTGATTTCTAGGAGGTGGGAGAAACAAAAAAAAAATGAGGCCAGATCTGGAAATACCATTAAAAGCCCTGAGTGAGTGAGGATTTTAAAATCAGCAATAATAGGGATTTCTGACATTTCACTTTGTCGAAGACACTGAAGTTGTTAAATTTGTGTTTCAGCTTAGAATTTGTTGCTAAATTAAGATGAGGAAATATCAATGTCCAAAATATACTTCTTAATGAATGTTTGCAAAGTTAGATTTCTATAGAGCAGAGAATCTTATTTTTTTAATGAATCCTATAGATACTTTCTCAGAAAAATACTTTAAAATGCATAAAATAGAATACACAAGATTACAAAGGGAACCAATTATATCAAAGTGCAGTTATGAAAATATTTTTTAAAAACCCACTTCACAGACCCCAGTTTAAGAGCTCCATGTTTTGAAGAACAATCAGAAATTTGCCCTATGGTCTAATGTAAAGCACACTTTAGAAATTCTCTTGAAAGATGTGGAAAACTAGCAAGAGATTCTTGGTGATTGAATTTAATAAATTCAGCAAACAAGTATTGAGGGGGTAATATGAAATAGTGGGTCAATCTCAGGTTCAGGAAGACCTAGGTTCAAGGCTTGCCTCTGATTAGTACTATCTGTGTGGTCCTGCACAAAGTCCTTAACCTTACAAAGAGGGTACAGCTGGGTGTCTCAGTGGATTAAGAGACAGGTCTAGAGATGGAAGGTTTTAGGTTCAAATCTGGGCTCAGACACTTTCTAGCTGTGTGACCCTGGGCAAGTCACTTGACCCCCATTGCCTAGTGCTTACCACTCTTCTGCCTTGGAACCAATAGGTAGTATTGATTCTAAGACAAAAGGTAAGGGTTAAAAAAATAAACTTACAAAGACATCAGACTATTTCTTTCTCAGAGTTGCTCATTTGTATTGGAAAAAGGAGTTTCTTCACTGGATATAGTGTTTCCTTCACTGATGAAATCATAGATGCAGGTTCTTCCCTCCCAACTGCTCCTCTGCTCCTTAAATTCTCTTAAGCTCATACTGTGTTCAAATCTCTAGGGTAGGTGCTGGAGATAATGATAGCAAACATTTATATAATGTTGTAATGTTTCTAAAGAGTTTTATATGTATTATTTCCTTTGATCCTCCCTAAAACCTTTTGAAGTAGGTGCTAACTACTAATTATTAACACTGTTTTATAGAGTTGAGGCTTCAAGAAATTAAATGACTTACTCAAGGCTCCACATCTATTATATGTCTAAGGTAGGATTTGAATTCAAATCTTCCTGGCTATAAATCCAATACTCTTTTTTAAAATAATATTTTATTTTTCCTAATTATATTTAAACATTCATTTGCTAAAGTTTTGAGTTCCAAATTTTCTCCCTCCTCCCTCCCCCCCCCCATTCAAGACGGTAAGCAATTTGATATTGGTTATACATATGCAATCATGCAAAGCACATTTCCATATTAGTCATGTTGTCAAAGAAGATACATACCAAAATAAACAAAGCCATAAAGAAAATAAAGTGAAAAATAGTATGTTTTGGTGGTAGCTAGGTGGCTCAGTGGATAGAGAGACAGACCTGAAGATGACGGATCCTGGGTTCAAATGTGGTCTCAAGTACTTCCTAGCTGTGTGAACCTGGGCAAGTCATTAACCCTAATTACCTAGTCTTTACTCTTCTTCTGCTTTAGAACCAAAACAGTATTGATTCTAAGATGGGGGTAAGGTTTAAAAATAATAGCATGCTTTGATCTGCATTTGGACTCCTTTGGTTCTTTCTCTAGAGATGAAGAGTGTGTTTCATCAAGAGTTTTTGGGAGATATAGTCTTTAAACGATCACCCTAATGCAAATATTAATAATATGGAAATAGGTCTTGATCAATGACACATGTAAAACCCAGTGGAATTGCTCATTGGATATGGGAGATAATTAATTAATAAATTAATTAAATAAATAAACTTGGAAAAAATTTAAGAGTTTTTGGGAGCTGTCTTAAATCCAATACTCGTTCCATTAGGCCACCTAGCTGCCTAATCATGAAACAATTCTTGTCCTCAAAAAAGCTTACATTAATATGCCAAGTTAAAAGATCCCCCCCCCCCATGAAGTCATTTGATGAAGGAGAGAACATTAACCAATTGGGGTAGGGGGTGTAGAAGTCTTCAGAGAGGAAGTGGTACCTGAGTGGAGAGGAAGATCAGGATGAAGGCAGTGGGTCTAAGCTGGAACAAATACATAGAGCTAGGAGATTGAATGCTAAGTGAAGGTAACAGCAGTTGAATTAGCTGAAATGTAGATGCTATGAAGAGGTATAGGGTGGAACGAGTGAAACTGAAATTAGTGAACTAAGGTTGAAGTCATATTTAAATGCTTTATGGAGGAATCTGACATCTTAGAAACCTGCATGCCTAATTTATAAATATAGCTCTTATAATTGTTTAGGGGGAAAGAACAGGGGGCCAACAGTTAGAACCCCCAGAATCTAGTTCAGGCTCTGCTGTTAGCAAGCTATGTAATCTTGGGGAAGTTACCTAATCTTTCTTTTTTTTAATTTCTTTTTAAATTTAAAAAAATTTCCCCCCCCCATGGTTACATGATTCATGTTGTCTTCTTCCCCTCTTCCCTCCCTGCTTCTGGAATTGACAAGCAATTAATTCCACTGTGTTATACATGTATTATCACTCAAAACCCACTTCCATATTACTCATTTTTGTAATAAAGTAATCTTTTAAAACCAAAACCCCACATCATATATCCACAGAAATAAGTGATAAATCATATGTTTTATGCTGAATTTCTACTCCAACAGTACCTTCTCTAGCTGCGGTAACATTCTTTCTCATAAGTCTTTCAGAAACTTAATCTTTCTAAATATTTTCCCCTTCTACAAATGAGCCGGTTGAACTAAGCAATCCTTCAAGTTCCTCCCCGACTCATAATTCTATACGTACGGTTTTCTGAGGTGTAACTTTAAAGCAAAGTAAATGATTTTTCAACAAACTAACAAACTGGCCATATGGAAGTACCCAGCTCTGTGACCTTGGACCAGCCACTTCATTTGTCTCATCCTTGGATTTCTATGGGGGAGAGGCGTGATATAGTCACAGAATTTCAGGCTGAAAGAGACCTCAAAAGTCTTCTACTTCAACCCATTCTTGACAGATGATCCCTTACACAACATATGTGACAAGTGAGTAGCTTTTGCTGAAAGACCTCCAGTGAGGAGAAGCCTGCTCCCTCCTATCAAGGTATGCTTCCTAGGGGAAGGGGCCCATTCAATGTTGGAATAGTTCTAATTATTAGCAAGCTTTTCCTTCCACAATGTCCATATTTGCAATTTCTACCCAGTGTTCCTAGCTTTGCTCTCTGGGGCTTAGTCAAACAGATCCAATTCGTCCTCCACGTGACAGCCCTTCAACTATGTGAAAACAATTTTTGTGCACTAAGAAGGCCTCTTCCAACATTTTCTAATCTTATGGCTCTCTAAGAGTCCCATCCTTCAAATCAGCAACCTTAAAACCTTAGCCGTATTCAGGAGCTGCTCCCATGCACAAAATACTATGGAGCTCTTCTCTTCAAAGTGTGTTTTGAGCCTGTGGCACGTTACCTTGAATATCATGAGTGGTGCAAAATTCTCATCCCTTCTCAGTGGATGTAAGGTTTGGAACTGGCCAAGCCTGGATGAACTAGGTGTGAGCTCTAGCTGCAGAATGCCATTTTGGGCCCCAAATGAGATAGGGCTATAAAGCAGTAATGCTGCCTTTTCCATGTAGGTTAAAATTTGGTTCTAGCATCTATTCCAAGAGAAGTGTTCTGTTCCAACAATGCTGGGAGAACATAGAACATCAACAGAAAAAATGTATAACCTCTCAAGAGAATGACTTTGATTGAGACAGTCCAAAGGATTTAGAGCTATGAGGGCCCTTAGAGGTCAAACTATAATATTATATATGTTATATAATAATAAAAATATAATATAATCAAACTCCCTTAACTTACATATGAGGAAACTGAGGCCCCAAAAGATAGTGTTCTTCTAAGATTACATAGGTGATAAGTATCAAAGCCTAGATTGAATTCGGTGGATTGAGTAATGGGCCTAAAATGAAAGGCAGTGTGACCCTGGGCAAGTCACCTAATTCTGTTTCCTCATATGTAAATTTGAGATGGAGAAGGAAATGCCAAACCAATCCAGTGTATTTATTGGGAAAGCTCCAAATGGGATCATAAAGAGTTGTGCAAGATTGAAACAACTGAACAATAATAATAGGAAGTCCTGTAGAGGCATAGATGAAGAAATTGAGGCAAATAGGATTAAGTGACTTGTCCAGGGTCACACAGCTAGTAAGTGTCTGAGGTCAGATTGGAATTCAGGTCTTCTGGACTCCAGGTCTAGTGTTCTAGCCATTGAATCATCAAGCCGCCTTCTACTCTAACCCCTCATCCCCTTGTTTTTATAAGGAAAATGAGGTGGAGAAATGAATTGTCTTGTCCAGTTAACTTATAGGCAATAAGAGACAAAGCCAATATTTAAAGCCAGTTTTTAAAAAAAATCTTAAGTCTGGAGCTCCTTTCAGTGCATCATGATGAGTTTAAACATAATTTCTGAAATAGACATCAATATCTATTTGATATTGCCTTTGACCAAGGAAGGTAAAGACCATCTTCCCAGAGAAATAAAGAAATAGAAAATGATTGAATATGAGATCATGAGAAAGGAAAGAATTATGAGTAGAACTGCAGCCTGAAGATTCAAGAGTCAATCCCTACTTTGCCTTCTTCAAAAGAACTGATGAATTGGCTAAACAAAAGGACAGTTTCTTTGGAGTTTTAAAAGCTGAACTAATCCCAAAGAAAGATCAGAAATCTCTGAATTCTGTTAAAAACTTTTAAAGCTTTTTAAAAAATCTCAGGATTTTTTTTCCTCGTGTGTGTGTGTGTGTGTGTGTGTGTGTTTTCCAGATTCAGCAAGAAGAAACATTAACTTGATGCCTTTTTGTGTGAGTACTAATAGCATCTCTATAATGTCAATAATACATGGAGAGTAATCCAGGATTGTAGTTGTTGAACCGTTTTTTTTCAGTCATGTCCAACTCTTCTGTAAAATGAACTAGAGCAGAAAATGGCAAACCACTCCAGTATCTCTGCCAAGAAAATCCCAAATGGGTCATGAAGAATCAGACACAACTGAGAGAACAACTGAACACCAGACTAGACGATCTCTAAGGTGTCTTCCAGCTCAAAATTTATGACTGTGTTCTCTAGCTAAATCTTGATAAATCAGAGGTTAGAGAATTCCTCTGGAGGAATGATTTAGTTCCTTTTCTCATCTTCTTTCCAGGATATTGCTGGATTCTCTCTATTCCCTCACACCTATGGAGTCCTCATTTGTATCTACTTCTCACTCTTTTTAGGGAGCCCCTCATCAATTGACTCCTGATGTACTCATTAGTCTCTGGTGCCTGGTCCTCAACCATTTTATCCCTGGATTTCTTTCACTGGACATCCCCTAGCTTCAAAACTCACACAACCCTCTGATGACTTGGTGCATGTAACATTGCTTCATATCTCGAGTCTTTTAGGACATCCAGTCTAGGTCAGCCCAACCCTGTCACATATAGTATTATCTGCCCTCTATGATTCTTTATTATAGTTTTAAATCTCTGTAAAGAAAGTAAAAGGGAAAGAAATACCCATTTGTTAAGCACTTACTTTGTGCAAGGTACTGTGCTATGTGTTTTTTACAAATATTATCTCATTTGATTCTTATAACAACCTTGAGAAGTAGGAACTATTATCCTCATTTGTATAGCCAAAGAAACAGACATACTTGAAATAAGTTAAGTGAATTGCCTAGGATCAAACAGCTAGAAAGTATTTGAAGTCAGATTTGAACACCAGTTCTAGCACTCTCTCCACTGTGACCTCCAGCTGAACAATTTTAAGCTTCTATAATTCAAATTTTGGCCACATAGGACGATTTCTCCAATTCTCAAAAATTGTTGCTATGCAAAAAATCACTCCCTATAATGTTGACTTACCTAAAGCTATCTTTTTGTGGAATCAGTGCCTTAAACATTTTAAAGATCACAATAAATTTGGCCTAACAATTAACCTCACAGTAATCTATACAAGACACATTAAAAAACAAAACTGTAAGATAACTAAAAGTGCAACAAGTTTTCGAATGTGTAAGCAAATAAAAATCATTATGTGAACGTGTGCTTTTCTAGACATAGCAAAAGTCCCAGAATCTTTTAGCTCTGATAATAGTAAATCTGATAATAGTAAATAGAAAAATAGTAAAATAGTAAAAAAGATAAATAGTAAAAAAAAGAAAATAGTAAATAAAATAAATAGTAGCTTTGATAAATAGCAAATAAAAGAAAATCGTAAATAGTAAAAAAAGTAAATAAAAAATAGTAAAAGTAAAATAGTGGTGCAGTAGATGGAGGGCCTATGGTCAGGGAGACTTGGGTTCAAATCTGTCCTCTGACTCTTATTAGCTGCATGATCTTGGGTAAAAACAATTCAGTTAACCTCTGCATACCTTGTATTCTTCATTTATAAAATGAGGACAACAATAAGAGCTGGCCCCCCCAGGTTTAATAGGATGAGATAATATTTGTATTTCAAGTGCTCTAGAAATGCTATTATTATTACATATTCATTCCTTGTACTCTCTCACCACACATGTTCCATGTGTATATCTCTGCTCCACTGTGCCACTGACCTGAAGGCCCTCCTAGCACAAGCATTGTTGAATTCATCACATCCAGGATAGCTAGATGTCTCAGTGCCTGGGAATGGGAGGTCATGGCTTCACATCTGGCCCCAGACCCTGAGAAAGTCACTTAATCCCAATTGCCTAGCCCTTGCCACTCTTCTGCCTTAGAATAGAAGCTCAATATTGAATCTAAGATAGAAGATAAGAATTTTTTTAAAATTGACGGGAGCCTCATGGTCTTTGGTACTAATTAAAATGGTGTCAGGTCGCTGGCTGATGGTACTGGTCAGGTGATGGTTCTGGTAGTGTAAGATGTGAGAAGTAATTTTCATTTCATTCAGTGCCCACAGCAAATCCAGTGTTTGCCCCTCGGTTCAAATCTAGCCTCAGACTCTCCCTGGCTGTACTGCCCTGAGCATCTACATCTGTTTGCTAATCTGTAAAATGAGCCGGACAAGGAATGGCAAGACCACTCCAGTATCTTGGCCAAGAAAGGGGTCATGAAGAGGTGGAAATGACTGGACAACAACAAAATACCTTCAAAAATGGACTTCTTTTGCTTTGCTGTGCAAAGAGCTCTTAGAATGTCCTTTGTTCTTTCCCATTGCTTTGCTCTCTGTCTTGGTTCTGAAAATGATTCTTTTCTTCCTAGGCATGGGAGCTAGCTGCACAATAGCTTGCTCTGTATATCCTTCAAGAACCAGAAGAGCAGAATGTAGGAAGGCAGAGGACATGGGGGGGGGGGGGAGAGGAGAGCAGAGGGCGGGAGAGGCAGCTGCACTTTATGGTTTATTATGTGGTATCATCTTTAGCAAATAGATGGAGCTGGCAGCTAGGCAGGTAAGGTCTATGGTGTTCCTTGTTCGTTGAACCCAGAGAAGTCGGTCATTTCAGCGTTGTGAATGAATACAATTTGCTGGGGTGACCCAGGAAGGGCACAGCCTTTAGAAAGGGAAGAAATTCAATTACCTCTGAATGGAGGAGGAAAACTACACCCAGACGAGAGGTTTTAGGGTTTTTACATGGAACAATCGTTCACAAGTAAGTGGTCTGTCTTGAAATACTAATTACAAGGGGAAAGGGAGAAAGAATCCTGAATCTGGGGTCAGAAACCCTGGGTTTGGATCTTGGCTGTGTTACTTAGTACATGTGTACATGCACAAGTTTCTTACTCTCTCTGGCACCCATTTTCTTTATTGTAAAATAAGGGCTAGGGGATGGATCATCTCTAAGGTATTTCATTGAACAATGAGGTGGTACAGAGGATCGAGAGGCAGGCCTGAGGTCAAGAAGAACTGAGTTCAAAACAAGTCTCAGATATTTATTAGCTGTGTGAGCCTGGAAAAGTCACTTAACCCCATTTGCCTCAGTTTCCTCATCTTTAAATAAGCTGGAGAATTAAATGGCAAACCTCTCCAGTGTCTTTGCCAAAAAAAAAAACAAAAACAACCAAATGGAGACTGGATGACAACAACAATAACAATTTCTAACTTTCAGGCCTTTGACTCTAAATGAAGAGATTGGACTTCAGATAAGGAAAGAACCAGCCTTAACTCTGACTGAATACTGGCCAAGGCAGGTACAAGACAAGAAGCTCTCAGAAGGGCTTAAATCCAGATCTGTAATTGATAATTTAGAATGAAGACACTTTCTGGGGAGCCCATTGGTCACTGAGGTCATGGATGAGGTGGTAGTATAAAAGGTAACTTAGTTAAATTGCTTTATTTGGATATATTCATGGTTTTATTAATATCTTGTATGTGGATAACCTCTTCATGGAATCCTCTTAGATGGCCAGTGTTCTTCTAATCAGTTGTAATCATAATCAAATTGATGATAAGGAATAACCCCAATTAGTAATTTATTGAGTAATTGGGTATGAGAATCAGTAATCAATAATCATATTATGAGTAAAAATCACAAAGAAAATTCTGTGACATACCTTGGAACTGTGCGCATGCATCCATCATCCTGGAAGGAGTCCAAATAGTATGATATCGCTCATTGCTTTTGAAGCTACCAGAAGGGACCTTGACTTTTACCATGTATGGAATTGATCACTTATATAATCATTTATATTTATAGATTGTACCTTCCTTTTTATTAAACCCTTACCTTCTGCCTTAGAATCAATACAGTATAATTGGTTCCAAGGCAGAAGAGTGATAAGGGCTAAGCAATGAGGGTCAAGTGACTTGCCCAAGGTCACACAGCTAGTAAGTGTCTGAGGCCAGATTAGAACCCAGACCTCCTGTCTCTAGGCCTGGCTCTCAATCCACTGAACTACCCTGCTGCCCCTGATTATACCTTCTGTAAAAAGAGACCTTCTCCGGTCACCCCCTCTAAGAAGAGGTGTTCAGAACACAACTCCCCTTTTAAGGGGTGGAGGATCTCTGTAATTGGACTCTATATACCAGTAACACACAAGCACTGGGTCTTCAGTGGGGCTGAGACAGGCTTGGACCCCTACATTTTATAATTTATGACTTTCTACAATAAATGTTATTATGGCTCAAGTAATTGCTTCCCAGTATTTATTTTTTTCATTTTTACAGTAGCTGGAAAAGCATCTCTATCTCCTTGGTTATTGCAGTACATTCTGACAAAGGATTCATCTTGACAATTTTGTGCTGACGTAAATTTTGCTTTCTTTTTCTCCTCCTCTGCCCTTAATTGCCCAATAAAGTTTTTAACTCTGTTTCTGGTTGAATTAAAGGAAAAGAGGTTTGCTCACATCCTGAGTTGGAGGAGAAAATTCAAAATTTCTCTGGAAACCAGATCCCATACTGTTTACAGTCATTATCAGGTTTTAAATTCTTAACCAAACAAGAGGCAAAGATGATCCCAAAAGACAAGTGAAGAGGACACTCACTGAAACGAATCCTCTATCAATGTGAGTTAACACCTTCTTTGCAACTTGCCAAAGATAGTTGCAAAAGACAAAGTAGATCATTTCAATTAAATGAAATTGAGAAAAAAATTTTGGTGAAAAAAACAATGCCTCTAGAATAAGAAGAAAAAGAATCTACTGAGGAGGAAAATGTAAAGAGCAAATATAATTCTTTGATAAGGATCTGATGGCCAAGATAAACAGGAAACTAATAAAAATGAACAAACAAAAGATGAAGAACTATTTTCCAAGGATAAGTGGTCAAAGGATATGGTCAAATTCATCTGGATCTGGTAAAACCTAGTTAGTAGAAAAAAGAGGGAAAAAAGACCTTTTGGCAAGACTAAGCTTTTTGTTGTTCAGTTGTATCTAAATTTCTATGACTCCATTTGGAGTTTTCTTGGCAAATACACTGGAGTGGTTTGCCATTTCCTTCCCTTGCTTGATTACACAAATCAGGAAGTGTCTGAGGACAGATTTGATCCCAGGAAGTTGAATCTTCCTGACTCCACGCCAGCACTCTCCACTGCACCACCTAGCAGGAAAGAACAGGATGACATCAAGGAATGGTAAGTATCCCATCTTTACAAGGACAAAGAATAGTAGTTTGAATATTGAAAAGTGGTTGGAGCTAGATTGTGCAGAGCCTTGAATGTTGGAATAAAGAGAGTTTATACTTTATTTGGTAGGTGATGAGAAGTCACTAAAGATGTTTGAGTAGGGAAGTAGCCTGATTAGAACTATGCTTTAGAAAATTTTGGCAATAATGTGACAGATAAACTAGGGAGGGGATAAATTAGAAGTAAGGGAACTAATTAGGAGGCTAGTATAATAGTTGAAGGAAAAGGTAATGAGGATTTGAACTTGGGCAGTGATAGAAATGGTGGAAAGGTGGTTACATGAATTGGCAGCTGATTGGCTATAGAGAGTGGGATGAAACAGAAGAGTCAAAGATGGCCCCAGGGTCATGTCCCTGTGTGAATGGGAGAATGGTAGTAGAGTCATCAACAGAAATAGAGAATTTAAGAGGGGAGGAAGATAATAACTTTAGTTTTGGATATTTTGAGTTTGAGGCATGTGCCAAGGGAGATATTTCAGTACATTACCATTTGGCTTCAGCCTACCTTACTTGCACATTTCTGCCCTTCACGCACTTTACAGGTGGCCAAATTGGCATACTTGTTCTTCTGAATTCAGGACTTCATCTCCCACCTCTTTGCCTACGAATGTTTAAAATGTGTTCCCTGCCTAGAATACATCTCATCACCAACTCTTAGAGTTTCTAGTCTCCTTCAAAGTTTACCTTATGTGCAGTCTCCTACAGGATGCTTTTCCTGATCTCATCAATGGTGCCTTTCTTTATGTTTTTCCTTCCTTCCTTCCTTCCTTCCTTCCTTCCTTCCTTCCTTCCTTCCTTCCTTCCTTCCTTCCTTCCTTCCTTCCTTCCTTCCTTCCTCCCTCCCTCCCTCCCTCCCTCCCTCCCTCCCTCCCTTCCTTCCTTCCTTCCTTCCTTCCTTCCTTCCTTCCTTCCTTCCTTCCTTCCTTCCTTCCTTCCTTCCTTCCTTCCTTCCTTCCTTCCTTTCTTTCTGTCAGACTTTTGGAACATATGGTTTTATTTATGCTACATGGCCATATATCAACCCTTTGAAATGAGAGACTTCTTATAAATTTCAGGAATGCAATGAATGAACAAGGAAAAATATATTAAAATACTATAATGGGTGTATATGCATATATATACATGAGTGCTATTTTAAAAAATGCAAGGCAGTTTTTTGGTGTAGAGGAAAGAGTATTGAACTTGGAATGAGTAAAACCTGAGTTTGAATCCTTCCTCAGACTATATATTAACTATGTAACCTGGGGTGAATTTCTTAAACTCTTGGCCTCAGTTTCATCATCTGTAAAATGGGGATAATAATTGTATCTGCCTCATACTACTGGTAGGAGGATATAATGAGATAATCGCAACAGTGCTTTGCAAACTTAGAGTGCTTTATCATTCAACATTTAACCTGCAAACAAAAGCATGAAACCATATATTTATATATGTTATCTAATACTAATACCACTATATTTATTGAAACCTCTTAGGCCAGAGTATGCTCTTGAGTTAATGGCTAACACATTACCAGTGGGGGAGAATACATGTCAGCAGAGAACATGGAAGGAAACTATGTGGTCAGGGAATATACTTGAATGAGTATCTCTCAGGAATCCATGGAGTCACACAAGGGGCATGTGGACAGGGCAACTCATTCCTCAAAGGCTGTGGGGGCTGCTGTTGTCTTTGGTGATATCAACAAAATACTCATTCATTCGTTCTTAGCTACTCACCACATATTTTGTTATTGTTCAGTTGTTTTCCATTTGTGTCTGACACTTTGTGACCCCATTTAGGGTTTTCTTGGCAAAGATAAAATGGAGTGTCTTGCTATTTTGTTAGCTAACTCATTTTATAGAGGAGGAAACTGAGGCAAAGAGGTTTAAATGGTTGCCCAGGGTCACATAGCTAGAATGTGTCTGAGGCCAGATTTGAACTGAGGAAGTGCTCTATTCACTGGGTCACCTAGATAGATGCCCTTACTATATATGGATAAATATAAATACTGTGCCTCTGTTCTCTATCATCACTGGAATATGACTTTCTCTCTAATAGCATTTTCTGGGGTTCAGTATTTCAGAATCAACTATTGGATTCTCATTGCTTATTAAAAGTCATATCACTAGAGAGTAATTTGTTTCCCCAAGTCATATGTCCTGAACACAGTTGGAAATGCAGACTAGAAGCTCAGGAAAGACATCTGTCTAGACACAAATTTGTGATTAATCTACCCAGATGAACTTGTCCAAAGGGAGAGTCTATTGAAAGACAAGAAGGGCAAGGTAGAGCCTTGGAGGATTCTCACATTTAGTGAGTGCTCCTTAGCAGGAGCAAGAAGACAGACTGGAGGAGACAGAAATGTAGTAGTCAGAAAGGTAGATAAATAGGTTGTGCTGGTAAGTAACACAAGATGTGTTGATAAATTTTTAACAACTGCTTCTCCCCCAAAAAACATGCATGACACATTTATGTTTGATCTACATTATTAGCATGTTCTCTATCACTCTCTTAAGTCTAAATAATCAACAAAACAGTAAATCGAGACCCAATTTGTAGCATTTGTTAAGTTCCAAGGTTTTCAATGAAAATTTAACAATTGGCTCTCATGATCCAGTACAAGTCAGTTCAAACATGCCACTGGAGTGTCTCTGAAGCAAGGGAAAGAGAGGGAGTCAAGAAAGAGTAGATACAACATGACTAATATGGAAATATGTTTTTCATGACTGTATATGTTAAAACCTTATCAAATTGCTTGCCTTCTCAATGAGGGAGAATGGAAGAAGATTTGGAACTCAAAAATAATGAGGAAGAGGAGGAGGAGGATGAAGAGGAGGAGGAGGAGGAGGAAGAGGAGGAGGAGGAGGAGGAAGAGGAGGAGGAGGAAGAGGAGGAGGAGGAGGAGGAGGAGGAGGAGGAGGAGGAGGAGGAGGAGAAGGAGAAGGAGAAGGAGAAGGAGAAGGAGAAGGAGAAGAAGAAGAAGAAGAAGAAGAAGAAGAAGAAGAAGAAGAAGAAGAAGAAGAAGAAGAAGAAGAAGAAGAAGAAGAAGAAGAAGAAGAAGAAGAAGAAGGAGAAGAAGGAGAAGAAGGAGAAGAAGAAGAAGAAGAAGAAGAAGAAGAAGAAGAAGAAGAAGAAAGAAGAAGAAGAAGAAGAAGAAGAAGAAGAAGAAGAAGAAGAAGAAGAAGAAGAAGAAGAAGAAGAAGAAGAAGAAGAAGAAGAAGAAGGGTTAAAAAGTTTTATGTGTAATTGGAAAAAACAAAATATTAAAAATAATCTTTAAAAAGAAAGAATTGATAGTTAACAATATTAAAACCTGTAGAGAACAAGGAGAATAGAGGCTTGAAAAAAGGAGAAGATAGTTATTAGATACTGATACCAAGCTTTCTGTGAAAATCTCTCTTTTCAAAATTTACATTTTACAGGTGTTCTTGCATGTCAGCAAGATGTAGAATACTCCTGCCTCTGAAGAACTAAGATGTGTCACATGGAAGGCAGTGGAAAGGCTCATGGAGACTGTGAACAGATTATGACACATAACCACACAGGAACTGAAGAATAGAAATAAAGAAGGTTATCAATGAATTGTATGACAGTAAGAGAAGATGTGTCAAAAATTATGGAAGATAAGTACTCTATCTTGGGAGGAAGTGAGAAAGAGCTCCAGCATGTTGGGTGGTAAATTTTTGGTAGAAAGGAGGAAGCTAAACATAGGAAGATAAGGGGGTATTAAACAATGGAGCAAAGACCCAGAGGAAATAGAAAGAGAGAAGATCCAGGGGGCAAAGGAGAAGTTAGTCTTAGCTTGGAGGAAAGTTTCCTCATCTTCTGAAATCGGAAAATAGAGAAGATGGTCAAAAACAGGGAAGTTTTGAGAATGAGAGAAAGAAAGTTGAGGTAGTTTATTCTACTTGGCATTGATCTAGTAAATAGGAGGTTATGGTCTTTAATAAGGGGAGATAAAGATAGAATTAGGGATTGAAGGAGCAAATTGCTATAAGGAATGTTATAAGAAATCTTCAGGAGATGAATTGAAGGATTATCATATAGCAGTGAGGACCCACTTAAGCTTAGTTCTGTGATCTCATTGGAGTGGGTACTTTTGTAAAATCAAATGGAATAAATTTAACCAATAATTATTTACCCATTATCTTTAAAAGGTAATTTATATAGCAAAGCCCCTTCTTACCTTTCTTGTCTCCATTCCTCTCCCCCTATCTGTATGAATCTTAGCTATGCCTACTTATTCACACAGAAGCTCTTCCATTGGGATGCACTCCTTGAAGGCAGGGACTACTTTTGTCCTTTTATTTCTTTTGCTTAGTACAGAGCATAGGGTAAGCACTTACTTATACTTAGCACATGATAAAAGCTTAATAATTGCCTAGCTGACTGACTTAATTAAAGCCACTTGTGTTATTTCCCCAGGTGACTTATACTGTAAATATCATTTAATAGGTCAAAGTAAAGCTTCCATGCCATAGTTTGACAGAAGTTCATGATCATAGACATCTATAGAGTTTCAACTAGAAAAGTGGTCCATGGGTACAACCTGCTGGATATTACTGATACTGCAAAAGAACCATCATATGAAAGATTTATCGGTTAATATGTTTCTTTTTTTAATACCTTGTATCTATGTTTATTTTTTAGTATCCATGCTGGGAGTGTGGTGGGGGTGTTGTGTGATACACAATCCTTTTTTTTTTTCTTTTTAAACCCTTACCTTCCATCTTAGAATCAGTTCTGTGGATTGGTTCCAAGTTGGAAGAGCAGTAAGGGCTAGGCAATGGGGGAAAAGTGACTTGTCCAGGTCACACAGCTAGCTAGGAAGTGTCTGAAGCCAGATTTAAATCTCATCTCTCAGCCTGGCTCCCAATCCACCGAGCCACCCAGCTGCCTCCTAAACAATTCTTAAAAACACAAACACACACACATTAATGAGGCTGTCCATCCTGCCAATTTCAATGGAAAAATCAATACCTTTCATCATAGGATCACAGAATTTCAGAGGTGAATGGAACATCAGGGCCATCTAATTCAACAGAGCTATTGAAAAGGAATTCTGCAAGGGAGATAGGGATGGGTAGGAGTCTAATTATTTTAATGTGATAGCAGAGACATTGTTCTAGGGTCTATTTGTTAACTAGCCTGACCATTGTCCAGTGGGTGCTAAATGGTAAGATAGGCTATATCTTGACTCACAAGGTTGTAAAGAGATCTCACCAAAAGGGAGAAACAAAACTGCTGGCTTCTAAGATAATATATATGGAAAGACCCTCCAAGCAGAAGTTATCTCTTTAAAGAGCAAGGCCAGAGACAACAAAACGTTCCCCAGCTTTCAGCCCTCTTTCACAGCTTTCTATTTCCAATTCCACCACCTATCCCTTCTGAAATGATGATGGATAAGGCCATCTCCTTTGCCAAGGACTTCTCGGCTGGTGGCATTGCTGCTGCTATTTCCAAGACCACGATGGCATTTTGGACCATCAAGAAATTCCTGTTGTCTTTTTATCCAGGCCAGATCATGTTTGTAGAGGATCTAGGAAAAGCTCTTAGAAAAAGGAACTCATTTATTGTGATCCATTATTCACACAATGGAACTGATGATGATTCAGTATATTGATTCTATTGGCTTTGGGGGAAATAACCATTACTATGGGTCCAAGGAGGCAGAGCAGCTTAGAACATCTAGTTTAATGCTATTTTGTAGGACCATAAATTTTTGTTTAAGTAATTTATTTAAAGAAAAAAAATCATGTCTCCCAGTTGTACTTAAGCACTATATATACTATTTGTACAGCTGACTATTTGGCAGTTATGATGATCTGTGTTGGGCATTCTGCTGTAAAACAATAAATACACAGAACACTCTAAGACTCCTGATGTAATAACTGGATTATTAAACATGGTTTGTGGTGAGTTTTTTTTTTGGGGGGGGGCTGTGAGTGCATGCTACAGGTACTGAATTTTTTTATTAGTCATGTTAATACAAATTAGCTACTGAAAATATGTTTTCATTTTTTAGGGCATATGTTAAGATTTATCAAAAATAGGTTGTTCTTATGACCTACCTAATAGCTTAAATACGAAGAAGTGATCTTAAAATGAAAATAATTAGTTGAATGGAAGAAATTTTAGCTTTCTGACTCCTGCTATACTTGCTTGAGTTGCACAGCTGCTTTTATGCTACAGTTCAAAAATAAAATTTGACCATGATCTTTTATAGAAAAAGACACTTAAAGATCATAAAGATGAAATGATAACACAATAAAAAAAACAGCTAAATTAGAACTGGGGCTTAAATCTAGTACTTTCAACATACTACAGAAGATCTCTACTTATATGAATACAAGAATAACCTCTGTTACACATGTGAATATTATCTAATAGTTACATTTCTGCAGTAGACTGATAAAATAAAGATGTAGTCATTGATTGTGGGAAAAGCTGGCATGAGTAGTATAGAACAGAATGACCTTATAATTGTTCTTTGTTTTCAGATAGATACTGTTACTTAATTGAGTAAAAATAATTTTCTAGCTGCTCAAAAATAAAAAATAAAGAGCAAGGTGATTTCCACAACTATGGAATATGCAGCCTAGGGGGAAAGCAGACCATTCATTATCCTAGGGCAGCTTTGATTCTGGGCCAAGAGAAGGTCTCTAATAAAATCTAGGAATATAGTTGCCCAGAACTGTGTTGGTATCAGGAGTGATTGTAGAAACCCCAGGAGCTCTCAAACTGGGTCACTAGCCCAAGTGTAGATCTTATAGGTGCAGACACACATAGGGCCAAATGTCCTAGGTAACCAGTGGTAGGAGAGTCTGTGGGGCAGCAGCCATGGAGAAGAGGCTTATTGGCTTTAGTACTATTAGTCCTTGCTTTTCAGCCCCACCTCACTATTCAATATGGATGAGCTTTAGATGGTATTAATAATACTGTCTAAACACAGTGGGCCTTTTGTGGACTCGATATAAGGTCTTTTTCTCCAGGTCCTAATTATTAAATAAAAATTGAGTCATCCATTCTAGATTTTTACTGATGGTTGCTGAAGGGTTTTTTTTTTTTCCCCTCCAGGGTCAAAATAACAGAGAGAAAAGTTTCAATGTTAAAAACTGTCGAAATATGTGAAACCAGAAAGCTTTTTTTCCCTAAAACAAATGACTTCTTTAGTATATAACTCTAAAATTTCTCCTTGCTTTGCTGAAGCCCAGGAATTTGGCAGCTTCAGGGAAGAGGGAAGGTATGGAAGGGTAGCATTGTATAAGCCTCCACTTAGAGATTTTGAGCTTCAGTTATGGAAAGTATATCCTCGGTAAGATGGTAAGGCTACTGGGCAGTGTACTTTAACAAGGTAATATTTTTATATTTACATTAATGTATAGAAAAGCATTTATCCTTACACACTGACACCCCCAAAATGATCATCTTTGCTGTTACCATAATGAGATGAATTTTACAAGGTTTTTTATTTCAAAAGTTCATTCTTCACCTATAACCTCTATTTTTGATTCCCCCATTTCCTTCTTAAATTCCTGCAAACTATAACCCCCAACCCAGCAATCACCCAATGCAGCCATCCATGAATTTCTAAGGCAACATCCTTAGTCTCCATTCAACTCAGACTCCTTTTCAGGATTAGGCACTGCTGATTATTTCATGAAACTCTCTCCTAACAGTAATATAATAGTTAAATGATGCCATAAAATCCAGCAACAATCATTTATTGAAGAAATGCTGTGTTCAAAACATTGTACTAGGTGGTGTGTTGGTCTTTGATGGAATCCCTACAAACTGCCACCCTGCCCATCCTGTGCCACTTTTGTCCATGTTCTCCCAGAAATCTTCCACGAGGAGGCACCACTCAACATGTTGTAGCTTTCTCTTAGTTCTTTTAATGGTGTGTGGATTCCACTTAGCACCATTGTTTAAATATTTTAAAGAGTAAAGCCAGATCCAACAAGCACTTAGTTTCAACAAGCATATATTGTTGGCTAAGTGCAAGGGATGTGATGGTTAGAGGCAGGCCTTAGTCAGGAAAACCTGGGTTCAAGAACTGCCCCTGACATATAGGTAGGGCACTAAACCTGTTGGTGCCTTGTCTACTAATAAGACATAATTACACAAAAATTTAATAAGTTTTAAATTTAATAACTATGTTTAATAATAATAACTACAGAATTGATCCAACCATTTTGGAGGGCAATTTGGAACTATGCCCAAAGGGTGCTAAAAGACTGTCTGCCCTTTGATCCAGCCATAGCACTGCTGGGTTTGTACCCAAAGAGATAATAAGGAAAAAGACATGTACAAGAATATTCATAGTTGCGCTCTTTGTGGTGGAAAAAAATTGGAAAATGAGGGGATGCCCTTCAATTGGGGAATGGCTAAATAAATTGTGGTATCTGTTGGTGATGGAATACTATTGTGCTCAACGGAATAATAAACTGGAGGAATTCCATGGAGACTGGAACAACCTCCAGGAAGTGATGCAGAGCGAAAGGAGCAGAACCAGGAAAACATTGTACACAGAGACTGATACACATTGTACAATTGAATGTAATGGAATTCTCCATTAGTGGCAATGCAGTGATCCTGAACAACCCAGAGGGATCTATGAGAAGGAACACTATCCACATTCAGAGGAAAAACTGTGAGAGTAGAAACACAGAAGAAAAACAACTGTTTAATGACATGGGTTGAAGGAGATATGGTTAGGGATGTAGACCCTAAAAGAATATCCTAGTGCAAACATCAACAGCATGGAAATGGCTTATGATCAAGGACACATAATACCCAGTGGAATTGCACATTGGCAACGGGAAGGGCAGGGGGAGGGGAGGGAGGAAAAGAATATGATTTTTGTAACCAAGGAATAATGTTTGAAATTGACCAAATAAAATTTAAAAAATTTAATAAAGACATAAGAAAAAAACAAAAACAAAAAATAATAATAACTACATTATTAAAAGTAACAACTGCTTTAAAATGTAATAAAAGATTTTCAATAAGTCAATGATCAAAACTTTAGATTTCAATAAGAAATATATCATATTTACATGTACATATATGTACACAATCATACATATAATTATAATAGTTTTTATTACTTGCTATGTGCAGAACACAATATCATTCATATTTGTCTAGTATAAATACCTAATTATGTTAAATGTTGTCTCTCCCATTACAATGTGAGGTTCTTGAAGGCAAGGACTTTTTGCTTTTTCCTTACATCTATAGTGTTTAGCATAGTGACTAACAGTAAACATTTAATATTGGCTGCTAAATTTGCATTAGATGATCTCTAAGATATATTCAAGATCCAAAAATACTATAATTCTGGGATTCTTCCTCTCCCTCCTCTCTCCTCTCTGTCTCTTCTCTTCTCTCTCTTCTCTGTATCTCTTTTCTTTCTCTTATCTATCTCTTTTTCTTTCTCTCAGAATGCTCATAGTATAATTGCTTTTGATAGGAACAGTATAAGTGAGGAAATATCACACAATTACAAAGTGCTTTATTAATAAAACATTGGAATAGCATGGTGAGCTTGGAATCAAGAAAACAAAGGTTCAAATCCTACCTGCAAAACTTATTAGCATTGTGCCAATGAGTCAATAACTTTTCTGGGCTTCAAGAAAGTCTGAGATTTTCCTACAAATTTACATATTCAATTCAATTCCATCTCACAAGCATTTAAAAATACCTACTCTGCACTGTGCTACAAATGAAACAGTCATTCCCCATAAGAAACTTAGATTCTATTGCCTTTTGAGAGGCCACAATCTGCAAAATCACAGCCATTTGTTGTAGCAGTAAAGAGACTTCTATTCCATTTTCCTGAACTTGTCCAGACAAGCTGTTCTGTAGATGACTGTCTACAACATTCTTATGCCATCTAGTGGGAGAAATAGTTTTCATTTGGATTTGGTGTGGGCTCTTTGCCAACCAGCTCCCCAGTTTTCCATTTGTCACAACTCAAATACGTTATGCCTGATTAATCATAGAAAATTTATAGCCTAGGAAAAGTAGAGTGAAGAGAAAAGTTCAACTACAACAATGTCTTGTGCCCTAAATAACTTTCAGGCAATATAAAGTCATGTGGCTGATTCATATCCATATTAATGCCAATGAGATAAGTGAGAGATGAAAGGTAGTCTGTAACTGATAACATTTGTAAACTATTGGCTCATATGAGTAAGCCATTATATCATGATGTGACAATTCATCATTTTTCTTTAAGTCAAGTACCTCCAAGGTCTTTATTATATCCTACTCTGATAGTAGAAGGAGGACAGATAACTTTCTTATCGTGTGTTCTATTCTTGATCTGTAATATCATTGATTTGGTATTCTCTTCAACAATGCAGATAGCAACTCATCCATGACTGCCTATCCTGTGCCATTCCTGTCCATTTCCTCTCATCAGTCTTCTATAGGAAGGTTATCCATTTTTCCACATGATATTATTTGGATTCCAGTAAGCAACATATATCAAAGTTTTTTTTTTAATTTTCTTTTTCTTTAAAAAAAAACCTTTATCTTTTATCTTAGAATGAATACCGAGTATCAGTTCCAAAGGTCTGGGCAGTAGGAGTTAAGTGATTTGCTCAGGGTCACACCGCTAGGAAGTGTCTGAGGTCACATTTGAACCCAGGACCTCTTGTCTCTAAGCCTGCCTCTATATCCACTAAGACACCTAGCTAACCCCTGTTATAATGTATATTCTTGTGTATATAACGTTTTGGGTTTTTTGTAAGGTTTTATACATAGTAACTGTAAGTTACATTTTCAATTGTTATCTTTAGGAAATTTTCTTTCTGTAAAAATATAGTGTATAATTAGAATTGTATTATATCTGTAACTGTAAAAAATTTATGTAATGTGTAATTTGCATTTCGCAAGATTGTTTTCCTTTGCTTGCTTGCTTTCTTCTTTTTACTTCTCCCTGTTTCAATTATGGAATAAGTTTAGTTAGGTGATTCATTGATTCATTGGGGAGACAGGTCTCCCAAAGAATCACAGGGTGAAATGTTGTGATAAGAATTTTATTTAGTTTACCCCATCTCATTAAAATCAGGGATTTTAGGTCAGAGAAAGGGTTTTTTACTTTTATGCTGTCCCCTTCAAGAGATGGGACAGAGAGAATTTGCTGTGGTCACTTTAAGAGATCTACCATAAAAAGGAGATGGCTTGGGAGTTTAGGTGCAGACTCTCGGACTTCTTTTGGGGCAGGTGTCTGGGTCATTCTCTGAGAGGAAAAAAAGATCTTTAGTGACTTTGAGACTTTTAGATTTGAAATATAAATCCTGGGATCAGAAAGAGTATTGACCAAGAGCTTTCCCCTTGGAACCAAAGGGGGAGCTGGAGAACAGTTTGGTCAACTGAGGTGACAGCTGGACTGGAGTGGAGGGAGACTAAACTGTCAGAGGCTTGGTTCTTCTCTGTCCTCAGAGGGAGAAAGAAATTGCTTCAACTTCTCTCTGAAGATTACATACGTTACCTTAGGAGTTTATTATATGTTTAAAGTTCATCATTTTAGCATAGGTTAGTAAGTTAGAATTTAATATTTTAGTCAGTGAGTGTAGGTAAGTGTAGTGTCTATCTTGGCAAATAAAAAAGAAACTGTAAACAAAGCAGCCAGCTAGTGGAGGGTTTTATTTAGACAAATTTGGTATTAGGTAAATAGATTCCCTACCTTATCCCTAGCTCCTAATTTCTATCCTTCTATTGGCTTTCCCTACCTCCACTAGAAATAAATTAGTATTAAACTGCATCTGACCCTCCATCCACCGCCTATTTTTAACCACTGACAACTTTATTATACTTATAATAACTGGGCATTAACAACAGTCCAGCAATACCTATATTCAATACAAACAGTAAGATCAATATAACAGCTTATCAATAGTAATGTAAGAATATAAGTTAGGGATAGAGGTTTCAGGGATTAGCTAAAAGAACGGAATTTTGATACAAGTCCTGGGAGGGGATTCTGGGAAGAAGAAAGGAATTGTGGGGAAGTTTGAACTGAAAATATCTGTACAGTAGTTTGGGTTTTAATATACCTGTGATTATTTACCTATAACACCCCAAAATATTTTTCATATTATAAACTCAGATTCAGCAAGCATTTTTGAAGCATCTACTATGTGTACAGAAGAGATGGCATAGTATGATGGCTAGACAGAAGATCTTGTGGTCCACTCATCTTCTGTCTCTGTCACATGCTAGCTGTATGACATTGGCTAAGGCAACCACTCCATGCCCTATACTGCTCTCTAAATATATTATAGAAGAGTGGCAGGATCTGTATTCTTGGAGAGAATTTCCACATTGGAAATTTCCCACACAAATAAAATAAATCGCAGGTCTGCTTTGAGCCTACACTCATGTCCTTTACCTCCTTCCTTTCAGTAAATGAAGACAGGGGAAAAATAAAAGCAACAAATGAGAAGTCATCTATTAAGCCCTTAGAGTATACAGAGCACTGGAATAAGTGCTGGGGATACAAATAGGGAAGTTTAAGGCACTGTGATAATCAACTGGGACAGAGACAAAGCAGCCCCTTCCTAATTCCCTACAAGAGATCCTGGGCTGCCTCTCTCCCACCCTAAATCTATCAGGCAGATGCTTAGAACTTAGAATCAATGTTCAGTCATTTAGTTGTGTCCAACTCTTTGTGGCTACCATGGGCCATAGAAATCCATGTGGTTTCCTTAGCAAGGATACTGGAGTAGTTTGCCATTTTCTTCTCCAATAGATCCAGTGGATTCTTTTTGTCAGGCAATCAGAGGTCAACTGACTTGCCCAGGGCCACAGAGCTAGGAAGCATCTGAGGCTGGATTTGACCTTAGGTCTTCCTGACTCTTGGTCCAGTGCTCTAACTACTGAGATACAGCTACCTAGAAGTAGATAGGATATACACTGGAAAAGTAGGCCAATCCGGAAGAAAAAGGATCAAAGAAAGATTAAGGTCATTATATTTTACAAGTAAGACCACTATGAACTAATAAGACCTCTATAGTTTGTAAATTTTCTCCTCTTTGATTTCTTAGTGTATGTTTCTATGACATTTAGTAAAAAAATTAGACAAAAAATAGTCCTTAAAAACATTGAAAAGAAGGGTTATATACTGCTTTTATTGTACATGGCAATATTCACATACATACACACACACACACACACACATATATATATATGTATATATATATATACATATATATATATATATATATATTTCCCTCTACAGGTTATGTTAGGTGAATTTTTTTCAGAAGCTGGAGTCATAGAGGGAAATTGAGGACAATGAGACCAAAAGTGGGCAAAAATTAGCTAAGTCCTAGGACTTATTGGAAGAAAAGAGTAGAGTCATGAGGTATAACAGACCCACACAGTCTGGAACTCTGAAATTCCCCTTTTTGGCCATCACACCCTATCCTTCCACTTCCTTACTCCTACTGCTCTTCACACTCATCTCTACCTCCAGTCCCTTCCTTCCCTGTTTTCCAAGTCCATGATCCCACATATAGGTTCATTTCTTCTCTTACTCAGCCTAGACCTTTTGGATGAACTTTGGGCTTCCTTGCTCCCTTTCCCACCTCCATACCCTCCTATCCAGTCACAGACAGATTCCACTTTCCAGGATCTCTATTCCTGATTCTGGACCAATGAACATCACCTGAAAGATTTCTAAAGCCAGGTTAATTGACTACAATATGGGTGCATACTCTCTAATCTCAAATGGGTCCCATTGATCCTTTTATTTATATTCCCTGTTATGGCAGGTGTTGAAACTTTTTCTTTTCTCAAGACCTCAAATCCATCCTAACCCCTCTGAATCCTTATATATCAGTAGTGTCAAAATAAAATAAAAATCTGGGCCACATCATCTATTTTATTGTATTTATATTTATTTTATTAAATATTTTACAATTACATTTTATTCTGGTTGAGGTCTGAATTGGGGCTGTTTAGGGGGAAGGGGTCATTCCTCCACTCCTCTCTGAAATGAAATTAAAAAGAGGAAGAAGAGGGATCTCTTATAGAATGGCTTCAATTTTTTTTTCTGTAAAACATGAGGCAAGCTGAGATTTGAGAGATAAAGGGAGGGTTACCTAGGGGAGGTTTGGGAAAGGATGAAAAGGTCTGGAAGAGCTATTTTGGAGAGTGGGATAATGAGTTGATAAAGGAGATATAGAATTCCCTGGTAACAGTGAGGTCCTAGATGAAGTTATGTAACAAACATTTATAGTGGATCAAGTCAGAATGCTTACATGATTTTCTTCACTTTCATTCAGCAGAGGGGTGTAGGTATGAAGATAGATGATGATAGGAATGATTCAAGGCTAAGGTTTAGCAGGGTATAAGTGGTAATATGGCAAGAGGGACAGGGACTCGTGAGAAGATGACAGTGTAAAATTGAGCAAGTTTATCAGAGAGAGGGTCAAGACGGAAAAAATGGAGAAAGTGCATAGGGCAAGGATGATAGCCTGGTTGGAAGTCATGGTATGGAGGAAGAACATGGTTTGGGATGGGAAAGCAGAGGGAGGAAGAAGGGCAATAGATAATGATCAAATAAGGAGATTTAAAATCTTTTGAATGTGGTGGTAATAAATTTGTGGTTGATGGCAAGAAAAAGGTTATGACCATATTTGCATATGATTGTGGCAAGGTGGAAGTGTAGATCATGGGAAGAGAGTAGATTATGGGATTGAACAATTAAGGTGTTTAAAGTAGTGGCATTTAGTATGTTGAAGTCCCCTACTATGAGGGCAGGAGTTGGGGAGGAGAGAAAGATTATAAGCCATGTCTTTTGATAATGAATAAAAAAGAAGGAAGAGAACATTGTACATAATAACAGCAATATTGTGAAATGATCAACTGTGAAAGACTTCACTACTATCAGCAATACAATGATCCAGGACAATTCTGAGGGACATAAGACAAAGAATGATATACATCTCCAGAAAAAGAAATGGTGGAGTCAGAATGCAAATGAAAGCATATAATTTTTCACTGTAGTTTATTTGGAAGTTTTGGTTTTACTAAGTATTCTCTTCCAAATATAAACAATATGGAAATGTGTTTTGAGTGATAATACATATATAAACCAGCTCAAATTGCTTAATAGCTCTGGAAAGCGGGAGGGAAATTTCCAAATTTGTTATTACATGTAATTAGTATCTTTCCAAAACAAAAAGAAAAAAAGAAACTTGGGAAAAATGAATCAATGTATCAATAAAGTTTCCAAATCATCCTCTTGAGTTCAAAACCAGCCTCAGACATTTATTAGCCGTGTGACCCTAGGCAAGTCATTTAACCCTGTTTGCCCCAGTTTCCTCATCTGCAAAATGAGCTGGATAAGGAAATGGCAAACCACATGGCAAACTTTTTTCCAAGAAAACCTCAGATGGGGTCATGGAGAGTTGGACATGACTGAAATGACTGAAGAATGAAAAATCATCTAGACCTTAGATTGCATTGCCATCTTTAATTTCCTTCCCTATATTCAACCTGTTCATGGGAATTCTAGTGGTTTCTCCCTCTGCAGCATCACTCTCATTCATCTCTACTTCTCTATTTCAATGCCACTACTATACATTAGGGAGGTAAGTCTTCCTTACCTTAAAGCCTCTATAGAACAATAGCCACTTTTCCAGTTTCCTTGCCTCTTCTTCTCTCCTGTTACCACCAAATTAATGCTCATATGAAAGATACCTTTGATCACATCATCCTCTTATTCAAAGAAGTTCAATGGTTTTCATTGCCCTATTTTATGCTGTCCAATAGTCTTCATCTGGCTTTTAAAGTCCTCCAGTTTGCTCCTAATCTATCTTTTAAACCATATCTCCTCCTTGTTTTTAATTCTATTCTGTGTTCTGGCTTTACTGAATTAGATCTTCCTCAAATATGACAGTCACATGGTTTCCCAGTTTTGATGGTGATGTTTCCTCTACAAGGAAAGACTCCCAATTCATGATCCCTTGTCCTAGTGAGACCTGGCTCAAATATCATCTCTTTCATGAAAATTTCCTTGTTCTGCTCATTTGAAAATGATCTCTCCATCATCTAAACTAATATATCCCTTTTTACCTCCCATATAATATTTTCACATTCTAAGCAGTGAGGTAGAATAGAGAATAGAGCTCTGGGTATGGGGACAGGAAGACTTGAGTTCAACATTGACTTTTAAAAAATTTGTATGCATCGTAATATCCTTTATCATTATATCACAGTTATTTATTTAAAGTCTCTTTATTCAACTGATCCCTGTCTTGTAACAAAGAAAAACAATTCAGCAAAAGCAATAGATGAAAATGATAGCTGACAGTGTATATAAAATTGTGTCCTAGTATCCTGAAAATGTACAGCCCATTCTACACCTTTGAACCAAGATTTCTTTGCTCAGAGTGGGATGCATGATTCATAACATCTTATGAAGTTATGATTGAATTGATCAGAGTTCTCACATTTTTAAAGGTCATTTTTCTTTATATTATTGTGGTTATTGTGCAAGTTGTTCTTGTTCTGCTCACATCTTTTTCCATTAATTCATACAAGTCTCATATTTCTTTATTTGATGTAGTATATTGTATTCATGATTTCTTATAGTGACAAAATTCCATAATATTGATAAACCATAATTTGTTCAGTCATTCCCTAATTGATCATTGGTTTCCAATTCTTCACTACAATAAAAAGAGCTATAAGAAATATTTTTGTACATATAAAGTTGAGGTTTCTTCTATTTTTTAGTCTCTTTTGAGAATAAACTTATTAGTGGTACTGATGGATCAAAGAGTACATACTTTTCAGTGGCTTCTTGGATAAATTTTCAATTGCTTTCTGGAATAATTTAACCAAAGCTCCACCAACAGTACATTAGTGCCTCTAAACATTGACTTTAAGACTTATGACAAAGAATGCTATCCACTTCCAGAGAAAGAACTGTTGGAGTCAGATGTAGATCAAAGCATACTACCTTTCACATTGGTTTATTTATAATTTTATTTGGGGTTTTGGTTTTATATGAGTAGAATGATCAATGTAGAGGCATGTTTTACATGATAATACATGTATAATCCAGATCAAATTGCTTGCCATCTCTAAGAGGAAGGAGGGAAGGAAGGAAGGGAAACAATTTGTATCTTGTGATTTTTGGAAAATATATGTTGACAATTGTTATTAAATGTAATTGGGAAAATAAAATATCTTTGAATAAAGAAAAAAACTAACCTTAAGACTTATCCATGTGAACTTAAACAAGTCACTTAACCTTTGTTTGCCTCAGGGATCTCAACTGTAAAATGAGGATAATAATAAAACCTGCCATACACGATTGTGAAGATCAAATGAAATAATATTTTAAAAATCATAACAAGAAGGGCAGCTATGTGACTCAGTAAATTGACAGCCAGGTCTACAGATGGGAGGTCCTGAATTCAAATATGACTTTAAACAATCCTAGCTGTGGGACCCTGGGCAAGTCACTTAACCCCCATTGCCTAGCCCTTACCGCTCTTCTGCCTTGGAACCAATACACAGTATTGATTCTAAGATGGAAGGTAAGGGTTTGAAAAAACAAAACAAAACTTTAACATGGTACCTGGCACATAGTAAGTACTTAATTAATGTCTTTTTCCTTTCCCCTTCTCCTAAACTTATGTTTCAGTTACTTGAATGTGTTCTTCTTTAATAGATTGTAAGCTTCATAATAGCAAAGACCATATCTCATGCTTCTTTATATCTCTCACTGCACAAAGCACAGTGCCTCATAGCCTTATAGAGAAGAAGAGCATAAGCATTTATATAGCTCCTACTATGTTCCAGGCAAACATTATTTTTTAAATATTTTGTTTGGTTGTAAATTCTTCCCTTTTTCTGACAGGTAAATTATTTTACACTCCCCTAATTTGCTCACAGTATCACCCTTTATGTCTAAATCATGCATTTATGTTGACCTTCTCTTGGTATATGGTGTGAGATGCTGGTCTAGCCCCCATCTCTGCCAAACCATTTACCAATTTTCCCAGTAGGTTTTGTCAGATAGAGAGTTCTTATTCCAAGAGCTTGGATCTTTTGATTTATCAAACACTAAATAACTATGGCCATTTATTATTAGGTATTGTTTGTGTAATTATTCCACTTATCCACAGCTCTTAGCTGTACCAGATTTCTTAGCCAGTACCAGATTGTTTTCATGATTATCACTTTGTAATACAGTTTGAGATCTGGTACTGCTAGACAACCTTCCTTCACCTTGTTTTCCATTGATTCTCTTGATATTGACTTTTTATTCTTCCAGATGAACAGGCAAGAGCTTTTAAAAATATCTCATTTGATCCTCACAGCAGCCCTTGTAAGATAGGTGTTGTTGTTATTCTTATTTTACTCATTTAGTAAATATCTTGGGTCAAATTTGAACTCAGATCTTCTTGATTCCAGGCCCAGATAAATATAAATATTCCAATAAATATTTGTGGAATGAGTGAATAAATAGAAAGTACATAAAAATGGGAGATTTCTAGAAGATAATATTAATTAATTAGGGAAAAATCAGGATGTGTGAACATGTGTGACATCTACTTACATACTTTGGCAGGAATGACCCTGGGAGCTGAGTTAAACTAATTCTTATTGGATGGGATCTAGGAAAGCAGGCAAATAGGAGTAAAGTGCATATGGGGACAGAAATAAAGTAGAAAAGGGAAAATGGGGTAGAGGTCATCATGAAAATGATGAGGAATGTTTTTCCTCAGGTCTATAATCAGCCTTTCTCTACTCTTGTTCCTCTTTTCTTTAGTTTTCTCTCTCTTTCCCTAGCCAAGAATTCATGGCCCAGATGATAAAAGCAATTTGCATTAAGGTATAAGGGACTAAATGTATTTGCTTTACCTCTTAGGAGTACACTCATATTTGAAAAGAGTTTAGAGTTTGGAGGGATGAATCATTAATGGTAGGATTTCAGGCCTCAGTTTGGGAAAATTTGTGGGGAGTAAGGAGGGCAGAGGGCAGTTTCTCTACAGTTCTAAAACAATTTCTACATAAGTTGCCACCTATTCTAACTCTGGGCAAGGTAATAATTTGACGTGAGTGCTAGGAGACATTCTTCTCTTGTTGAGAGTGGGGGAAAAGGCTCAGGTCCTCTCCTTGCTCACAAGAACGTTTCTTTCTAAATTAATAGAGAGTGTCAGATTCATGAATCACTAAAGGATTTGGTGAGTCGTGCTAACAAGTTTACACTGTCTTGCCTAGTTTCCAAGGCCTTTCCTAACTCAACCTCACCCTGTCTCTGACCTTGTTTCCCCACTATTCACTAACATAGGCCTTGTGTTCTATTTAGGCCAGTCTATCCCTGTTACTCAAACATGCCACACTCTCTTGCCTCTGTGGCTTTACTAATGTTGCTCCCTGCCTTCTTTTTCTTCTACTTCCCCTTTTCAAAGGGAAAATTTCAAAATTTTCCAAAGAAATCCTACCCATTTTCAAAGCTCAATTCAAATCACAACTTGGCCTTCAAAATAAACTCACTTTACCAACTTTGGGAGGTTTAGGTGAGAAGACAATAAGAATAATTAATGAAGGAAATAGCCATCTAATATCCATGCTTGGATACCTGGATAGCATAAGCCAGAGGTGTTAAATATTTATAACACTTTAGAGTGAGCCCCAAACCAGATCAAAATGCAATTGGGAAATATGTACTAAAAAAATACAAATACAATAAAATGTAGAAAACGTTTTAAAACTAAGTTAATAGGTGGCCCCCAGGAATATTTATGTACAGATTAGTGGCCTCATTTCTTTTTGAGTTTGGACACTACTAGCATAACTAACTCTTTTCTGGTGAGTCTGGGAAAATTTCCTAGAGGAGAGAGACCAAAAGAATCTCTCTCAATAGTAAAAGGGAGATGGCATAGTGGTCTGAAAGTCAGAGCCCTGGGGTAAGACTTGAGTCAAGGCTTAAAAAAAGAAGAGGAACTTGGAATAGGACTTAGTGCTAGAAGGGCCCTTAAAGAGATCATCCAAAACCAACTCTTAATTTTAATAGCTAAGGAAACTGAGGCACAGATAGGTTGTGTGTCTTGTCACCATCACCCAGATGGTAAGCAGCAAGACTGGAATTCATATCTAAGTAGGTCTTCTGACTCCAAACTGAGGGCTTTTCCACTCTGTACCATGAATTAGTAGACTAGAGAGAATTGCAACAAGTCAGTCTGAAATGAGGCAGAGAAGAGGAGATAAGTGATACAATCCTTTTTGGATGCCTTTGGATGTCTAAGCCTTTGAGTATGAATCTCTTGGACCCAATGCCCTGGGCAGAGAGGACTCACCATAGCATCTTAAGAGGTGGGCTGGAGTTATCAAAGCAATGATCTCCAATGACAACTCTGAGGGTAGTGATGAGCTTTAGTTGAGGTAGGAGTTGGTCAAAGAGAATCATCAAATTGTCCAGGCAGGATATGACCAATGCCTGACTAAAGCTGTAGAAGTCAGCCTAGGGAAGATGGACTGGATATGGCAGAAAACAGAAGCAAGAAGCAGCAGGATTTGACATGATACAAGATGACTATTATAGGACTTGATTGAGAAGGGAGGGTCAAGGTCAGATTCACATATCACTCCAGGATCTATGGGAGCAGAATTCCTGAAAAACTTGTGAGTCAGGTGACTAAAGAGGATAAGGGATACTAGGAGTCATAAAAGATGACTTGATGTGGAACTTCCACATCAGCTCCTGTTGTAGTGGCCAGAGAGTTTTGAGGTACAACATTTGAGGATCAGATCCTAGCTAGCTGAAGTTGCCTGGACCCTAGCATCTTTTCAGAGGTAGAAAAGAGTCCATTTTATGTATTTTAAGATACAATAAAGCTAGGGGTAGTTAGAAGACTCAGTGGATTGAGAATCAGACCTAGAGATAGGAAATCTTGGGTTCAAATGTGGCCTTAAACACTCTAGCTGTGTGACCTGGGGTAATTCCTGTTGCCTAGAGTGAGAAGGGAATTTGTGTGTTAATTTGATCAATCAGAGATTTGAACTTCCCTTCCATTTGTTTTGAATTTGGGTCAATCAGCAACCATGAAATTGATCCCACAGGCACCGCCCCCTTGGGTAGTACCAGGCTAATTGTGGAACTGGGATTGGTTCCTAGAGAGTAATGTAAGTGAGCTAATGGGTATAGTAAGGATTTAGAAGATGAGATTCTGCAGGAAGCTGGGGGGAGGTTGTTGTTTTCTAAGACTGAGATTCTGAGACAGACATTGAGTTGTTAAACTTTGGATTTTTAGGCTAGGAAATTCTCTACCTCCTCTCTATATTTCTTTCTCTTATTATCTTTATCTTATTAATAAAGTTATTAGAGCTACTAACAGTCTTGTGATTTAAGGGTTAATTTATATAAATGGCAACCACAACTTTTTTTTTACTCTTATAATTTAGTCAAACCCATTCTAACCATTACACTACCTTTATGGTTCTTTTGCCTTGAAACCAATACACAGTATTGATTCTAAGACTGAAAGGAAGGGTTTAAAACTAAAGATACTATAAAGCTTCACTATTTCAGAGCACCTACTATAGCCACCATTTTGTGGCTACCTCAGAGCTCCTACATTTTCTGGATCCCGTTGGCTTCTCTTAACACTGAGGCTAATATCTTTACTTATTACAAGTTTATTCCTCTACCTGAAATCAGGAAGAATTGAGTTCAAATTTAACTTAAGACTTAATAGCTATGTGATCTTGGGCAAATCACTTTAAGCCTCCAACTGCCCCAGTTTCTTCAATTCTAAAATAATAATAGCACTTTCCAAGGTTGTTGTGATGATCAAATGATATATCTGAAAAAATTATGGCACAGTCCTGGTATTGTAGGTGCTTAATAAATGGGTCAGTCCTTCCTTCCTTCCTTCCTTTCTGCTTCCCTCCCTCTCTTTCTTCACTTCTTTTCTCTCTCCCTCTCTTTCTTCTCCTTTTTTCACTTCTTTCCTCTCTCCCTCTCTTCCTTCCATCCTTCCTTCCTCCCTCTCCTAATCACTCCCTGTGAACTGATCCAACTATTAGGAGGAATTATACTCAAAGAGTTATAGAACTATTCATATATTTTGACCCAGAAATACCACTAATAGGCATATTTTCTAAAGTGATCAAGGAAAAAAGACAAGAAACTATATGTTCCAAAATTTTTATAGCAGTTTTTTTTTGGTAGTAGCAAAGAACTGGAAAATGAAGGATGTCCACTAATTGGGAAGTGGCTGAACAAATTATACTACTTTATTATAATGAAACACTATTGTGCCATAAGAAATGACAAATAAGATGATCACAAAATGAAACATAAAGACTTATATGAAGTGAGGTGAAGTGAGGTGAGCAGAACTAGGAGAATGTTGTACACAGTAACAATAATATATGATAATCAACTGTGAATGGCTTAACTATTATCATCAACAAGGCAAGGATCCAGGACAATTCCAAGTGACTCATGACAATAAAAGGATATCCAATGCCATAGAAGGAGCAGAGTCCAAATGCAGATTGAAACATACCTTTCTTCATTTTAATTACCCCATGAATTTTTTTCTGGTGAAAACAATGTGTCTTGTTTTATATATATTTATATATATATATAATACTATATATACAAATTCTATCATATTGCCTTCTTGGGGAAGGGGAGAAGGAAATTGTTTCTATATGTAGTTGGAAATTTGATTTAAAATTTTAAAAAAGAAATTCACATAAATTACAGTTACTGTATTGTATTGTATTCACTTTTAATTCAGTAAAATTCTACTCAGAAAAAAAAGAAGATAGGGAAACATTCTAATTCTAGAATCCCCATCTCTCACATCCAACTCTAGTACTCAAGATTCCAAGGCATATATTGGAAGATGTAGGTAACAGATAATAAATACCCTCCTCCCAATTATTCATCATCCTGAATCCCTTGAAAAGAAGGGGATGTCCCTAATATATATGAAAAATGGACCATTTTCTGTACAAAAGAGTACAGCTAAGAACTGATCTTGGAAACAGCCATACAGATTTAGATTTGAAGAAATCTAGAACTAACACCATCTTGACTTTAGCCCTTCTGAGGCATCAGTCTTCTTTAATAAATCTAATTTGAACATGTAAGTCACATATTCACAGAATCTGAGAGTTACAGGAATGCTTAGCAGCTATTAGGTTTGTTGGTCATCTTTCATTTTCAAAGAATACCCATGGTATCACATGGTGATGTCTTGACTTGAGAATAAATAGGATTTCAGGAAGGCAGCGTTATACAGTAGACAGCCTCATTCTCTCTTCCATTAAAGTCCATTGACAAGACAAAAGTCAAGATAATTAGTAATGACCTGGGGTGCAGTGGATGACCTTGGTGTCTTTGATGTCTGACCAAGCTCTAAATGCTCAACAGCATCTATTTTAGGTGCCTCCATAACTGTTGAAAAACTTGTTTTCACTTGCCAGTTCTGCTGGGGGAAGTCTTTATATGCTTGGGTAGACATCCCCTTGACTCACTGACTGGTTTGAGGTCTATTGGTTGTCTTCATTCTGATTTAGCTCATCTACTGAGATGGTTTCAGCAGTGTGTAGCCACTGTGCATGGTATAGCTTCTTGGAGCCAAAGGTGAGAGTTGGGTGAATGTGGGGTGAATGTGGGGTCTGAAGTCAGGAAGACTCATCTTCCTTAGTTCAAATCTGATCTTAGACACTCACTAGCTATTGTAAAAATGGAGATTTGAACTCCAGACTTCAATCCCCAGAAGTCCTTGGCACTTCCCAGAATGCCCTATAATCACCTGAGATCCCCACCTGGGCTGAGAACAAAATGGGTATTTAAACTGACTGTACCGCCGACTTGGACTCTTTCTGCTTCCGCTTCTAAGCACACGTGTCCCCCAAGATGTAGTAAGTGACCTCCTAGACATGTGCTTTTCTTATTTTATATTTTCTTATTTCCTTGATTTCTAATACTCTTTAATAAACCTCTAAAATATAATACTTTTAGTAGAGAAACAAATTTAACTGTTACACTATGCGACCCTGGACAAATCACTTAACCCTGTTTGCCTCCGTTTCTTCTTATGTAAAGCAAGCCAGAGCAGAAAATGGAAAAACCACTTCAATATCTCAGCCAAGAAACTTCCCAAATGGGATCACAAAGAGTCAGACATAACTGAAAATGACTAAACAACAATACCACTTACTGGCTGTGTGATACCTATCAGGTCTAATTCATACACAAAAGGAGTCCCCAACAAGTGATTATTCAGTCCCTGCTTGAAGACCTCCATAGAGGATGATCGCCACTTCTTGAGGCTGCCATTCCACTTTCTGGACAGCCTTAATTTTAAGGATACATTTCTTGACATCAGGCTTAAATGGACCTCTTTTTGCAGCTCCCACCTCTTCCCTCTGGTTCTGTCTTCAAAGAAAAGTTTAATCCCTCTTCCATGTGACAGGCCTACAAAGACCACTATCATGTTCCCCTAGTCTTCTTTTCTCCAGGGCAAACATGCCAAGTTCCTTCAACTGATGTTATAGGACATGGACTCCAGATTCTCCAACTTCCTGGTGACCCTCCTTTGGATACTCTCTGATTTATCAATTTCCTTCCCCTTCAGTGGAACCCAGACTGAACATAATAGTCCAGTTGAGTTCTGACAAGGGCAGAGTACAAAGGGATTATCATAGCCTCCCTGTAACAGGAAGTTATACCCCTCTTCGTGCAGCCTAAAATTGAATTATATTTTTTTGAACATCACATCATACTGCTGACTCATATTGAGCTAGTAGTTCACTAAAACCTCAAAGATCTTTTCTTCAGAACTAGTTCTGTCTATCTGAGGCTTCCCTCATCTTATATATTTGAGAAGCTGAAATTTTTCCATCCAAGTTTTTTGTTTTTTTGGTCGTGTGTGTGTGTGTGTGTGTGTGTGTGTGTGTGTGTGTATGTGTGTGTGTGTTTCTCATTTTCCTTTCCCTATTGAAGATTCCAAGTTACTACATAGTCAGTGATTTTGAAATGCCTTTGATTCTAAATGTAGAAACTGAAATGGATTAGAGAAACTAATCACTTCTCCTTTTTTAAACTCCTGGGACTTACTTAGAAAGCCCTCATTCTCGATCTTTTAGTTAATGGCTCTAATTTGCTGGTGGGGAACAGGCTACCATATGACCTGTATCCTCTAAGTCACTAAGTATACATTTTTTCCCCTCAGACACAAAGGGGAAAATGTGGTTAAGGGAAAACAGCAGAGAGCTATGACACAATTAGAAACTTACACAGTGCATGAATTGTCTTTCATGTTTTCTCTAGCAGGTACAGATACTTTTTAAGTACCTTTCCCATTGCAGAAAATATGTTTACCTTTTAATTAACAGAAGATAATTGATTTCTTGCCATTTTTCCTTAGAAATCTAGAATGGTTGTAGATGTGGGAAGGTAAAACATGGTGACTACCCAAGAAAGCTCTGACTCTTGGGTTGTGAAGAGATTGGTGGATCAAAGGGGTAAATTTGACTTTCCACCTTAGTACCAAGGAGTTGGGAGAGTCCTAACACCCTGCAATTGGAATGTCAAAATACAGGTATTAATACCTAAGCACACATTCAAATAATCATAGAATCTCAGAGACTTTAGAACAAGGATTCTATCTCCATAGGTCCATGGGTAGATTTCAGGAGCTATATAGACTTAGATGGAAAAAAAAAAGATTACACAATATTTTCCCTAGCCACTAACTAAAATTTAGCATTTCCTTCCGTTGTGAGTGTTTTTTAAAATTCACATTATTCTGAGAAGGGGTCCATAGGCTTAACCAGACTGCTACCAAAGTGGTGCATGACACAGAAAAGAATCTCTGCCTTAGAGGTAATTGAATATGACTTCCTATGTTGTGAAGGAATGCCCAGGCAGATAGTCTCAAAACCTGGGCTTGAACCTTTCCAATGAAGAGAAGCTACTTTGCAAGACAATTTGCTCCATTATTCAACAGCAGTCATTTAGAAAGTACTTCCACAAACTGAAATCTGACCCCTTGTAACTTCTTTTTAATGGAACTAAATGTAAATTCTCAAGAAAAAGAAAGGACAATTACCTTCTGCTTTCCATCTTCAAAAAGATGAAGACAGTGATTATCATCACTTAAGTCTTCCTTTTCTCTGAGCTAAACATTCTTAGCTCCTTCAGGGCTTTGGTGACTTAGGAGTCTTTGAATATTCTGTATTCTCTCTTGAAATGTTCTCTCATTCCTCAATTTCTTTCTTTAAGAATAGTATTCAGACCTTCTATATGTGGTCTCACTAGTCTTCTATTTTCCCCTTCTTGAAAAAAGCAGTGTGCCACTGAAATAGACAACATGTCTTCATTATTCCAAAGGGGAATATCCTCTTAACTCTAGGCCATTTTTAAAATTAATCTCTTCTCTTCACACCCATGGCTGTCACCTCCATTACTTTTACTAAAATTATCTTCTAACTTTACATCATTCTCTTTTTCAGATGCCCCCTTATAGCTCCCCAAAGCCTCTTTACACAAAATTTAAACCCTTTTTGGTTTGTTTTTCTCTGTCACCACTTGACATCTGGTTTAATCATTATTTTAACTTCTAGCTTTCTTCTCCTGTCACAGCTTTGTTCCCTCTCACCCCTGCCAAATATGCTACTGATTTAACACTGAACTGCATGCTTGAAATAGTTTCTCTCTTTTCATCCATTTTCCTCTTAGAAATCCTTTTTAAATAGCAGTCTTATCTTTGGATCTCAGTGATAGGAACCTTTGAAGATGAGGGTGTCTCTGATTGATCTTCCCTCCATCAACCCCCCTTAGAACTTCACAGCTAAAAATTTGATCACAGTCTCCCTCTCAGGGTATTTTTCCATCTGAATTGCAGACTGCTGTTTAGTGATAAGCTATCAGAACACAAATCACATCTTCCATGTTGTATAAGCTGTGAAATCCTTTATAACTATGCAAAAAAAATTGTTTTTGGGGATAATAGTTGTGAATGGATATTACCTGGATTTCTTCCAGAAAAGTCATCCAATAATGTTGTCAAAGTTGTACAGTATGGTAGACAGAAGATGAAACATGCCTTACTGTAATGACTCGATTGCAGACAGCACACTTAAGTGTACCTGTCAGTACTCAATTATACTGCAGAGCAGAAATGTACTATCCTGTGATGTCACTGATATGGATATTTCTACTAGCCAATATAGATTGGCATACATCTGTGCCTGTCCATTCCATAGGACTCCTCCACATCTTCCCATAATTGACATTTATAAAGTTATTAAAGGTATTTATCAGATCCAGATTGTTTGCCATCTCTGAGAGGGTGGGAAAGGCAAAAAGGAGGAAAAGAATTCAGAACTCAAATTTTAAAAAATGTTTAAAGAAAATAAAATTATTCAGGGCAGCTAGATGTCTCAAAGGATTAGGACTGAGACCTGGAGGCAGGAGATCTGGGTTCAAATCTGACATCAGATACTTCCTAGCTATGTGATCTTGGGCAAATCACTTAAGCCCCATTATCTAGCCCTTAACTCTCTCTTTAAAAAAAAAAATAATAAAACAACCAAAAACCCTTACCTTTATCTTAGAATCACTACTGTGTATTGATTCTAAGGTAGAAGAATGGTAAGTGCTAGGCAATGAGGGTTAAGTGACTTCCCCAGGGTCACACAGCTAGGAAGTATCTGAGGTCACATTTGAACCCAGGACCTCCCATCTCTAGGCATGGCTAGAGACTACCCATTCACTGAGCTGTGCTGCTCCCGAACCCCTTCCCCATCTCTCTTTCTACTTAGAACAGATATGTAGTATTGATTCTAAGGCTTAAAAAAATAAAGCAATTCACAGAATTATTTATTTACAACGACTTTCTTGGTTCTCACAATAACTTTGTGATGTCAGTGCTACTTGTTTTTTTTTCTCCATTTTACAGATGAGAAAAACAAAACTAAAGAAAATTAAGCAACTTGCCAATCACATAACTGGTAAATGTCTGAAGCAGAATTTGAACCTATGTAGAAAGAACATGACACTTCTTAGAGTTAGAAGGGACCTTAAAATTCATCTGGTCCAACTCCATTTTACAAACGAAAACCGTGGAAAAAAAAAAGAAAGAAAGAAAACAGTGTAGTCTCAGACAACACTTAAAATGATTTGTAAAAGATCAAAAAAGTTGTAAGTTAGAGTCAGCTTTCAAACTCTGTACCTGTGGCTCCAAATTTAGCACTTTAATACTACACTGTGCTCTTTCCTAACCTTTGCCCCAGGTGACACAGAAACATACTCTAGGTTCTTTAGTGGGGTTGGTGGAAAGCTATACTATTTCTGCTCTGCCCTGGTTTTTTTTTTAAATAAAAATAATGATTAGATTAAAATGTAAAGTTGTTTATTGTTTCACTATTGTATTTTACTACTGAAACTTTTCTGTCTTAAAATATGTGTCTGAGTACAGGTTAGGTGAAAAACAGCCAAAAGCCTATCCAGAGGTAGATGGGTTGTCGACAATAATTCCCAACATCCTACACCAAGAGCGTCTTTCCTAATGGAATCCAATGGTCTTCTCCAGATGGTAGCTTTATACTCTTCCTAACAATGTCATGGAGGAGCCAAGAAGGACTGCATTCTCTCCATTCCCTAGAACTATGCTTATTAAACTCAGGCATTTGCTATCGAGCCCAGAGTAAATGGATGCTATTGCTGAGATCACTTTATCTGACAGATGGATGGCTTGCCTGCCTAAATGGAGCCAGGATCACCCAATTCCTAATTTAGCGACTCACTCTCTAGATCGGCCATGCTAAAGCTAAGTTTCCACATCCACTATTATGTGGTTTCCAATGGAAAGAAGATCTGCGAGCAGAACTATGCAGCTATCAATTTATACCACCTCCTAGAGATGTGCCATCTATTAGAAGCCTTTCCCTTGAATTGTTGGTGGTTTCTCCTTCCCCTAATTATCTATTTAAATGTTCTAGTCCCTGGAATAGGCTTTTTGTGGAAAGGAACATTTTGTATACCCACCTTGCTCATAGGGATTGGACTTGCTATTTCATTAACATAGGGTACCCCATAGATGAGGAAAATTCCCCCAACAGAGTAGAAAAGCAACTGCTTGAATACATGGGCCGAGGGGATATGCTGGGGATGTAGACCCTACATGAACATCCTAATGTAAACACCAACAACATGGAAATAAGTTCTGATCAAGGACACATGTAATACCCAATGAAATTGTGCCTCAGCTGTGGGAAGTGTGGGTAGAGGGGAGGGAGGGAAATAATGTGATTCTTTTAACTAAGGAATAATGTTCTAAATTGACTAAATAACTTAATTTTTTTAAAGAATCCCAATTAAAATTTTACCTGCTTAAAAAAAAGAAAGAAAAAAAGGAAAAGAAAATTCCCCCAACAAAGCAGATCAATATTTTTTCTTTAACTTGTAGTCTCAGAGAGTCACATAGAACTGAGAAGTTGTGTATTGCCTAGGGTCACACAGCTAATATATGTCAGGGGCAGAATGTGAACCCAGTATCTTTCTGACTTTATCCATCATGCCATTTTGCCTCTTCACATTATACCTAGTAAGTACCTAATAAATGTTTATTGGATTGGATGTAAATTAAATGTTAACTAATATTTAAAAAGCTAGGTAGTGCAATGGATAGAGTGCTGGGCCTGAGGTCAGGAAAAGGAATATTCCTGAGTTCAAATTTAGCCTCAGACATTTACTAGCAGGATGACCTTGGGCAAGCCACTTAACCCCATTTGCCTCACTTTCCTCACCTGTAAAATGAGTTGGAGAAGGAAATGGCAAACCACTCCAGTATCTCTGCCAAGAAATCTCAAATGGGTCACAAAGAGTTTGATATGACTAAAATGACTGAAAACAAAAATTTTGGTTTAACTTCATTAAAATTTTTTTTCTAATTTAAAATTTAAAAAATTTGGGGGGAAGCTGGGTGGCTCAGTGGATTGAGTCAGACCCAGAGATGGGAAGTCCTAGGTTCATATTTGAACTCAGACACTTCCTAACTGTAGGACCCTGGGCAAGTCACTTAACCCCCATTATCTAGCCCTTACCACTCTTCTGCCTTAGAACCAATACCCAGTATTGATTCTAAGACGGAAGGTAAGGTGTTTTTTTTTTTATTAAAAAAAATTATTTAAGTATTTTTCCATGACTCCATGATTCATGTTCTTTTCTTCCCCCCAAGAGCTGATAAGCAAATCCACTGGGTTCTACATGTCTTATCATCACTCAATGCCTATTTCCATATTAATCATTTTTTGTAATAATCTTTTAAAACCAAAACCTCACATCCAATCAATACCCATATAAACAAGTGAAAAAATCAAGTTTTCCTTCTGCGTGGTTTAACTTCATTTTAAACAAACAAATTTAACTGACCTCTATAGAAATGTAGGAATGTTATAGGTTAAGGACTTTGTAAACCTTAAAAGGTCATAAAAATGTGACATTTTTACCTTCTTTAGTTTACTAACCAGAATGCACAGTCATTAGTCAGCTTTTTAGTCTTCTTTTTTAGAAAGAGCAATGAGTCATCATCTCCTTCTTGTGATGGAAATATTGTGGAATGGCCTGATTTTCTTGAAGATGACACCCTGTTCCTATTTGCCAAGGGAAGCAGAAAGCCAAAGGTATATTTGTAGAAAGGTGAGGAGGGCTTGAGTGCGGGGTGCTGTGGTAGAACCTGAGTGGATGCATTTTCCACATGGTCCAGACACAAATGATTCCCCAAGTGCCAGGGTACAAGCCTGAAATGAACTTCTGGGGAAACGGGTCCCTTAGGAGGGCTGGCACACCTTCCAGGGGAGAGTCAGTTTACCATCTGCAGTTCAGAAAGCATTTGTCCACCAAAAGGAAGATGCCGGCTGAGGGGAAGAAAGAACATGAATCACCTGCTCTTGGCAGGAATTTCTGTCCTTGCTCAGCTGCTTTTAGCCTTTGTCCTTGGGGTAACCCTGAGAGCTGTGGCTAAGGCGAAGCAGGTGTTCCAATGCTCTGCAGTCGTCCTGGCTCTGCAGAACAGGTTTGAAAGGGGGAAATGCGAATAAGAGCAAAGGAAGCTTGGGGATCTGTGACTTTTTTTCCTATTTAGGAGGAATAGGCCTCCGGGGCGTGGGTATTAAGCCAGGACCAACTGCTGTTGTTTATACCTGGAGCAAGAGAGAGAGTGTAGAGACACCAGAACTTCTGTAGGAGGCTGTGGGAGTGGAGAGACCTTTGGGAGCTTTCTCTGTAAATAATGGTTCTGGCCAATTAAATACTAGTTAGGCCTTGCTTGGCTGCTCCAGAGGCCCTCAGGTGGAGGATTTAAAATGCTGAGAAGGTTTAATGCCTTTTTCTGTCCATTTATTTTTCCCCTCTACTGCCATCATCTAGTATCCCTGTCCATGCAGCCTGGGCACCCCCTCTGAGTGCATCTTGGGTGAAGCCCTGCCAGGCAGAGACCCTCCATGAAGCTGTTTAGAAAGTGGAAGCAGAAGTCTGTGGCAGCCACAGATGCATACCAATCGGCCGTGTGGGACCAGGGGCCTTGTTTTTAGAGAACTTTGGGGCACAGATCTTCTCTCCCTCTCTTATCTCCCTTGTATTCTGTCCAGAGGACACACACTTTCTAACTCTGTAGAAAATATTTATTTGTTATTAGTTACAACAACATTTTAGAGACCCTCCCCGGATTAGAAAGTGGAAGCAGAAGTCTGTGGCAGCCACAGATGCATACCAATTGGCCATGGCTTAGGGGTGGGACCAGGGGCCTTGCTTTTAGAGAACTTTGGGGCACAGATCTTCTCTCCCTCTCTTGTCTCTCTTGTCGTCAGCCCTGGGGATACAAATATTTATTTGTTATTAGGGACAGTAAAATTTCCAGGTATTGCCCTCTCTCCTTCCTCTTGCTACACTCCAGACATAAGTTCACACACACACATACACAAAATGTGTATATATAAATTATGTCTTGGGGGGACAGCTGGGTGGCTCAGTAGACTGAGAGTCAGGCCTAGAGACAGGAGGTCCTGGGTTCAAATATGGCCTCAGACACTTTCTAGCTGTGTAACCCTGAGCAAGTCACTTGACCCCCATTGCCTAGCCCTTACTACTCTTCTGTCTTGGAGCCAATACAGAGTATTGATTCCAAGACAGAAGGTAAGGGTTTAAAAAAAATAAAATGAAAAAATAAATTATGTCTTGGGAGCACCTGGGTGGCTCAGTGGATTGAAAGCCAGGCCTAGAGATCCTGGGTTCAAATTTGACCTCAGATACTTCCTAGCTGTGTAACTCTGGGTAAGCCACTTAACCCTCATAGCCATTCTTCTGCCTTAGAATCAATACACTGTATTGTATTGATTCTAAGATGGAAGGTAAGGATTTTTTTTATTCCATCTTTCATTTTTCTGTTTTTTTTATCAGTTCTCATATTTTCTAACTCTCCAAGAAGTTGTAATTAAGAGAAAATAGCATCTTTTACAAGCAGCTCCCTGATGCCAGGTTGGTGCCCCCTCATGTTGTGCCCTCTCTTTCTTCTTCCATCCCATCCACTTTGGTGAGGGCCAAGGGGAGGAACAGGAGGTGATAACATCTATCTGGACACATGCTAGGACAGGATAATAATGAACTGAGCCCCAGACTTAGCATACCATGGAGGTAGAGGTTTACAGATTTGGGGATAGTGGAGACAGTTCCCATCCTTGGCTTGGGTAGCAGATACCCTCTGACTTCCCTAGAAACTGGCATGGGATACTAGTGGCCCATGGTAGAGACAGCCCCAATAACAGTGACTTGAGTTTGCCAATAGAGCCAGGGGCTGCTAGTTGAACTAGGGATGTTTATGGTACAAGACAGCCAGGTATGTACTATCATTCTCCTGTCTGTAGATCTAAACTGCTTTCCTGACGCCTGCTGTGTCAGGGAATTAATTCTAAATTGGACACTCTCAAAATATAAGCAGCACCTGGAGCAAAATCACAATTTTTCACCCTGATTGTGACACTGATGATAAAGTAACACATTTTTTATTTGTTTGCTTTGTCTTTACTGTGAAATAAAAATGTTTTTGTATGAACCAAGTCAATTTTTTTAATACTCCTTTTTCTGCTGAGCACCTATTTGACAATTTCTTCTTGGTGTTCCACAATCTCGTTTAAATTGACTACTACATGAATGACATATTTAATATGGCAGAAATAAATTACTCAGTTAGCAAACAAACCGGTAACTCATCGGAAGTCCAGGGAGTTGACTAGGAAATTTGCCGACTTATTGAACTTGTACAGAGGTGACTCAAGGATTATAATGACTTTATTGGGAGGATGTAGACATGCCTAATGGTTCCTCATTGAGAGGACTAATATCATTTTCTGATTACGTTTCATTGACTGGGATTGCCTTCATTATGAACTGATGAGCTCATACTCATGTAACATCCATGTGGAAGGAGAGAATTTTTGTCATGGATTATAAAAGAAAATCTCTAAATATTCATTCTCTTTTTGGGGGGTCCATTTCACCTGTTGTAAAATATTGAGAGCATATCTGAGCCAGAAGCAGACCAGAGTTCTGCGGTTCTGCCCCCTGACCCAGGAAGCATTAATGTATGCTTTGAGGAAGAGTCACATACTTTTCTTTTTTTTTTTTAAACCCTTACCTTCCTCCTTAGAATCAATACTGTGTTTTGGTTCCAAGGCAGAAGGTAAGGGCTAGGCAATGGGGATCAAGTGACTTGTCCAGGGTCACACAGCTAGGAAGTGTCTGAGGCCATATTTGGACCTAGGACCCCCTGTCTCTAGACCTGGCTCTCAATCTCCTTAAACATGTGTTTTTCACATGAGAGAAGAACTTCTGGACCCCAGGCTCCTGGCTGCAGTCTTAGAAAGAAAAGATTTTGAAGGAGATACTCATGTCAACCATGTTGTAGCTATGGAAAGAAGAATCATCTGAGTGGCAGAGATTCCTGAACCCCTGATTTCTGGAGAAGTGGAAGAGGTCTTTTATTATATACATGAACAGAAATTTCCTAGGGAGTCTAATTCTATAATTTAACTGTTTAGACAGAGAAGGACAATTTTCTGGGCAATGCCAGTGTCAGGTTTGAGAGTCCTAAAATTAAAATATATATATTTATATATCTTAATATATTAGATGCTTATCTAATATATTTATAATAGTAACAATACTATTATACTATTATTTATAATATTATATATTTAGATAATATATGGCACATTATATATATCTATATCTATATATTTTTTTTTTTTTTTAATCAGAGAAAGGGGAATTCCTGAGCAGCACCAGTCTCTTGATCCTGAGAATAGTCATTCCCAGGCCTCCCTACTCTCTCCCCACAGCATACATCAACACACACACACACACACACACACACACACACACACACACACACACACACCTTTAAGGAGTGGCAAGGGACTAAAGTCATTATTCTGGAGAGCAAGAGCTCTGGTCATTGCATTCCATTATTACCAAGGGTTATTTGTAAGGGTTAAGACCAGTGGTAAGGAAATTAACTGTCCAGCATCTTAGCATATGGGGCAATTAGGTTTCACAGCGGATAAGATGCAGGTGTTGGAATCAGAAGACTTGAGTTCAAATTCTGACCCAGGAATTTACTTAATGTGTGCCCCTGAGCAAGTCACCTACTTCTCTGTGCCTCCGTTTCCTCATCTATAAAATGAGGCTAATAATAATAATACCTAACATGATTTTTATGTGTCTCTAAAGAAAAATGGAAGTACGTTGGAGACCTTAAAGTGTTATATAAATGCTAGTTATTATTATTATTAATATTATTATTCCTCTAAGAAGCTAAATGACTTGTCCAGAATCATACAAATAGCAAGCAACAGAGCCTTGATTTGAACTTGAGTTTTCTTGCTCCTAAACCAATGTGATTTCCATTATATCATGACCCTGGATTCAGGTCCTCTTCTTGGCCACTCCTCAGATGTCATTGATGCTTTCAGAGTATAAAGAATGACGGGGTGTAAGTTCCTGGTCAGACTGGAAACTTTTTACTGTAGCTATGCCTACTCCCCTGCTCCCCCCCCCCAGCTCTACACCCAAAGACTTTCTGCAAGGTTGACTATGTTGATCTACACTTACTCTGTTCTCCTTAGAGAGACTTGAGTTCCTTCTCTTTTTGATCTTCTTTCATGAAGTTCCCTGACATTTATTTCATTTTAAGTCAGGCTGACCTAAACCCCAGACATCCTTCTAACCTCTTCATGTAAGCTGGATTCATGATGAAAAATGCTATCCATCTCCAGAGAGAGAACTGATTTTGCTTATGTTCTCAAGAGCGGTTGGAGAGAGGGAATGCATTATGAATTCAATTTAAATGTTAAAAATAATAATAAATAAATAAAAGCCAATAGATTCTTGAGTCAAAGGATTCGAATTCACATCCCATTTCAAACATTTGCTAGCTATGTGACCTAAAGCATACTGCCTCTATTTCCTCATCAATTTGGGCAAGATGATAATAAAAAGAGCTGATATGTATATTAGGAATGTTCATGTCTGCACAGAATTTTACACTCATGATCTTATTTGAACCGTACAACTTTATGAGGCAGGGATCACAAAATCACAAAATCTAAGAGTTAGAAGGAAGCTCTCCTCCATTTGATATACCCATATGCAAGAGGGATATCTACAATATTATACTGACAATCCTTATGACAGATGAACAAACTGGGGGTCATAAAGGTTAGGTGACTTACCTATGGTACCACAGCTAGTGTCAGACATGAGATCTGAACTTACTATTTGTGACTGCAAGTCCCCCAAAGCTATCTATGATGCTCCTTTTAGATGATGCCTAAAGCTTTTTTTAGCTCTAAATCCTTAGCACTCACAATTAAATGTTACTTTAAGATTTACTAATCATTTACTTCACAGCAACAATTAGGCAAGTAAGCATAGGCATTATTATCCTCATTTTACAGACTTTGAAACTGAGGCTCCCTGAAGGAAAATGACTTATTTATTTATATTTTATTTGGGGAAGAAAGGCATTTAAAAAAAAAAACAAGTTTTGGTTTTTCCCAATTACATGTTTTTTAGATTCCATCAGTTATTGCTCTGGAGGTAGATAGTATGTTTTCATTATGAGCCCTTTGAAATTGTCTTGGATAACTATGTTGCTAAGAATAGCTAAGCTAGATCATATGCATCTGTTCATGATACAATATTGCTGTTACTGTGCATAGTGTTCTGGTTCTGCTCATTTCACTTTGCATCAGTTCATGGAAGCCTTTCCAGCTCATCAGAAAATGATTTATTGAGAGCTGCCTAACTAGAGATAATAAACGGCAAAGCCTGGATTTCAACCTGATTCTTTTGCTTCTCTGATACAATAATGCCTCTGCTATCAGTTTTCACTACCAAGAGTCAGGATTCTCAGAGAAATAACAATTTTTAGTTATGTGAATGGATAGCTATGAAAGTACACAAATAAAATTCTAATTATTACTTTATTTTATTAATTAAATTAACTTTTTGACTGTAGCCCATTGATATTCAATGGATATCACATATGTCACAGGCTCTTTAAACTCCATTTTCTCTTTTGCAAATAGTCAAAATTCAATAGATTATCATTTAACCTATTCTCCAAAATAGAATAATATAATATTATAATATATATTATCCTGGCCTTTTGGAAGAAAGGGCTTTTCATTACAAACTGAAAGCAAGCTGTATTCCTTTGCTTTTTATTGTGGAACAGTAGAACAGTTAGCCTTTGATGTGAACCTGATCCCATGCAGGAACCTGAATCCCTCCTATGCATGTACAAGGCAGGCTTCATATCAGAATTTACCTGTTTCAAAAGGTAGGAAAGTGACTCTCAGTAAGAATCACTCACTCCTTAATCTTGGACTTTTGAACCAAGTGAAAATGAAACTATTCCACCTGGTGGAAACCATTGCTCTAATATCTCTTTTTTGTTCCTTTAAGTTTTCCTTTTCCAAGGCTGCTGAAAGTGGTTTGTTCCTCTGGAGTCAAATATCAGTGTTCTGGTAAAATAGCATAGTAGTGTCATCTGAGAGGTCTAACATTTACTCTCCCTGTTCAAACAGACTCAAATCAACAGTAAGATGTGAATAAATTTAGTCCTCCAGACTATTCAATCAATCAACAAGCAATTATTAACACCTGTTATGTGTTAGGCTATCATTCAACTGATAATTCAAATTGAAATAGCTTAAAGTTATCAGAATTAAAAAAAATGTTTACAATCCCATAATTGGGTAAAATAAAATATAATTTTTAAAAAGTTTACATTCCCTGCAATTATCTATCCCTGTGAGGCATAAAAAAGTATCAGCCTTAAACAATAACAAAACTAAACTAAATTATTTTAGGCAGGAACTCTCAGCCTTTTTTTTTTCCTGTCAAGGACCTTTTTGGCAATCTAGTACAGCCTGTTTTGAGTTCATGATATCAGATACCAAGGATTATCAAGAGAGCCTTATTCTCTCTCTCTCTCTCCCCCTCTCTCCCTCTCTTCCTCTTTCTCCCCATCTCTCCTTTGATCTCTGTCTGTCCCCCACCCATCTCTTTCTCACTTCTGTCTATCTCTTTCTCTGTCTTTCTGCCCTTCCCTACCCTCTTATTTCATTAGTGTGGGAACTCCTTGTATGGAGTACCACCCACTAATGGAGACTGACTACTTCTCTATAATTTAGCCATAGAGAATTCTCTGGGCCTTTGAGAGTCTAAGTACTGCCCACAGTAGGAATCAAAAGAAGGCCAAGAAGTCAAGTCTTTCAGACTCCAAAGGGCTGCTCCTATCCATATTGACACAATCTGTTTTGACATAACACTTAATTTCAAACCAATGACCAAACAAAATCCCTTTATAAAGTACATCTTCAATCCTGCCTTCCACAAAAAAAAAAAAAGTTAGACAATTGATTATTATCAGAAAAGAAGCATGTTCCCTTTAAATCTGACCATTTGGTACTATCATTTGTCATTGTAGTTGACCAGAATTTTGTTATTTCTCTATACTGTGCTTTATTTATTTTGTTGTAGTCATTTTGTATATTGTTCTTTGGGTTCTCCTTTCTTCATTTTCCATTGCTTTGTTTTGTTTTGTTTTTCTTAAACTCTCACCTTCTGACTTGGAATCTATACCAAATACTGATTCTAAGGCAGAAAAAAGCAGTAATGGCTAGAGGATTGGGGTGTTAAGTGACTTGTGCAAGGTCACACAGCTAGGAAGTACTAAGTCCAGATTTAAACCCAGGTGCTATGAACTTCAGGCCTGAAGCTCTAGCCACTGTACTACCTAGCTGTCTTACTTTGCATCACTTTATAAAAATCTTCCTATATTTCTCTAAATTCTGTTCGTAATTTTTCACATCACAATAGCATTCCATCACTCTTATTGCCATAATTTGTTCAGGCATTCTGAAATCACTGGGCATGTATTTGGTTTTCATCTTTTTTGTATCACAAATATTGATACCATAAACAATTGTGTTTTATACTTTAGATCTTTTGTTGTTTCTGTCAATAGACTCCAGGAAAAATGGCCCAAGGAGTTAAATTTCTAGATTTGGAACAAGTCAGCAATTTTTCTTCCATGGTTTCCAAAACAGTTGAACTAATTTACAGAATCACCTGTGAGAGTATGCTTATCTTCTCACAACTTGCAAAAATGAGTTTTCCAATATTTTATAATTTGGTGGATACAGGATGATAACTTAAAGTTGTTTTAGTTTTCATCCCTCTGATTATCACTGATTTTGAACATTTTTTCCAAGTTATTAATAGTGTTGTCCCCTTCACAGACTTCTCTTGACACTTTAATGAAAGTGTTCCCTAAGAGTCTGCTCCAGGCCTTCTCTTCTCTTTCTACACTTTCTTCTTTGGTAATTTGCACTTGAAGTCAGAAAACCTTAGATTCAAATCCCTCTCTGATACATAGTAACTGTTTTAATATTAACTAATCAAGTAATCAGTTTGAATTCAAATTTTATCATTTCTAAAATGAAGAAAATAACTGCTGAGGTACCTGTTCACATCAGTATTATTGTTTACTCTCATGGTTTTAACTATTACTATTAAACAAATAATTCCTGAACTTTATTCTGAGCTTTAGAATTGCAACACCAATTGCCTTTACAATTATTTTCCATGATGTTCCAGTGGCACTTCAAGCTCAATGTGTCCAAAACTGAGTTCATTCTCTTTTCTCTTAAATCTGCTCTTCACATTGCAAAATTACAAAGAATAAATATGGCCCCAAAGAAGAGATATAAAGAGATACTTCCCCCTCTTCTTGAAGTGGAAGGTCCATAGGAATTGGACTGGGCAAATAATTTAAGATTCTATTGATGTATTATTGTTCAATACATCAATCATTGCTTTTTTTTTCTTTTTTTCTACTAAAATATTTCTTATTATAATGAATGGCTTCTTGACTGGGAAAAGAGAAGGATATGGGGAAAAATTTAGGTAATGTAAAAACAAGAGATATGAACAAAAATGCATTTTAAAAAAGAAACTCTACAATCCAGCCTTACCTTTTCTTACCTTTTCTCTGTTTTTCAACCATGCGAATCTATTGGCCATTTCTATACCTGTGCACTGATTGCCTGGTACACCTAGAATTTATTTCCAAAGTGCTTTCACCTTCTTTAAGATGTCTCCCCTGAGTTTTAATTCTACATCACCAGCTACCTATTGGACATTTCAAAAACAGATTTGTAATTTTTCCCCTGAGCCTGCCCATTTTCTCCACTTTTCCTACTTCCCCAACTTCTTCCAAAGGCACCATTATTATTACAGTTTTCCAGGTTCATCATCTCATTGCCACCCAAAGCTCCTGAATCTTCCACATCTCATATATGCAATCAGTTGCCAAAAACTTGCTATTTCTACTTTTTAAAATCTCTCTCATCTGTGACCCTTTCTAACTGCTCACCATTTTAGTTCAGGATCTTATCACTTCTGACATCTTCCTAATTCGTGTCCAATAAAACTGGTCTTCTATCTGTTCTTTCTATCTTATTTTTCAGTCTTTTCAGTCATGTACAACTTTTTATCTTCCCATTGGGGTTTTCTTGGCCAATACTGGAATAATATCTATTTTCTTCTCCAGATCATTTTACAGATGGGGAAACTGAGGCAAACAGGATTAAGTGACTTGCCCAAGTGTCAGAGGCAATATTTGAACTCAGGAAGATGAATCTTTCTGATTCCAGTCCTAGCACTCTAGCCATAGCACCCCTTAGCTGCCCTTTATATATGTGTGTATATATATATATATATATAATATATATGTTTATACATAATAATAAGGATGCTAGGACCTTCTCATAAATGATCATTTTCACCTTGGAAATTACTACAAACATTAAAAATTAGGGCTTGGTTTATTGTTTTGTTGATTGTTCAGACTTTAGAAAGTGATGGAGAAAATGTTGATGACATAGATTAAAAGCATGTCATGCTTACAATTTTTCCCTAAACAACTAGTTCTTAAACATTCACTAGCACATTCTTGTATAGATTCCATTCTAACCCTTTGCATTCCCCATGCCTTCAATCCATTCTCTCTTCACCTCCATTTCATAAACCATTTCTCCTCCCTTCAAGCTCCTATCACCTCACCTTCTCTATGAAGCCTTTCCTGATTTTCCCAACAGCTGGTGCCCTCCATCTTACCTTGTATTTAGCTGCTATATATTTATGTGTATTTATTAACTTTATATTTATCCAATTATATGTGTGTGTGCATCCTTGATGTGCATATGCCCATTACAATGTAAGCTCTTTGTGAGGTGATCCTGCTTAATTCATTGTGTTTGTTCCACTGCCACTCTTCTTCAGTGACAACCACATTAAGTAGGTACTTAGTTAATCAATACTTGTTGATTGATTGATTGATTCACAATGTGTTCCTATCCCATCCTTCCAGCCTTATTGCACATCACTCCTCTCTACACATTCTAAGGGGTTAGCCATATTGGCTCTCTTGGGGTTCCTCATGAATGATGTTCAGCTTCATCCCTGGCTGTACCAAATGGCCCAAGTGTTCTCCATCTCTCCATATGCCTAGTTTTCTTCTTTTTTTTTTTAAACCCTTACCTTCTGTCTTGGAATCAATACTCTGTATTGGTTCCAAGGCAGAAGAGTGGTAAGGGCTAGGCAATGGGGGTTAAATGACTTGTCCAGGGTCACACAGCTGGGAAGTGTCTGAGTCCAAATTTGAACCCAGGACCTCCCATCTCTCCGCCTGGCTCTCCATCCACTGAGGTACCCAGCTGCCCCCCTAGTTTTCTTTAAGATTCAGCTCAACAATAACTTTTGCTGGAGACCTTCCCTGGCTTCTCCTAGTACCTTTTCCTTGTATATAGTTACCTTGAATTGTCTTTGTGTATATATATGTGTGTATGTATGTATGTAACTGTGTATGTATGTATAAATATATACATATATTTTTATAAATGCATATTACTCCTCAAAGAGAAATTCCTCTTCTCTTATCTCATATCTTATAACCTCCTTGAGAGCAAGGACTATTTGACATAAAAACCACCTCTTACCTATTGATTTAGAAGCAATACTAAGTCTCAGTTCCAGGGCAGAAGCATGGTAAGAGCTAGGCAATTGAAATTAAGTGACTGGTCACCCAGGTCGAAAATGTCGGAGGTCAAATTTGAACCCCGGACTTACCCTCTCTATCAGCGGAGCTGGCTAACTGCTGCACTCTCTGGCCTTTCATCTGTGTACCCCTAGCACCATGCAGAGCGTTAGGTACGCAGGAGGCATGTAAAGAATTTGATAGCTTGATTGATTTTCCAGCTGAGAAAACTGCCTCGGGTCTAAGCGGCAGAGCAGCAGGGCTATTCAAGTAGTACTTACGCCTGCGCAGTCCTTCACAACACCGGAAGTGAGTGGTAACTGTTGGGCAGGTACAGCCAGGATTATTCCTTCCCTTTTCAGGCTCAGAGTGAAGCGCTTTGTTCCAGTGAAAGTACTCTTCTGCTCTCCCAGGACTGCATAATGTGGGGCTCTTCTGATGACCCGCCAGCCATTGTGGACCCCAGAAAGGGGCAGGCAATCCCTCAGCAAACCGCGTCCTATCCTATTTCCTCTGACGTTCTCTCCTATTCTTTCATTCCTTGATTCTAATAGTTGTATGGGTGACCTGAAAGGAACTGGAAGCAGAATTTCGTATTTTAAGGTTCCTGCCAGCCATGGTTGTGTCTCCAGGGAACTGTAAATGGAGAAAGGCTTTGATTTGGTCCGTCTCATGATGGAGGAAGAACAAGTTTGCCAGGATCTTCTTGAGGCCTTTTAGAGAAGTCTAAAGAAGGGAAAACTTGAGGACATGATTTTTGTTTGCTAATATTTGAAGGGCTGTCCTGGGTGAAACATTAAACTTTTCTGTTTCTCCAGGGGACAGAACTAAGACCAGACATTTGAAATGAGAGGGAGGCAGGTTTTTAATTCTGAATAAAGCACTTTCTTAGAATCAGAGTTACTTGGGCCTCCTTTGGTTTAAAAAGAAAAAAAAATTTTTTCTGAACTTTAACATGCACCCATTTGGGCATTTCCACACATCCATAGTTGAACAGATCAATCAACCACCTACTGTGTGCCAGGCACAGTACTGAGTTGTAGGGATCCAAAAAGGGGCAAAAAGATCCCTGCCCCCAAGGAATTTACAGTCTAATGGAGGAGATAACATGAAAACATATATGTCTGAAGCAAGTTATATAAAGGAGGAATGAGAAATCATTAACATAGGAAAAGCCCTAAGTTCATTAAGGATTAAGGAAGGCTTCCTGTAGAAAATAGGTTTTTAGTTGAGACTGTGACAAACCAGGGAGATTAGTAGTTGGAGTGGAAGGTGGAGAGGATTTCAGACATGGAGAACAGCCTGAGAAAATGCCCAGAGCAGAGAGATAGAGGGTCTTGCTTGTGTAATAACCAGACAGGCAAGGCTCAGAACAGAAAAAGAGGAGTGTATACAACATTACAAATCTCCATTAACTTGCTTTTAATATCTATCATTCTTGGGAGAAGCTGGGTAGCTCAGTGGATTGAGAGCCAGACCTAGAGATGGGAGGTCCTAGGTTCAAATCTGGCTTTAGACACTTCCTAGCTGTGTGACCCTGGGCAAGTCACTTAACCCCCATTGCCTAGCCCTTACCACTCTTCTGCCTTAGAACAAATACACAGTATTGACTCTAAGATGGAAGGTAAGGGTTAAAAAAAAATAATATCTATCATTCTTCCTGGTCTTCTTCCTGCTGTTTTGTGTACTGAACCCTCTTTTTCCCTCTTCTTTTTATTTTTTAATATCTTATTTATATCCTCCTGCACACTAGAAAGAAAGAAAAAAGAACCAAGAACAAACTCTTGTAACAAATACACCTAGCCAAGCTAAACAAACTTCCATGTTGGCCACATTCAAAACAGTGTCTCATTCTGAATATTTTGTCCATCACTTTGAAAAGAGGTGGAAAGCATGCTTAATCACCATCTTCTGGGATCATGGCTGATCAATGCTATTGGAAATAAATTAAGATTAGGAATAATTAAGCATAAAACCTAATTAAGAGTTTACTAAGCTAAGGACAAAGTGAAGAGAGTATGAGACCACTTTTGAGGCCCAGCTTGGAATCTTGGGCAAAGTTCCGGCAGGGAATGCTGAGAAGCTTGAAAGGGTTGAACTTCCAACTGCCAAGGGTCTCTTGGAGGGAAGCTTTTCTCTTAGAGGCTGGTTGGATCTTGCTTTCTCCATCTGCTTTGGAAAACTGGGAAAACTGAGAGCAACAGTTGAAGAAGGAAGCAGTGGAGTGCCAAGATGATGAAGATCAAGAGAAAGAAGAAGAGAGATTGTGTTTTTCTACCTCTGTGTGGCTGAAGGTAGAAGCAGGCCTTTTGAGGCCTACCAAGTTCCAGAAGCCTGACCTAGCCTGACTAGGCCTAGAAAGTACTGGCAGTTGGAGGAGTGATCTGAAGGAATACAAGGAGGTAGTAAATTTTAAATTATATATAAGGATACTATTTAGCATAGGTTATTTAGCATAGACCTGGGAATTTAAAATAGTGATAAGGAATTATAAATTAGGCTTTGAGGAAACCCAAGTATGAAGCAGATGCTCACATATCAGAGGGGAATTAGGGAAAAAAGCTTAGACCTTTTTAGATTTAGGAATCCTATACTCAGCCTTTATTGCCTATCCTTACCTTTCCTTAATACTTATTAAATAAAGGTTTTTGGTTTTACAAGCTGCCTCCAAGAAGTTTCAGTCATTTTTTACTAGGCCCAAACCTGTTACACAGGGTCTCAGCTCAACTGCCATTATAGCAATTACAACCAGAGCCATAAAAGAATATATAGTATCCCATTTTAGATCTTAAAATACACTGATAAGAATTGTTAAGTTTTTAAAAATAATATTATTATTATATATTGTTCTGATTCTGCTCACTTCACTTTGTATCAGTTCATTTATTCCCACTTTTCCCAATCTTTTCTAAAACTGTGCCTTTCATCACTCTTACAGCACAATAATATTCCATTATATTCATATAACATCATTTCTTCAGCCCTTTCCCCATTACTGTAGTCCCCTTAACTTTCCATTTCTTTGCTATAACTAAAAAAAGCTTTCATAAATATGTTTTCTACACATGGGCTCTTTTTCATTATCTTTGCTTTCTTTGGGGGCATAGACCTAGTAGCAGCAATAGACATGAGTCAAAAGCTATACCCAGTTAATGACTTTGGGAACATAATTTCAATTTTTTTTTTCAAAATCAGTAGATTATTTCATAGTTCCACAAACAGTGCCTCAATGTCCCTGTTGTTCTGCAGCCTTTCCAACAATTACCATTTTCTATTTTTTTATGAATAGAACTTCAGAATTATCTTAATTTGCATTTCACTAATTATTATTGATTTAAACTGTTTTTTTCTTATACTTATCATCAATGGAATATTGTTATAAATTATAATGACAAATATGAAGAATTCAAATAAACATGGGAAGACTTGGGAATATGGGAAATGCAGTGTGTAAAGTAGAAGTGCAAAAAATAGAGCTAGAAGGTGATCTTTTTAATGGAAATAGAAATAACATGAAACCTAAACTGAAATGAACTAGTTATAGTGATCACTCTTGACCCTTAAGAATAGGTAGGGAAATGCAACTCTCTCCTTTCAGCAGGGCTGGGAGACTACAGGTTGCCTACAGTATTATCAGTTTTGATCATTGTACCATTTGGTTGGACTTAAATAGCCAGCAGGACTCTTTTTCTTTTCAAGGTACTTTGTGAACTAGAGTCTTCTCCAAACTATAGTTTGTATTTACTTTTACCATTCAGTCATTGGACACACAATTGGTAACTAAGGTATTATAAAGTAACTACAGAACATTCCTCTCTGAACCTTTCCTGGGCAGGGAGAACAATTCCCTCTAACCGGAATTTTCAGACAATAGCTGTGGCCCTTTTCTTCTATTCAGCTAAGCTTCTAAGAAAAGCTTCTTCTCAGTCAAGCTGCCATAGAAATCTAGATTGATATTAGGGGTAGTCTTAGAATTCTTCTGCTAGCTGCTTTTTTGATCTCCTTTTCTGAAATTAAATTAACTCCTTCATCTTCTAAGCTATAGTTTCCCCTGAGTTTATCAGGTCCATTATCACCTAACTTACTGTCAGAAATCCTTTTTAGTTCATACCCCCTTGCTGAAACAAATTTCCTCAGAGCTTCATTTCCCTAAACATAAAAGGGATTTAGAAACACCATGATAATGAAATCATTCTAACTTTGCCCCATAATCCCCTCTGTTCTATGTAGTCATTGAATTTACTAGAAAATTCTGAAAGGTTCTTGACTTTTGTCCTACTTCTTCCTATCAATTTATCACAACCTGAGCTCTCTGACTTCTCTACCAGTCTAGGGAATGGTGTATTTGAAAATCATTGGATTTAAAAATAAAAGAAATAGAGCTATCAAATTAACAACAAATTATACTTATTAAAGTCATATCAGTTGTTAGTCCATATTAGAGAAGGAGGAAAAACTTCATCCTTTGACTCATCAATGGTTTCAAGATGATATTAGTGATGGTAAGATGTAATCTAAAGGTTTTTGATTTGGGAAGGAAATGAAGTATTTTAGGCACAAGAAAGAGTCATGACACTATCCCTGGAAAGCTTTCGGAAAGTTCAGGCAGGGGAGAAGCAGTAAATCAATGTATATTAATAAGGGATACCAATCTGTTCCCAACCTTCTGTTCCCAGGTGGTATGTCACTGATTCACAGAGGCTGATTAACTAGAAAGATACTTATTGTTCCTTTGCTCACTAACCTAACTTCTTAAACTGCCTCTCCAAAGTTGGCTCTGAGAAAATATGGACTATCTAATTAGATAGGTCAAATTTGTCTTTTGCAGTTTTTCATTCTTCCCTAAGCAGCAGCTCTTCCTCCCTTTTGCTCTCCCATTCCTCAAATTTGCAGCGTCCTTGTGTTGTTTCTTAGTTGTTCAAATCCTCCCAGGTTTCAAACCCTTGAACCAGCCTGTGTCTCTCTGTCTCTCTCCTTTCTCCATCATTGTCCTATGTCTAATTATTTGGGAACCTGTTCATTGACAGACTAGTTAATCAACAAAACTATTTTAAACAACTTTTTAGTAGTTTCATGCATTATCCTTCTTAGAATACTCTTTCAGATTGCATGCACATCACCTTCACTAGTTGAAAAACCAGTGGATTTGGAATCAGAGGTCATGGATCCCAGGGCATTACTTACTCCCTGAGTGAATTTGAGCAAATTGCTTCACCTCTTTGGGTCTTAGTTTTCTCATCTGTAAAACGGAGTTGGACTGAATGTTTTTTTAATCAATTTTGGAAAAAAATTCTATGGTTCTAAAAGACCTGTGGAAATGGGCTAATTTTGAGATGTACCCTCTAAAATAATTTGAGGCCCAGAAGCACACAAAACATTTCATTAAAACAAATAGAGAATGTAATGTTTATTAATTCACTGTATATCAGTAGTCCACATAGCTGGTGTCTTATGATTTATTAGAAGAAAACAAAATAAAGCATATTTGCAGCAAAGACAGAAAATTTTTAAAAATTTATAAACTGCCCAATGCAGAAGACTGTGGAATGGAATGAAGTACCTGATATTTCTTTGTTGTGTTTTGCCCTCACTTTTCCTAATAGGAGCATACTCTGTCTACACTCAAGATAAATCTAAAGAAAAATAGCTTGTTTCCTGATACTTTATTAACACAGGAAGGTGATGTTTCTAAAAACCTCATACTTAAAATGAGGCAATCATAAATTATTAATTTTATTCTTCACCTTAAAACATCTATAAAATATTAATGTTAATAATATGATATTGGATTATATATTTGAATGGTGCTTTGGAAATCATTCTGCTTCCATAACACCCTTACCTTCCATCTTGGAGTCAATATTGTGTATTGGTTGCAAGGCATGTATAAATGGAGATTTTGAACCCTAGACTTCAATCCCCAAAAGTCCTTGGTATTTCCCAGAATTCCCTATAATCTCTCCTGAGTCTCCATGTTGGTGAGATCACATTATTGGTATTTAACTGGCAGTAACCCCTCCCACGCTCTCTTCCTTTGCAAATGATGAAACAAGTATAGTGGTAAGCTAAGTGTGGGGATTTTAAATGGGCTAATCAGCCATGGGCATGTGGTTTTTATTTTGTATCCTGTTTATTCCTTGATTTCTAATGTTCCTTAATAAACCTCATAAAATATAATATTTTATTATTAGAGATATAATTTAGTTTTTATGATTTTGGTGACCATGAAGGGATGAGAACTTCTCAATTTTTTTTAAGATAGCCTAGATAATTTTTTTAAGCCATGTTTCTCCTGCTAAGGCTTTTAGCCCACCCTTGCAAGGCTGCTTCTACTGATTCAGCTCGCTCCTGCTGCCTGTTCCTGCCTCCAACCATCCACTCCTGACCTTCTTGACCCAGATCTCTCATCCAACCCCAGGGCCAGCCCCAGGACCAAGGCTGCTGGTAGCTGCCACTGTGTCTTCGGAATTACAAACCAACTGGTAAAAACTGGGATGTTCTTTCCTTAGGCTACAATTAGCCCCCACATGGCTGGGGACCTCGGGGTGGGATGGGGCAGGTGAAGGAAGAGACTTTTCCAAACAGGAAGTTGATTATAAGCATGACATATTCTATAAGAGAGCAGTGTATTGCCTATTTCAAAGGATGTTTTTGAGTGTACCGATCCTTTTACTTATCTTACCTGAGATTCAGGGGGAGAAATTCATGTCCCTGTAACTCTTTGCCATTTGGGCCTGCCCAATTTGAGATTCCTAAAACCCATGTTCTCCCTCGCTGTGGGACATTCCACAGTACTGATGAAAGGAATCTCAATGGATTTAAAAAAAAAAACTTTAAAGAGACTGGAGGTTATATTTTTAAGACTTTTCAGACTCCAATGTTTTATAAAACTGTATTTTATTGCATTTTGCTGATTGTTTTTTTTTTAAGATTTAATTTTGTTGGTTTTAAGGTCATATATTAATGTATTCAATTCTATTCTGTTACACTAAATCATTTTAATGTACTGGGTTTTAAGTACTGTTATATTCTGTTGCTTTTCCCCTATAACTATACTAAACAAATATTATTGAATAAGCCCATATAAAAACAATTTTTTTTTCCATTTTGACTTTGTAAATTGTCACATAGAGGATGAATGGACTTCATCAAAACTGGTTACAATTGTATGAGACCCTTTGGAAAATTTAATCAGCTAAATATCTCAAATTGATTTTAAGGGGTCTTTAGACATGATTTTTAGATTTTTTTCAACAACTCTGATCATTTTGCTTGCCTCTAACAGGAGGTAAGGTCCATTTTAGTAGCTTAAGTGAAATACAATTATAATCTTCACCTCCCACATTTATAAAAATGTGAATGGATGGGACATCACAGTCTCATACCAAAGGAGCTGGGAAGTTAACCCCAGGGCATGGTAACTCTGGATGGCTCCCAAAAAGGGAGCATCTCTCATTTATAACTTTTTAGCTCACTTTACTTCCACCAAAGCAATCTAGATTTCTTGATGTTCTAGACCCAAATAAGTTTTATTTTGTTTAAAAATATATTTTCCAAGGTTGAAATATTTGGTATGTCTATAAAAATTGTGACAAATATCCATCAGTTCATACGGTTTTTTTTTTGTCATACAGCAACTTATGTAAAATATGATAGTGGGTTTGTTTGCTATTGTAATTAACTGGGCTATTGTGAATTTGGGGGATTTTGATACTTTTTGAATGTGCATTACCTGTTGTACTACTTTCTTTATAAAAAACTGTTACTTTGTGAAAATCATTTGCTTGTACTCACAGTGGATCATGGCCATGTGTGAAGAGGAAATGGACCTCATTTTTGGTAAGAAACCTTTGTATTCTACATTTCCTTAGCTGACGCAGTGTGTCAATGATTATAAGCTATATATTTTTTTATTTTTAAAGCTCTTTTATTATTTTTTTTGCATTTGCAAAATACTATTTCAGTTTTTTATTTTTCTCTCTTTTTATATTTGAAGCACATCACCAGTATTAAGATTTTAACTTTTTTGATTTTGCAGTAACATAAGTTTAAAATATATTTGCTATAATGCCAATTCATATCCAAAAAGCTTTAGACTATAAAAAAATGATGCCATTAATTGTTTAAAAAAATTTATGGGATTTTTCTTATTGATTGTGTCTGATTCCAGGACAAGAGAATACAAAAAAGAGCCATTGCACAGAGCCAAAGAAGCACAAAGCTAAACTGCATAGTGCCAATCTAGCACAAGGTCAAAGAGACCAACCAATCCCAATGGGATAGATGAAAATTTTGAGCCATGACAAGAGGACTTGAACATGTTTAGGGTTCGAGGTTGTGGCTATTTAACATGTGTTAAAGGCAGGTCTTCCTTGTTCCACATTCTACCAAGTATCGCAAATTTGGTTCCTACATGGCTCCTAAAATCCTAGTCCCTATTCTGTCTTTCATAATGTGGCAACTTTCTGTAGCCCTGGCTACTGATTTGGTAAATGATTAATTGCTTATATCATTTTAATTGGGCCCTGATTCAAGGAACTGTTATAGATTTATTTTTCCTTTACTTAGAATTTTTACACATAAGATTTTGATAGTCTATATTTCATCCAGAAATTATCTTTTTTAATTTGGATTTTTTTGATGTTTTTTATTTCTCTTGCCAATTGATTCATATACCTTATAACTCAGCCATGCATCCCTAAGTGATCTCTGTGCTTTTCTATCACCCTCTTCAGGGGGGAATGTATAATATTATTTTAAATTACAAAGTTTAAATTCCTATTGAGAATAATTTTAGGTTAAGAAACATGCTACCTCTCCAAATCCAGAAAGTGAACTGTTTGGATAAGACACCACTAAGATGCCTCCACAGACAACACCCGGCACCAGAAGATCCAGAGAGAACTTTGGGATGTGGTGATTTGAACTATGTGGGGTTTTAAGCACTTATTTTGTATGTATATTCTGATGCTGAAGGGGACTGCCCCCCTAAGTGGCTTTTTGTCAATGCGCCTAGCAATCATTGGTTTTGTTCTCTTTTCCTCTTATCCTCAAATTATTGTAATTTCAAAGTTGGTATGTTTACAAGACCCATCGGAGAGATTAGTCTTCCTCAGCTCTCAGGGGCGGAATGGATAAATGGAGATTTTGAACCCTAGACTTCAATCCCCAGAAGTCCTTGGTATTTCCCAGAATTCCCTATAATCTCTCCTGAGTCTCCATGGTGGTGAGATCACATTATTGGTATTTAACTGGTAGTAACCCTTCCCACGCTCTCTTCCTTTGCAAATGATGAAGCAAGTATAGTGGTAGGCTAAGTATGGGGATTTTAAATGGGCTAATCAGCCATGGGCATGTGGTTTTTATTTTGTATCCTGTTTATTCCTTGATTTCTAATGATCCTTAATAAATCTCATAAAATATAATATTTTTATTATTAGAGATGTAATTTAATTTTTGCAGGTAGTAGAGTGGTAAGGGCTAGGCAATGAGGGTTAGGTGACTTGTTCAGGTCACACAGCTGGGAAGTGTCTGAGGCCACATTTGAACCCAGGACCTCCCATCTCTAGGCCTGACTCTCAATCCACTGAGCCACCCAGCTGCCCCCTCCAAACATTATGTTTTAATGTTTGTCAGCTGATTTTTGGTTTCCTCCTCCACTTTCTCCTCTAAAAATCCTTCCTTGCTATTCCTTACCCTTATCATAGACCGTTAATGTAAAAAAACATGAAATGGGTTAAGAAGTGTCATCCCTTGTCCAGAATTGATACAGTGGAATAGATGACTAGAGTTGTCTTTATTTATTAAATTTATTATTTATTTGTTGTTGTTATTTAGACAAATACTCAAAGTAAACTCATATTTCAAGGCTACCAGTCATATGGATCTTGTTTAGTTTCCATCTCTTAGGTCTTCATAAGAAGAAATCAGGTTAGAGATTAATTCATTCAGAGTGGCATTCACACTATTATCCACACAACCTCTCAAGTCACTAGGAAAATCTGCAGTGATTTAAAATTCTTATGGGAGAGGAGAAAACCAGAAAATGCGCAACATGACTATATTTAGAAAAGAGAACTATGACAAAATCTAGACATTAATAAGGAAAAGAGTGAAAAAGAATGCTCTTTAAAAAAATTAAAAACCCATAGAAAGAAAACCCATAAAGTAGTCTAACCAATAGACTAATTTAAAATGCCTTCCTGGAAACTGAAGAAAAATATGTGTCAAAGATCAGAAAAACACAAGTCCTACATGGCTGACTGGTAAAATGAAAGAAATAATCAGGTGGAAAATGGGTTCAATGAAATAAAATTTTCCTTTGTGAGAATATGGAGGCACATACAATGTGACAGGTCAGAAAGAAATTTGAAATGGCACAAGTCAAAAATAACTAAGAAGTATATGTGAAAAATTCAGGAAACTTAATTATAAGAGGTTCTTTAGAGCAAAGGGAGGAGGAAGCCTATTAGGCAAGGAGTGGGTTGACATTCTGAAACTAATAGAATCTGTTTTCTTGGGGTGACATAAGGAGAGAATCCCACTCCCAGATCTCTTTTAAGGCAGATGGGACAGAGAAGCACTAGAAAGAAAGTGGGTGTCCTAGATTTAACTCAAAAACTAGCTGTCAATGAATCACCAGAACTGGGTGGCCTCTGTCCAAGACTTTAAAAGGAACACAGGAATAAAACTGTGGAACTGTTGTTACAAATAGTTACCACAGTGAAAGGACTGCAATATTGCTGATACAACCTCTAAGTATAAGGAAGTTATGTAAATAGGACCCTAGGATGTACCAAGCAGTGCAAATTGGTAGACTAGATAACAAAGGACTTGTTCTGGATCAGGCCTGGATAGTCTAGTGTTCAGTGTTAGAAATAGAACTAAATGAGGCTTTAGGAGACCACAGAACATTGTATTTACCAAAGAGGTGAGTTCTCAAGGATGGTATAGAAATATTTAGGTTGTTGTCCTTTTAGAAATGATAAAAAAAAGGGGGGAAATTCAAGAAAACTTGAAATTTGTATGAACTTGCAGAATGAAGTAAACAGAAGCAAAAGAACAATTTATACCATAACAGAATGTAATAGAGATTCACACCTGCACATGGCACCTCCAAGAATATCTCTCCATGCAGAAAAGAGAACTATTTCAATTTTAAAAAAAGAAAGAATGAAAAGGAAAAAAGAAAAGAGAAGTATGACAAAATCTGGATATTAATAAGGAAAAGAGTGAAAGGAGTGGTCTTTTAAAAATAAATAACCCATTGAAAGTCAATGGACTACTTACTGTAAAATGCCTTTCTAGAAGCATAAGGAAAATATGTGGATTGAGACTGAAAATTCCGCTTCAAGGAGAGCGAAGTCATGTATGAAAGTGCCTAGGAGAGAGAGAATGTGTAGTTCTGTAACTGGTTCCAGTCTACTAACCATGTGATCAGGAGAAAAATTATAGTTGTTTGTAGAAACAAAACTGGAAAAAGGTCTAAGTAACAGAATTGTGATTGGACTCCACTTACAGGATCCAGTAAGAGACACTGCTGTAAAGGGAAAGAAAATGAGACCTTTCTTAGATCCGAAGTCAGGGGACCCTGTGAAAACAGGCCTTGGGGTTTTTTGCATTCTTTCATTTTAGGTAAAGGAGATAAATAAGGAGGCTTCGGTCCTATTGGTTTTGGAAGGTCAAGAAATTAGTCCTCCAGGAATTCATGAGTCAGAGGCCGTCTTGGGTTTTACAGACAGCTCCTCCTTAATGCCTGAGGAGCAAGAAATGACCTTTGGGACTCAGCCCAGCAAATAGCTGAGACAAGGATTCGTGTGGCTCTGATGCTGAATTTGGACTTGAATTTGGTAGGACTAAGGAAGAAACTGAATTAGGAGTGAGTTTGCTCTCCCCCCAAATTGAACCAGGAAAGGAGAGAGTGTACCCCTGAGGGCACTGAAGGAAAATGTTTGTACTTTTGTGCTTGCTATATCTTTGAAGCAAGCATTACTTTTTAAAAATTATTTGATGTTTAATGGTTAAATAGAACTAGTTAAGAAGATCCAGGCTTAGCTCCCAACTCTGATATTTCCAAGCTATGGGACCATGGGCTCGTCCCTTTTTCTTTGGGTTTCAGGGAGCTTTCTTGGATTCTAATACAGGCTAAGCTATAAATGGATTATAATGTGCCTCCAATGAACAAAACACAGGAGCTGGACTTATAGCCAAAAGACCTACATTTGAATTCTAGCTCTACTACTTGTCATCTGTATGACCTTGGATAGATCATAACGTTTCTGGGCCTCAGTTTCTTCTTATTTAAAATGAGGATTTTGGACTAGATAATCTCTAAGATTCCCACCAGTTTTGGTGCCTATGCATCTCTATAATCAATATATAATCAAGAAAGAGCATCTGACTTCCGGGTAATCATGGCTGCAATCTAGACGCCACACGCTTCCTCTCCCCGGCACTGAATGAAATAGACTACATCAAAGGAGCATAAAAATAACCTTTGGAGGAACAGAAGGACCCCCAGTACTCCCCAGTACTCCACAGAGGCGAAGGTACGTGGGGTTTGAACATTTCCACACTATAATAAGGAGGAAAAGCTTGCACAGAAACGTGAACTGAGCCTCCTTCCCCCCCCCCAACCTCCCCCACCAAACCAGAGTGAGCTACCGGAGCGCTCACTGGGACAGCAAGTGAGTGGGGAACGTCTCTGTCTGGGGGTGGGGGGCACTCCAGGGTCCTTGGGATCTGGGGACTGCCAGAAAAAAACGTCTCAGGGCGGTTTCATGGGAGAATCCTGCGCTGAGCACAGGGGGCCCAGGGAGCCGTACTTGGGGAGGTTTTGCTGAGCATCTGGGTGGAGCTAAACACCAGGGGCGGACCACGCGCTGATTATCTGGGTGGAGCTGAACACCTGGGCAGTGTGGCTGTGATCAGGGCCCCAGCACTCTAAGAAACCTCGGAGACTGGGAAGAACTAGTCTGAGGCAACCTAAATTCACAGAAAACCCACCCATATCACCCAGACCTCAGACCAAAAAGGAAAGGGGAATAAAACCACCAAAGGGATGGCTCACATGGCCCAAAATCAAGCCTCCAGGAAGAAAGGGAAAAAGGTGACTATTGAAAACTTTTATGGTGGAAGTACCCAAGGAAAAGAAGAGAAAGAGGATGAAATCCAAAAAAAATCAGAACATGCCTCCCAAAATGGAAACTATCAACAAGCTCTGGAAGATCTCAAACTGGAACTTACCCAAAAGATGGAAACCTGGAAAGAAAAATGGGAGAAAGAGATCAGCAGTCTGACAGATAAGACTGCTCAATTGGAAAAAGAGCTCGAAGCATCCAATAGAAGGGCAGACAAAGCTGAAAAGCAAAACCAGTCCCTAATGACCAGAATTAAGCAACTCGAAGAAAGTGAGATCATAAAACAGCAAGAATCAATAAAGCAAAGCCAAAAAATTAATGAATTAGAAGAAAACATAAAATATCTCACTGAAAAGGTCACAGACTTGGAAAACAGAGGAAGAAGAGACAACCTCCAAATTATCGGTCTCCCAGAAAAAATGAAAGATAAACAATAAACTCGATGTTATTCTACAGGAGATCATAAAAGAAAATTTCCCACACGTTCTGGAGCAAGGGGGCAAAATAGAAATAGAAAGGGTTCATAGAACATCCTCTATACTAAATCCCCAAAAGACAACCCCTAGGAATGTAATTGCCAAATTCAAGAGCTTCCAAGAAAAGGAGAAAATCCTACAAGAAGCCAAGAAGAGGAGCTTCAGATATAGGGGGGCTCCCATAAGGATCACACACGACTTAGCGGCTAACACACTAAGAGACCGCAAAGCATGGAACACGATATTTAGGAAGGCAAGAGAGCTGGGTCTCCAACCAAGAATCAACTACCCAGAAAAACTGACTATATACTTCCAGGGGAAAGTATGGGCACTCAACAAAATAGAAGATTTCCAAGCATTTGCTAAGAAAAGACCAGAACTTAGTGGAAAATTTGATATCCAAGCACAGAAAGCAAGAGAAACATGAAAAGGTAAATATGAAAGAAAGGGAAAAGGAGATAAATCTTATCTTCTTCTTTAAGTCAAACTCTCTTCTATAAGGACTACATTTACATCAAATTATATATATTAATATGTGGGGAAAATGTTTTGTGTAACTCTCAAAAATTGTATGCATCATAAGAGTAGTTAGAAGAAACATGCATAGGGAAAGATTGGGGCCTTAAGAAGATTTGGAGAAAGTGGGGGCAAAGAAAGGAAAAGGGAAGGGGGAACCGTCGATAACACTAAGATTTACTTCAAGAAATAGGGGGGGACTTAATAGAATAATCTTTCCCATATAAAAATACACATGGGAAGGGGAGGGGAAGAACTCTCATATAAGAAGGAGAGGAAGAGAGCGTGAAGTAGAATTACTTAAACCTTACTCTCAGTGAAATCAAATCTGAGAGGGAAGAACATCTAGATCCAGTGGGATCCTGAATTCTATCTTATCCAACAGGGCAAGAAAGAAAGGAAAATTAAGGAGGGAGAGATGGAGAGTATAAAAAGGGAGGGAAAGAGAGGGGGGAGTGGAAGGGAGCATAAAAATGGAGGGGCTAGAAAGGGAAGCATCTCAAGGGAGGGGACTAGGGGGACTGACCTAAAGTAAATCACTGGTTCAAAAGGAGATAGCTAAAGAAGAAAGGTCAGAACTAAGGGAAGATATCAAAATGCCAGCAAATCCACAAATGACAATCATAACTTTGAACCTGAATGGGATGAACTCACCCATAAAACGTAGACAAATAACAGATTGGATTAGAACCCCAAACCCTACCATTTGTTGTCTTCAAGAAACACATATGAGGTGGGTTGACACTCACAAGGTTAGAATTAAAAGTTTGAGTAAGACTTTTTGGGCCTCAACTGATAGAAAGAAGGAAGGAGTTGCAATCATGGTATCTGACAAAGCCAAAGCAAAAATAGACCTGATCAAAAGGGATAGGGAAGGTAAATATATTCTGTTAAAAGGGAGTGTAGACAATGAAGAAATATCATTAATCAACATGTATGCACCAAATGCTATAGCATCCAAATTTTTAATAGAGAAACTAGGAGAATTGAAGGAGGAAATAGACAGTAAAACCATATTAATGGGAGACTTGAACCAATCACGATCAAATTTAGATAAATCAAACCAAAAAATAAACAAGAAAGAGGTAAAAGAGGTGAATGAAATCTTAGAAAAATTAGAGTTAATAGACATATGGAGAAAAATAAATAGGGACAAAAAGAAATACACCTTTTCAGCACCACATGACACATTCACAAAAATAGATCATACACTAGGTCACAGAAACATGGCACTCAAATGCAGAAAAGCAGAAATAATAAATGTAGCCTTTTCAGATCACAAGGCAATAAAAATATTGATCAGTAAGGGTACATGGAGAGCCAAATAAAAAATTAATTGGAAATTAAATAATATGATACTCCAAAATTGGTTAGTTAGAGAAGAAATCATAGAAACAATAATCTTGTTGAGGAAAATGACAACGGCAAGACATCCTTTCAAACCTTATGGGATGCAGCCAAGGCAGTACTTAGAGGAAAATTCATATCCCTGAGTGCATATATTAACAAATTAGGGAGGACAGAGATCAAGGAATTGGAAATGCAAATAAAAAAACTTGAGAACAAACAAATTAAAAACCCCCAGAAGAAAACCAAACTAGAGATCCTAAAAATTAAGGGAGAAATTAATAAAATCGAAAGTGATAGAACGATTGAGCTAATAAACAAGACTAGAAGCTGGTACTTTGAAAAAACAGACAAAATAGACAAAGTACTGGTCAATCTAATTTAAAAAAGGAAAGAAGAAAGACAAATTAACAGCATCAAGGATGAAAAGGGGGATCTCACCTCCAATGAAGAGGAAATTAAGGCAATCATTAAAAACTACTTTGCCCAACTATATGGCAATAAATATACCAACCTAGGTGATATGGATGAATATTTACAAAAATATAAATTGCCTAGACTAACAGAAGAAGAAATAGATTTCTTAAATAATCCCATATCAGAAAAAGAAATCCAACAGGCCATCAAAGAACTTCCTAAGAAAAAATCCCCAGGGCCTGACGGATTCACCAGTGAATTCTATCAAACATTCAAAGAACAGCTAACTCCAATACTATACAAACTATTTGACATAATAAGCAAAGAGGGAGTTCTATCAAACTCCTTTTATGACACAAACATAGTACTAATTCCAAAGCCAGGCAGGCCAAAAACAGAGAAAGAAAATTATAGACCAATCTCCCTAATGAATATAGATGCAAAAATCTTAAATAGGATACTAGCAATAAGACTCCAGCAAGTGATCAGAAGGATCATCCACCATGATCAAGTAGGATTTATACCAGGGATGCAGGGCTGGTTCAATATTAGGAAAACTATCCACATAATTGACCACATCAACAAGCAAACCAACAAGAACCACATGATTATCTCAATAGATGCAGAAAAATCCTTTGATAAAATACAACACCCATTCCTACTAAAAACACTAGAAAGCATAGGAATAGAAGGGTCGTTCCTAAAAATAATAAACAGTATATATCTAAAACCATCAACTAATATCATCTGCAATGGGGATAAACTAAATCCATTCCCATTAAGATCAGGAGTGAAACAAGGATGCCCATTATCACCTCTATTATTTGACATTGTATTAGAAACACTAGCAGTAGCAATTAGAGAAGAAAAAGAAATTGAAGGCATTAAAATCGGCAAGGAGGAGACCAAATTATCACTCTTTGTGGATGACATGATGGTCTACTTAAAGAATCCTAGAGATTTAACCAAAAAGCTAATCAAAATAATCAACAACTTTAGCAAAGTTGCAGGATACAAAATAAACCCACATAAGTCATCAGCATTTCTATATAATTTCAACACAGCTCAGCAGCAAGAACTAGAAAGAGAAATCCCATTCAAAATTACCTTAGACAAAATAAAATACTTAGGAATCTATCTCCTGAGACAAATATAGGAACTATATGAACACAACTACAAAACATTTTCCACACAACTAAAACTAGACTTGAACAACTGGAAGAACATTAACTGCTCATGGGTAGGACGAGCCAATATAATAAAAATGACCATCCTACCCAAACTCATCTATCTATTTAGTGCCATACCCATGGAACTTCCAAAATTTTTTTTACTGATTTAGAAAAATACATAACAAAGTTCATTTGGAAGAACAAAAGATCAAGGATATCCAGGGAAATAATGAAAAAAAATACAAAGGAAGGGAGCCTTGCAGTCCCAGATCTCAGACTATATTATAAAGCAGCGGTCACCAAAACAATCTGGTACTGGCTAAGAGACAGAAAGGAGGATCAGTGGAATAGACTGGGGGCAAGTGACCTCAGCAAGACAGTATATGAGAAACCCAAAGATCCCAGCTTTTGGGACAAAAATCCACTATTTCATAAAAACTGCTGGGAAAATTGGAGGACAGTGTGGGAAAGATTAGGTTTAGATCAACATCTCATACCCTGCACCAAGATAAATTCAAAATGGGTGAATGACTTGAACATAAAGAAGGAAACTATAAGAAAATTAGGCGAACACAGAATAGCATACATGTCAGACCTTTGGGAAGGGAAAGACTTCAAAACCAAGCAAGACTTAGAAAGAGTTACAAAATGCAAAATAAATAATCTGGAATACATCAAATTAAAAAAGTTTTTGTACAAACAAAACCAATGTAACCAAAATCAGAAGGGTAGCAACAAATTGGGAAACAATCTTCATAAAAACCTCTGACAAAGGTTTAATTACTCAAATTTACAAAGAGCTAAATCAATTGTACAAAAAATCAAGCCATTCTCCAATTGATAAATGGGCAAGGGACATGGATAGGCAGTTCTCAGATAAAGAAATCAAAACTATTAATAAGCACATGAAAAAGTGCTCTACATCTCTTATAATCAGAGAGATGCAAATCAAAACAACTCTGAGGTATCACCTCACACCTAGCAGATTGGCTAACATGACAGCTATGGAAAGTAATGAATGCTGGAGGGGATGTGGCAAAGTGGGGACACTAATTCATTGCTGGTGGAGTTGTGAATTGATCCAGCCATTCTGGAGGGCAATTTGGAACTATGCCCAAAGGGCACTCAAAGACTGTCTGCCCTTTGATCCAGCCATAGCACTGCTGGGTTTGTACCCCAAAGAGATAATAAGGAAAAAGATATGTACAAGAAAATTGATAGCTGCACTCTTTGTGGTGGCCAAAAATTGGAAAATGAGGGGATGCCCATCAATTGGGGAATGGCTGAACAAATTGTGGTATATGTTGGTGATAGAATACTATTGTGCTAAAAGGAATAATAAAGTAGAGGAATTCCATGGAGACTGAAACAACCTCCAGGAAGTGATGCAGAGCGAAAGGAGCAGAACCAAAAAAACATTGTACACAGAGACTGATACATTGTGGTACAATCGAAGGTGATGGACTTCTCCATTAGTGTCAATGCAATGTCCCTGAACAATCTGCAGGGATCTAAAAAATACTATCCACAAGCAGAGGATAAACTGTGGGAGTAAAAATACCGAGGAAAAGCAACTGCTTGACTACAGGGGTTGAGGGGATATGACTGAGGAGAGACTCTAAATGAACACTCTAATGAAAATACCAACAACATGGAAATGGGTTTGAATGAAGAACACATGTGATACCCAGTGAAATTGGGCGTGGGCTATGGAAGAGGGAAAGGTGGTGGGAGGGGGGGCGGGGAGGAAAAGAAAATGATCTTTGTTTCCAGTGAATAATGTTTGGAAATGACCAAATAAAATAATGTTTAAATTTTTAAAAAGAAAGAAAGAAAGAAAGAAAGAGCATCTTAGGGGGCAGCTGGGTAGCTCAGTGGATTGAGAGCCAGGCTTAGAGATGGGAGGTCCTAGGTTCAAAATCTGGCCTCAGACACTTCCCAGCTGTGTGACCCTGGGCAAGTCACTTGACCCCCATTGCCTAGCCCTTACCACTCTTCTGCCTTGGAGCCAATTGGCTCCAAGATAGAAGGTAAGGGTTTAAAAAAGAAAGAGCATGTTACTTATAATAATAGCTAGAAATTATACATCACCTTAAGTTTGGCAAATGTTATCTCATTTGATCTTTACAACAGTCTTGAGCGGTAGATGCTATTATTATCCATGTTTTAGAAATGAGGAAAATGAGCTATACAGAGGTTAAATGACTTGCCTAGTCACATAGCTACCAAGTATCTGAAGTCAAATTTGAACTCGGGTCTTCCTGACTCTAGGATCAGTGTGCTATCCATGGCACTACCTAGCTGCCTTGGGAACCTGTTTCTTCATTGGCAGGAGTACTGCCTCCATGTAGTTAGCAACCTATCTGTGCCTTAGTTAGTCACCTATCATTTAAGTGCCAGACACCGTGCTATATCCTGAACATACAAAGAAATGTTAAGAAAAAAAAAACAAAACAGTCCTTGCTCTTGAGGAGCTCATGGTCTACTGGAGGAGGCAATAGCCAAACAAAAACTACGTGGGAACTAGACGTAAACAGGATAAATCAGGGGATAGTTTGTCATAGTTCCTTCTTGGATTTCTAAGGGTGAAAAATGTTCCACAAAGAGTGGCCACAGCTTTGGTGATGAGCTTCTCGACACTTTAAGTAGGTTGATCTTCAGAGGGCAGAAATGCCTTCTGTTGCTAGACTGTCCTTGAAACTTTTCCAGCTTTCTAGAACCTGCCAGAGCTGGCACTTCTCTTGGTATAATCTTAAGAACACCGTGTCACTTCCATAATCTGAAGAGACATTATAGAGGACTTAAATGTGAAAAACCAAGAAGGGTCATTTACTTTAATGAATGGTTGAGCTTGACAAAGAATGATAGAATTCTCATAAATATATTAATTATTCAGACTCCAGGGTCTTATTTAAGCTAACAAATGATTGTGCCTGACATAGACACTAATGAATAAGTTATCTGTTCTTTCTTGTTCAGAAATATGTACCCGTGTATATATAATTTGATCATATAATGTCTTTAGTAATTGGAGTTAAATTAAGAATTTTCATAATTTTTTAAAAAATGAAACAGCTCCCCCTTTTTTCTGAAAGGGAATGATGTTAGAAGAGCTGAAGGGGGGAGGATTGGTTTCCACCATTAAAGCAAATGCCCTTCGATATGAGGCATTAGATAAGCAGCTTGATTCACAAGAATTGAACTGCAGCCAGTCCCTATGCATGAACTCATTTCACAAATATTCCTCCCTTCAGAAAATTGAGAGGATTGATGGATACAAAATATTCTAGTAAGGTATTTAAAATTCTCATCACATCTGTCTCAGGGGGTAGCTTCCATCTGTTAGCTCTAACAGTTCAACTTGCTTTATTTTGTTCAGTGACTCAATAAGGACTTTGAAGCCTCACTAGAAGAACAAATATTTTCCATTTTCTTCCTTTTATTAAAGTATTATATTTACTTGTCCAACATAATGGTTGCTCCTCTCTTTCAGATTGGGAAAGTGATTTATCACACAACTGGAAGGATACATGACCTTTTTTTAGTACAATTTTCAAACCATGTACCATGATTGACATTGGATATTTGCCGTTGGGTTATCTGCAGGTATCATCTGGCCCCTCTGTTTCTCTGAAGAACCTGATTCTCTGGCCATGATGGTAACCTTTGAATAATGATAAAGGTCTAACTTTTTTAGACAGGTCAACTAGCCTAGCCAATTACCAATTTAATAAACATTTATTTAGTGCCTACTATGAGCAAAGTAACCAGGAATCAGGGAGAATACAAAGAAACCAAAAGAAACAGTTCCTTCAAGTTTACATTCCACAGCAAAACAACATGTAAATATATTTTGAATTAGTTAACATATACAAAGGACTTTACAAACTTTAACGCCTCTATAAGAGCTAGCTATTTAAAAAAATAAATAGCAAAGAAAACAGCAAAACAGAAAGCAGAGAAAAAATATATATGAAAACATATTATTTTAGAGAGTCTCCCAAAAAGTCTTAGTGCAATTTTAAGCTTTCATAGCTTAAAAATATTTTTAAATACATACAAAATAAATATGAAGCACTGAGGGGTAGGACAGAACATTTCCAAGTTCAAGGGGAGGGGGAGAAAATCAAGGAAGACTTTGACCTAGAAGTAGCACATTCCACAAATGAAAATAGGAGGATGCAAAGTATTGGAATAGATTGTTTTTTGCAGTTCATAAAATAGTTCTGAAGGTCATTTTGAAAGAGGAAGTTAAAAAATGTTCTGAGCAGTGGCAACATCTTTGTAATCAGTGGACAGCTGCCCCAGGTGACCACTTTGAAAAGCCACATGCATTTTGGCTACAGTAGTTCCTCCTATGTCTTTGCTAAACACAATTAGGTCGCTCTGTTGTCAGGCCTAATACTCCTAATACACACAGGCTATTTAGTGCTTTCTTCCATGGCAATAAAACGTTTTCATACTTTAAAAAAATCATAGCTTTCATTTTTGCTCACCCATCCCCAAAAGCTGCTAGATTTTTGTTTAAAAAGACTCCTTGTGTTTGTTTGTTCCATTCTAGCCTTTAAATTGCATGAGGTGGGTTTCCAGTACTTTTTTTAAAGATTAGAAACATTCTTTATTATAGTTATTTTCCAAAAATGTAGTGTCAGAGCTCAGGACTGGTAATAGTGAATTTCAATGATTTGTCATGCGGTTTTGAAAAATATTCTTTTCCTGTACTTTAGTTGTAAAATGTTTATTTGTGGGACACTAACTTCTCAAATGAAAGATTGTGATTTAGAATAGCCCTTTAAAAAGGAGGAGGGGGAGGAGAAGGGAGGTCACTTTCTATGCACTAATTTAGGAAAAAAATAATGACATTTTTGTATATCTTTCCCATACATAGGATTGTCCTTAAATAGATGTGGAGTCTAAAATAAATCACATGGTTTGCCCTCTTTCCCATCCTCCCCAACCGGAATAGTTTTATACAGGTGAAATCAAGGATTATTAAGGTCAAGATAAAAGATTGTCTTGAAGATAGAAAAAAGCCACAAAAAGCAAACATGTTGCTTGAGGGGTTGTGATGTGATGTGTGTGTGTGTGTGTGTGTGTGTGTGTGTGTGCAAGAGGGATGATTATAATCCCATCTATTCGTTGTGGCTAAAGGGAAATGAATTAGGGAAAATTTGCATACTTGTAAATGATAAGTTTGCATGAAATTAAGCCTTATATTTTGTTTTTTAAAGAACAATTTATTGAATTTTTTTTCCTGATAAACAAATTCAATGGACCTTAGCAAACATTGAGTTCAACTTCCTCATTTTATAGATAAGCAAGCACATTTAGTAAGTTGTGGAACCTGGAATTATCCCTGGATCTTCTGATTCCAAATACAATGTTCTTTCTACTGAACCATGAGACTCTACCCTGGCCCCAACGTGACCATTTATAGATATTAGCAAGTGATTAAAGATCCTTAGAGGTTGTGACTCAACAGAGCTGCTATTCATTTTTCAATGCTTTCTGACTCTATGTCCCTATATAGGGTTTTCTTGGCAAAGACACTGAAGTGTTTGCCATTTCCTTCTCCAGTTCATTTTACCATTTGAGGAAACTGAGACAAACAGGGTTAAGGAACTTTCCCAGGGATACACAGCTAGTTTGAGGCCAGATTTGAACTCAGAAAAGTTGAGTCTTCGGGACTCTATCTACTTGTACCACCTAGCTTGCCACAACTAGCATCTATTATAAAAAGGACTTGAACTTAAGTCCTCCTAATTCCAAGACTGTCCAGTTCTCTATCCATTGTGCCATATTGTGACTCATTAATATTTGCTTTGTTAGAATTTTAACAACGATAACTTCCTATTGCATTGAATACTCAAAAAAATTCAAACTAACTAGCCACTTAGAGAAATCAACTGGATCCCAAATGCCTATAATCCAAATTGTGATATGCAATTTAATGGACAACCTATGGAATTTTTGACTATATGTATATAAATATATGTATATATACACATATTACATATACACACATATACACATGACAGTTGCTACAATTAAATAACAAGTTGAGTTTTGTTTTTTTTTAATATGCATAACTTTATATGCATTAATATGCATAACTGAACAGGAGGCTTTGGAAAATTGTATGGTACTTTTAATGATCCCTGATAGTCCCTGAAACAAAGGCCCTTATTTTTAAATACCAATGTTCTCCTAATGTTCTATAGCAGCATGCCCATAATACTACTGTTTCTGAAGGATGGAAAATTGTGGAACATGAGAAGTACAATAATAAGGTGGCACATAGTGAGTGTGCACAGTTTGAAACACAATATAAATGAACAATTCTGCAGGAAAAGTAATGTGGGGAATATTTCCTGAGACAGGTATGACCAGAAATAAAGGTGGACCTGTCACATAGCAAGAGTAAGCAATCCACAATCAATGGATTGTTCACATGCCCTATTAGTACCCCAATGATGTCAAGAAAATATGAGGAATGACTCAGCACATTATTGGACCCTCATGGTGAATTTATGGGGAGAACAACCACGTGGCATGAACAGGCATGGATAGGTTATGACTGACATCTTTGGAGGAAATAACCACATCAATAAAATTGCAGATCCCTGTATCCCATGAATCATTATGTAAATCTATAAGTTAATGAATAGTTGAGCTGCTGCGCTATTAGGCTCACTCCCCTTTGCTTCAATAATGATTTGTAAACTTTACACAAATGGAATTTTGACAAATGAAATGTACTAATGGAAGACTGGAGTTTGAATTCTGTTTGTATTTATTCTCTTGGTGATTTTGTCTCTTTGGGTTTCAGTATATTGCTCTGTATAATGAGGGATTGACGACATGGCCTCTGAGGTCCCTTCTAAGACACTCCAGATTTATGGTACTTTATTTCTGTTTTTATACTGCTTTCTCCAAAATTATCAAGGCTATATTAATTGATGAATATGATGTCTTTTTTTTCAGTCCTCATCCTTCTTGACCTTTGTACTCTTTCGACCCTTTATCATCTGTTCTTCCTTTTATTTTCCCCTCCTTTGGATTTGATAAACATGCTCTGTCTTAGTTGTCCTACTTGATTGGCCACACCTTGGACTCTTGTTGGATTGTCCTTTGTGCCCTATCCCCAAACCTTAGTTGACTCCTAAAGCTCTGACCTGAGCTGCCTTTACATCTCTCTCTACTGCTTTCCTCTTGGTGCTCTCATCAGTTACCCTATGCTTTCTTATCATTAATATCCAGCCCTAATCTATGTCATGAATTCTAGTCCTACACCAATCATCTGGATGCCCAGTAAGTCCTTCAAATTCAACATGTCTAAAATAGAACTCATCTTCCTTCGCACAAAAACAGCATCCTCCCTGCCTCCAAACCTACATATTTCTGTTAAGGGTACCACCATCTTTCCAAACAGCCAGGTTTGTGACCTCAAAGTCATCTTTGACTCTTTTTCTTCCCAGCATCCTCCATATCTAAATGGTTATCAGATTTTGTAAGTCCTTCTAAAACATCTCTTATAGAGCAGGCAGAATTAGGAAGACCTAGGTTCTAGTCTGGTTTCTGAAAAATACAGGCTGTGTGACCAGACAAGTCACTTATTGATCTCTCATTGCCCAAACAACCCTCTAAGACTTCAAACTGAAAAACAGTTGCTGATTGGCATTGGTAAACTGGGTTTTCCCCCTAGAATTTCCCTACACCATTGAAATCAGAGGTCTTGATAAAGCAACACATTTCTTATTGCTGTTCTCTTCCTACATGGCTACTAGTCTAGATCCAGCCCTTCTTATGAGTCATTTGAAACTGTAAGAGCCTCCAACTTGGCTTTTCTGCTTCTAGTCTTGCCCCTCTCTCCAATCTGTCTGCCACATGGTTGCCAAAATAATCCTTCTAAAGCACAGATCTGAGGACATCCCTATTCTGTTCAACAAGCCACAGTCACTCCCTGTTGCTTCCAGGATTAAATAAAAATGCTCTGCTTAGCAGTCAAAGTCACAGTCAGATTCCAGTCTACTTTTCCAGGCTCATGTCCCATTATTAAATCCTTCACACATTCTAAATTCGAGCCAAACTTGGCACCATTTATACTGCTTCTCTGTGCCTCTACCAGGCGGTTTGCACATGCCTAAAATATGTTTTCTCTTCCCCTTTGCTTCTTAGATTCTCTAAGGCCCATTTCATGTGGCTCTTGCACTGGGAACCTCTCGCATTGTTAGTGTTCTTTTCCTCAAATTATCCTCAAGTTTCAATATAATGTAATAGTTTTGAGGGTAGGAAATGGTTTGTATTTTTCTTAGAATATTCCCTGAAAATCCTTAATAAATAGGTATCGAAGGGGCAGCTAGATAGCATAGTAGATACATAGTAGGTAGCTGGAGGTGGGAGGACCTGGGTCCAAATCTGTCCTCAGACACTTCCTGACTCGCCATGCCCCTGAACAAGTAATTTAACTCCATTTGTCTAGCCCTTACAACTGGAATCATTACTCTAAAGGTAAGGGCTTTAATAATAATGAATAAATAAATACTGAATTGAATATATGACCAGAAAAGAAAGTCATAGCAAGAGTAAGGGATGATACTGATTAGAGAAATGCAAATTAAAACAACTCTGAGGTACCACCTTACTCCTAGCAGACTAGCCAATATGGTAGCAAAGAAAAGTGATAGATGTTGGAGGGGCTGTGGCAAAATTAGGACACTAATACATTGCTGGTGTAATTGTAAATTGGTCCAACCATTCTGGAGGGCAATTTGGAACTATGTCCAAAGGGCTTTAAAAGAATGCCTTTTGATCCATCCATACCACTGCTGGGTTTGTATCCCAAAGAGATAATAAGGAAAAATACTTGTACAAAAATATTCATAGCTGCGCTCTTTGTGATGGCAAAAAAATGGAAGGGGGGGATCCATCGATTAGGGAATGGCTGAACAAATTGTGGTATCATGCTGATGGAATATTAGTGTGCTGAAAGGAATGAACTGGAAGATTTCTGTGTGAACTGGAATGACTTCCAAGAATTGATACAGAGTGAGAGGAGCAGAACCAGGAGAATATTGTATACAGATACTGATACTCTGCGGCACAATCGAATGTAATGGACTTCTCCATTAGTGGCAATGCAATGATCCAGGACAATTCTGAGGGACTTATGAGAAAGGTGTTATCTACATCCAGAGAAAGAACTGTGGAAAAAGAAATGCAGAAGAAAAACATATGATCAATCACATAGTTCTACGGGGGTGTGATTTGGGTTTTGGTGTTAAAAGATCACTCTACTGCAAATATGAATAACATGGAAATGGACTTTGAACAATGATACATGTATAACCCATTGGAATTGCTTGTCAACTCTGGGAGGGGGGAGGGAAGGGAGGAATTGTGAATCATGGAATCATGGAAAAATACTCTAAATTAAAAAAAATAAGTTTAAGGGATGAACAACTATTGTGTTATAAGTATCCATAGAATTCCAAATATTCCAAGTCAACAAGCATTTATTAAGCTACTAAAAATGTTAACACTTTGTGCCAGGCACTGTTCTAGTCACTTTAAATACAAATACAAGCAGAAAAAAGGATGATTCCTGCCCTAAAGGAGCTTATAATTGGGGGGAAGAGAGCACTTAAAAAAAAAAAAGGCTGGAGAAGAGACAAAGTGGAGGAATAGAGCAGAGGGAGAGAAATTAAGACAAGACTGGGCTGAGTGACCCCATTAATAAAGAGGATCAATCAAAGGGAGAGGCCACAAGGGCAGAGGGTACCTCCAATGTGTGAAGACCAAGACAGAGTGAACTTTCAGAATGAAGAGATTTCTGGGATGTAGAAAATATCTGGGAAATTTAGGAATGCAGCCTAGAAAGGAATAAAGAAAGTCTCCAACATGTCAGTTGGGCTCTGTAAGGAAGACATGAACAGCAGTCACACAAGCTAAAAAAAGCAGGGAATGGGCCTCTGTACCATCAGAGAGAGTACCTGTGTGGTGATCAGAGATTTATCCTGTCAAAGAACATGGAGAAAAATAAAACAAAAGAAAACCAAAGTACATGGAGAGGGAGATTTTAAAAAACAAACAAAAAACTGAGCATAAATTAAAGCCATTCTTACTAACCTGCTGCTATTAACAATCATAGTTCAAATTAAATCTGGTTTTATCCTCACATCTGATTAGGAAGCTCCTGAATTCTTATTATGGAGTGGGAATTGTAAGTCAAGCCAATTGGGTATCAATGCCAACTGATAAGCATACATAACTTTTCAGGTTACAGGCATTTAACATGACTTTATCTGATCCACAGAATAATGCTGTGAGGTAAAAAGAATTACCACATCACCCCTATTTGCCTGAGGTATGTAAGGGGGAAAAATGAAGGAAAGCAAAACTTTGTAAACAAAAAACAAAAAAAACAGGACTGTGCATAAGTAAAAAGCAAAGGTTTGCAGGAGGGTCTGCTCACAGGCACAGAACTGAAGGGGAAGGGATAAAACAGAGGACCTGAAGGACCAAGGAGAGTGGAGAAGCTACTTCCTGGTGACCATGTTATCTATGCCTAAAGGAGGTAACTGACCTTTCCCTACTAAAACATGAAGGCGCCTCTATTTCCCATCATTGAGAGATTCCCCAGATCATTTCTATCCCTGTCTCTAGTTACCATCTCCTGTGATCCTGTGAGCTTCTGTATTTTCTGTGAGATCCTGACTCTGTGTGTGTTAGAGCTGCCAAGTCCCAGTGAATTTGCCATCAACAACAGCCCAGACATCTTGGCCCTATAAGGGAGAACTCATCACTGTTCTAGCTATCTCATCCTGATAAACTGTTTATTAGTCTATAAATAATTTTGGACCAATAGATCAGGATAGTTAGTTTATTTGGTAGAGAGAGACATAATAGGAATAGTATAGCCTACAGATCTATGAAGATGGTCCTTCAGGACCCATAGTGGGTTTTGGGTAGAGAAATAAGATTATTAAGTTTAGGGACCCCTTTTCCCTGGTCCTCATCTTTTCTCTTTACCTTATTATAAATTAACTTACATTACTGTTTAAAAACAAAAAGTCAGAGAGTGTTTAATCTTATAATTACACAAGCCTGAAGCCTAGTTGTTGAGTAATATACTGAATGGTGAGCCCATCAAGAGTATTAACCCATCTATCCATCATATTCACCTATTTCAGGTAAGATAGATGAAGTCACTTGCTCAAGGTCACAACTAGTAGCTAACAGATCTAGACCTCAAATCCATATTTTGACTCAAACTTTATATTACTCCACTTCTTCCAGATACGTCCAAGCCTTCCTGACCACTCTTACCCATATCTAGAATCATTTGGCTGCCATAAGTTTTCTTACTCAGCAATTTAAAAAGTCTAGCACTACTTATCTTCCTAGTTTTTCCTTTTCTTGGATAATAGGAGGAAAAAACCCAAGAAAGAAAAGCATCTTTACTTTATTTCTTGCTTTTAGCTTTCCTGCCCTCTCATCTTTAAGAAATAAGAAGGTAGAATAAGTCCTATAGTTGTATTTTCCTAGTGTACAGGTGGAAAATTTGCCACACCTGAGCTACATTCCCAGCATCCTCTTAAGTTACATCCTCATTTTATGTACAGAGGCTTGGGAGATAAATTTGGCTGAGACCCATGCTGCGGGGATTTTTTGGAGCTTGGGTTGGTTTTTGTTTTTGTTTTTTTTGGTAAAGCAAGGTAGGTGTGGGTCTCTCTGGCTCTAAGCTCTGCTCACTTGGCTGAATTAACCCATTTCTTACTCACATTATTATTATTAAATCCTATATAATAAATATTAAAGTATTTATTCATTTTTAATTCTCACACTGGTTAGAACTCAAAAGACCTCAAGGCAAATCTTCTACAGTACTCCTTTGTTCATTCATTCATTCATTCATTCCCAAAAGGTACCTAGCATTCCCTATTCTGTTTTCATTTCTGAGTGAGAATCTGGTCTTTCATAGCACTTTGAACCTCATACACTAACCACGATCTGCCTGGTAGATTTGTGTCCCTGTTTATTTTTTCTTCTTCTCGCTTCTTCGATGAAGGGCATAGACTTTCTCTAATATATCTTTGAATCTCCAGTGTGCAGTTCAACACTTCACACACAGTGGATGCCCCATAAATTTTGAATGAATGAATGAAACAGTTCTCCAAGCTTCCCCTTCCCTTATGATGAATATCTTAACTAACAATAATGACCTTAGTAACTCAGTAACAGCCTACAATTTTTACAGGTTTTTTTTTTTTCCCAAGTCTAATGCACTGAATCTGTTTTCTAAAAGAACCAGTGTCTCTTCTGGAACTAACATTTAAAGCAATGTTTTTAAAACAGAAAATTCAACATGTTTTAAAAACAGTTGTTGTGCTTTTGCCATACTTAACATAAGTAGTGGGGCCAAGGATCTAAATCCAGTGGGGCACAGAGGAATATTGACATAGGACAAAGTATCCCCTGTAATAAAAAAAAAATGCCCTTTTATTATTTGGAAAAACATCTGTGCATTTATTTTATGTATATTAAAATATAGAAAAACTATCAGATGGAATTGTACAATGGCCAGGCCACTGTGGGGAAGAATCAGAATCAATATAAAAAAGGACCATTTCCCCCTCCCATCTAAAATTCATACTTTACCAAAGTAATCTTCCATATCCATAGACCTTGTCATGCCATTCCCAACTCCTCAAAAATCTTCAGAGCTTCCCTTCAAGGCTTTAAACTCCTTTGGTAGGAATTCAAAGTCCTCCACTTTATTGGCATTGTTTCTTTTCTCACACTCCTGACAGTCACATTCTCTACTCTCAAGCAAAACTAGACTTTTCTCTGGACTTCAGAGCTCTATATTTTTACTAATACCTAAATAGCCTCCCTTTTCCCTCTTTTCCTGTAGCCTTCCTATCCAGCCTTCAACTATCAACTCAAGTTCCATCATTTCCCTCCTCCCACCAAGCCTTCCTTGATTCTCCTTGTTGGTAACAGCTCCCTGTTCCCTGTCATGTGCTAGCATGTCATATATTTGTCTGTGTATATGTCCCCCTCTACAAGACTGTAAGGCCTATGAAGGCAGCTCTTTGTGTTGGCATTTAGTGTCTCTTCCAACACCAACACAGGTATAGTAATAACTGGTCAGTATATAGTAAGTGCTAAATTGAATTGACATCTTGAGACCACAGTGAAGGACCCACACAAGGCAGTAGTGGGTCTAAACAGGTATAGTGTGTTCATTGGACCCTAACCAACACCAGACTTAACTGCTCCCTGCAATAGGCTAGTTTAAGCTTAATAAAAAGTCCCCTGATGTTAGTTTGGGAGGAGGTGGCAGAGAAATTACAGATTTTGATGCTGAAAGACAGGAAGCCTATTCTGAGGTGTGGAGTGCAAACCATAAGGGCATGCTTTAGGGCTATTTACTTAATCACAAGGGCAAAGTCTAGACTGGCTAGAGAAAAAGGAAGCTGCGTCTTCTAAGAAAATGTAAGGGGTGCTACGTTTCTTTTTGAAGAAATGCAGGAGGTGTTGGGGACTCTTGGCCCTTCTTGTGATGACAGGACTACAAGGGGCCTCCCCAGAGAAACTCTCTGAGTCTGGTCTGCAAAAGACTAGAGCTTTATATTCATCACCAAAACTAATAGTAGCTCATTCAGGGTCTCAGATCCAGCCACCTCTCCTTCTTTAAATAAAACTTTCTGTAGTAATACTGGGAACTTGGTGCTTGCAGATAAGGAACCAGCCATAATGCATAGTCCCATGTACACAATTGTCCAGGGTTCCTGGGTGGAGTATTAGAGGCTAAAAGAAAATGTAGCAAGGAGGCACAGTAGATTGAGTGCTGGGTCTGGGGTCAGGAAGACCCAAATTTACAACCAGCCCTGGACACGTCCTCTCTGTATTATCCTGGGCAAACTTCTTTTTGCCTCTGTTTCTTCTGTTGTACAATGGAGAAAATAAGAGCATCTACTTCATAAGGAAATTAGGAGATCAAATAAGACAATAATTGCAAAAGCATTTTGCATATGACTGGCACATAATAGCACAACATAAATGTTTTTATTAAGTAAGGTAGTCTTCTCATGCATCTATGCTTTGTGGGTCACAGGAATCTCCTATATAGGCAATACACAAAGAACCAGTCTTATTTATGTCTAGGCGGTATATCTGGCTATCAGGCAGGCCATAAAAATAACCAAGGGGGTAGAGAACAGGGCTCTAGAGTCAGAATGAAACAGAAGAATCTTTGTATGTCTACATAAAGACATTCATCAGAAGTTTTGTATCATATCCCACTCCCCTCCCAACACACCCTTTAAAATTCTGTATTAAAGTTTGTTTCTATTTTTTTAACCTGTAACTTCATTAAATTAGATCAGAAGTTCTCAACTTCTTTTTTTAAAGCCTGACCTTCCATCTTAGAATTAATACTGTGTTTTGGTTCCAAGGGAGAAGAATGTTAAGGGCTGGGCAATGGGGGTTAGTTAAGTGACTTGCCTAGGGCCATGTAGCTGACCACAGTGAGAGATGGGAAGGAATCTAAATGAGTGAAGGGGCTACCTTTCCCTCTAGCTCCCCACAATTGGAGGGGCAGTCTTTCCTTCTACCACTCCCCTCTGTTAGAATAGCTTAAGTGAATGGGAAAAGATTGATTGATGCTATCTATCTAACAGTAGGAAGGGAGCTTGTCTACAAGTTACTTGATGGATGTGAAACCTGGCCATTATTTGTTAGCATTCTGGGGCAGAATGCAGTGGAGCAAGCTTTACTCTGTAGCAGAGATTGGATGGTATTACTCAGTGGAATGCTTTCAATTCAACTCAGTAAAAGTCATGGCATGCCTCTACAACAGAACTCATAGATAAGTGGTGATCCAATCTACTGGAAAATCTCCAGTTAGAGACAACCAGCC